>NW_005369442.1:2318987-2323110 GCF_000412655.1 Myotis brandtii | reverse complement strand
TCACTGAAGGAAGCAAGCCTCATGGTTCGCATCAGCTGCCTGGCTGCCGGCCGCCATCTTGGCTGACAGTTAATTTGCATATCTCCCTGATTAGCCAATGGGAAGGGTAGCGGTCGTACGCCAATTACCATGTTTCTCTTTTATTAGTGTAGATAGATGACTCACCAAAAGTAAGTAATTCTAATATTCAACATCAATAATATGTATTTAGAAAAATTAGATATGACTGCAGTTTACGATCGAAACTTGGTCCAATAGTGGGAAGAGATTAACCAAAGAAATTATATGCATATATGTATAACCTATGGATACAGACAATAGTTAGGTGAAGACTTGCAGGGGGAGGGGGCTAAGTATGAGGTAGAGGGGTCAATGGAGGAAAAAAGGGGACATCTGTAATACTTTCAATAATAAAAATAAAATTTTAAAAAAGAATGCCATACATTTTCACTTTTTGTTGCTTTGTCTTATGGTGCTAAATGGATTTGCTGCATTTAATCACTAGCTCTTAGAATTGAAAAGTGCCTCACGTACCAGTGCAGGGACTGATTCAGTACTTGTCCTCTGCACCCAGCTCCTGGAACATAGTACATGCTCAGCAAACATTTGCTGACTAGCATTACCTGGTTCAATCTTTCCACCCAGTGCAGGAATATAGGGTGTCCCCAAAAATGTACACATACGTTGAATAATTATAAAGGCAGTGTTTATTAAAATACATTTCATTTTTAAAATGTAATAGAATCAGCTGTTAAAGTGTGTATACATTTTTGGGGGGACACCCTGAATTTTCAATCGTTTTCCCCAGAAGATGGTTCTTCACATCTTCTGCTTGAACCTTTCCAGTTCCAGGAACTCTCTTTCTTCCTCCTTCTTTCCTTCTCCCCCTCCCCTGCTTCCTTCAGTAGATATATGTTGAGTCCTTACTATGTGCAGGATCTGATATATTTTGAGTAAAAATATGTTCCCTGCCTTCATGGAGTTTACAGATTAGGAGAGGAGACAAACATTACCTGAAGGGCCCAAAAAGAAAAGTAAAGGCAGGACTCAGATAAGTGCAGAGGGCAAAATGGCCTCTTCCAGGCGGTCAGGACAGATTCCACGAAGACGGAAAAACTGAGATGAGTAGGACTGGGTTTGGTATAGAAAAGAAGGAAGACCACCAGGCAGAAGGACCTGCATGTTCAAGATGGGAGGGGGAAGAAGCCTGTGTACACAGCTGGGTACAAGCTGGGGCTGGACACCCACAAGAGGCCAGTCCACAAAGGCCTGTAAACCCTGCTCAGGAACTTGGACTTTACCCTAAGATAAAGGGGGTGACATGATCAAATTTGCATCCTATTCACTGCTAGAGGTGTGTGTGTGTGTGTGTGTGTGTGTGTGTGTGTGTGTGTGTGTGTGTGAACGTTCTTCCTTCTATTGACTTAAAGCTGCCTCCATATGACTTTCTCTGGTCTCACTCTTTGGGAGCTTTACAGAAGTAAGCCTCCTTCTCAGAGAGGGCTTTTCAAACTCCAGTTCTGTTTCAGCTTCTTATTATCCTGATCAGACTTTTCTGTACTTTATATACATCTACCTTCCTTTAAAAAAAATGTGGCTCATAGAGTTGAGTACAATCCTCCACAAAGTTTTGGAGAACAAATATATTATTTTCTGTAATCTGGACACTGTCCTTGATCACATGTATCACCAAATTTTTCATAATAAGTTTGTAGTCTACTAAACAATCCAACCCCAACTTTTTCAGGTGCTGTGCTAATAAATGAGGAGGTCTCTCTCATTGTGGTTTTGCTCCTTATTTGTTGGTTTGTTCTTTAACACGGATAAATAAGAGTTCCGGGGATCATCCCTGGTACTGACACCAATTTAGCTACATAATCCTGGGAAGGTTGTGTAGTTTCTCTGGGCTTTCCTCCTTTATGGCGGGATTCTTTCCCTCGATGTTTCCTTCCCTGTGGTGGGAACCTCATTCCTGAACAGGTCTTGGGCTCTCTACTCCTCAGTCTTCCTAGAGAAGGAGTGATTTACAGTGATCTGATGGGTGTTTGGAGGGAGAAGATGGACATCTATAGCTCAATGTCCTTTCTCCTCTTTCTTTGAGAGCAAGTGGCCTACAGAGAGCATGTGCCATCTGGCCTGGTCTCCCTGTGCAGTAAGTTTTGCAAGGGGTTTGAGCCCCCAGGGAGGCCTGCATTAGTGCAGCGGGGTTCTGCATGGGGAGGCCCCACTGGCCTGCAGATTTCAGCCAGTTTCTTTATTATCTTTTTCAGTAATAAGGTGCTATGTCATTGTCTTATTTCTGAACTGGTTCAGCACACAGTGCTATTTTGTGGGCTTTCACAAATAATGAAGGATGACTAATACTCATTTCCTAAAATTCCTTGTCCCTAGGAATATGACTTTACATTTATCCCATTAAATGTCTTTAAGTTTGTTTCAGCCCATTCTTCATTACAGCCACAATTAGCATTAATTGGTACCCAGTGGTCTGGAGGAGTCAATTCATGTCCTTAACCAATTAGCTAACTCTAGGGAAGTGATGTTGGTCCTGCAGTACATTCTAGAAAAAGAATGCAATATGCTGGAATGTTGCCACATTATTATTCTCAATGTTATTCTCTTATTATGCTATTCTCAATGCCATTTTACAATTACATGGAAGCTCCCATTAGTAAAATGCCATTTCTCAGAGAGGCTCAAATTCAGATCTGCTCTGTATTCAATTCCACTTACTGTAACTAATGTCACAGAAGATTATATGCTACACATTGGACGTATCCTTTGCAGAGTATGTCCATGGTGCCTGTCATGTAACAAATGCAGAAGTTAATTATATACATCAATGGTGGTGATGTGTCAAAGTGTTAGTAGCTTATATTGGCAAGTGCTGTATGTGATGCAAGGAGCTCTTTAGTTAGCAGTAATTATTTCTGACCTATCTACCTAAAAGAGTTAGAAATACCAAATTAAATAACTGCTCAAATGCTTATTTGGGTTAAAATAACACAATGACAGTTCATTTTTAACTGTTTTAAAGATAAAATTTAACTCTGATGTTGCTCATGGATATACTAAATATTTCTTTTACTCAAATGCCATACTGAGGTGCTTTGATTCGAGCATCTATTATTATTGTAATTATGATCAATAGTGATAGTAAAACCTCACCTAGATAATTCTGTCTGGTGGAGAAAATACCATCTTGATTTAACTGAAAATGCTTTCAAGGACCCAAAATGATAGGAGTTAGGCAAAAGACTCTGGAGACCTTTAGTGAGGGGATAGAAATTAATGAAAATTTCCAAATATGAATCAAGATCGAAAAGCATGTTCTTAAGTCAACTCTGTGCAACTTGGTCACCTTTCCTCAAATCAGGAGGTTATAAGAAGTGGAATTTTTTTCCAACTTTTTAAAACATGTTTTTATTGATTTTAGAGGGAGAGAGAGAAACATTGATCGGTTGCCTTCAATACACACCCGACTGGGATTGAACCCATAACCTGGGCATGTGCCCTGAATGGGAATCGAACCAGCAACCTTTTGGTGCACAGGACGACACTCAACCGAGCAACAACAGCCAGGGCAGGAGGCTCAACTTTTGAATAAATTAAATGCTTCTGATTCTATTGAAATGCATACATGTATTTCTTCTATGCTTTAAAATTTTTAAATTGATCTTTAGAGAGAGAGGAAGGGAGAGGGATAGAGAGAGACATCTTTTTAAAATATATTTTTATTGATTTCAGCAAGAAAGGGAGAGGCAGAGAGGGATAGAAACATCAATGATAAGAGAGGATAATTGATTGGCTGCCTCCTGAACACACCCCACTGGGATAGAGCCCTGAACCCGGGCATGTGCCCTGACCAGGAATCAACCTAGTGACCTCTTGGTTCATGGATGGACAATCAACCACTCAGCCACACCAGCTGGGCTCTTTCTTCTACGTTTTAGAAAATAAAAAATAAAAACCTTAAAAGTTTACAAGTAATATGAAGCACCTACAATGTGGTGGCACAATGCTAGGTGCTAAGCAAACAAAGGCTTAGGGAGATCTTGTTTCCCTCATGGGCTGATGGATTCAGTTCGTAATCACTGGTGGACTTTCTGGTGCTGCTTCAAGT
>NW_005369442.1:2315941-2318424 GCF_000412655.1 Myotis brandtii | reverse complement strand
GTCATCTGGCCTCCATAATGGGTCTGGTCCCCACCAAAAGTCATCTGGCCTCCATAACGGGTCTGGTCCCCACCAAAAGTCATCTGGCCTCCATAATGGGTCTGTTCATCACTGAGGGTCTTCATCTGGCCTCCATAAGGGGTCTGGTCCCCACTGAAGGTCATCTGGCTTCCATAGACAGTCTGTTCATCAATGAGGGTCTTCATCTGGCTACCTTCTTTGGAGATTGTCATGTTGTTTGCAGTGATGGTTGTCTTTTGGCAATCAGTGAACAATGTCTTTGGGTTGTCAGTAACACCTATCATCCAGGAGGTTGTGGGTTTTGGTTGCTGTGGGTTTTCTTTGATCAAAGGAGGTCACCTTCTGGTCCATGGAGACAGTCTCATTTAGTTCTCCAGGGGGCTTATCGAAGGCATTAACAGGGAGAGTTATTGAGTTCTGGTCAAGGACTGTCCCAGGGATATTAGAACATGAAGAAACCATCTTTGTGGGCCTCAAAGGAGCCATCACCTGGTTCTGAATGGACTCATGTTGGCTCTCGTCACCACGGGCAGTCACAGGCATGCAGATCTGTGGCTCTGGTGCAGCTGGAGTTCTTGACTCATGTGTCTCAGAGAACTCCAGGACGAACTCCACAATTTCCTGAGGTAAAGGGTGAGTCTCTTGGCAGTTGCCGGATAACTGAAGTAGATCTTCAGCTGTGGGATCCATCATTGCATCGAGCGCGGTCAGGAGCCACTGTGTCTGGAGGTAAGGTCGGGCCGGCACGTAGTTGCTCGGTGCAGGGCCTGGCACTTATGGAGCCGCAGCCAGATGCGCTGCGTGCCTATTGGCGCCTTCGCTTGCCACGCCCTCCAGGGCGGAGCCTAGGGCTTTGGCTGTAATCCGCTCTCGGATGAATGACGGCCTGAGGTCGCTGTCGCAGTCCTTCCCCATGTGCCCACCATCCGGGGAAGCATTTGCCAGGGACTAGCCCACCTCTTCCCCCGCACCGTTCTACCCGGTGGACTCTGTGTCTGTCACCAGACGATGCAGAAACAGGCCCAGGGAGGGCCGTCGGCCTGACTTAAACACACGCGAGACCTCAACAGCCAATCGACCGGTCATGCTACAGCTGCGAGTTTAATCGAATTACTTCTATGCTGAAGTCTTATCAGGTCGCCTAGAAATGGTAATCGCATTTGTGTGTGTGTGTGTGTGTGTGTGTGTGTGTGTGCCTTTGACCGGAATCGAACCTGGGACCTTTGAGTCCGCAGGTCAACGCTCTATCCACTGAGCCAAACCGGTTAGGGCCGCATTTTTTAAAAATCCTCACTCGAGGCTATGTTTAGAGAGAGGGAGGGAGAGAGAGACGCATCAATGGGTTGCCTTCTGTACGGCTCCCACGGCTCCCACCGGGAACTGAACCCGTAATCCAGACATTTACCCTGACTAGGAATCAAACCAACCACGGGGTGCACAGGATGACGCTCAAACCACGGAGCCAGTCTGCCTGGACGTAATGGCATATTTTGATGCCCATCTCCCCACCCCCCACCCCAGCAGGGTAGCACACGCCTGGGCCGCGTGAGTGACCTTTGACCCCCTCCCCCTCCGCTCTGGTCTTGGTTGGCTCCCATCACCTATGGCCTGTCGTCCATCACCAACAAGCCTGGGGCTTTAGCGGTTCGGTTCGTAGGAAGAACTGTCCTCTTTAGGGCTCCCTGCCAGCCTCTGTTCTCTGCATTTTGTTTGTTTTGTTTTTGTTTTGTTAGCCGAAGACCAGTGCGGACTGAGTTTGAATTCATGGGAGCACACGAGCCTTTGGGTGTGAGAGTGCGGTCATTTGAGCCGCGTTCACACACTTCAGGCGCAGAAAGGCAGGAGGAGAGCCTGGCGCTGGTGTAATTGCTGGCGGTAGGACTGCTGAGCTAGGCGAAGGCTGAGACTCCGAATACTCCACGACTAAACGAATCCCGTGTTTATTTTTACCTGAAAAATTTCCCTTCTGGTCACTGAAGCCATTTTCATAATGAGCACCTATACCTGGGCATTCCCATATGTTAAATTTGAATCTATCCGTGTCGTTGTTAACAGCAAGAGTAGAATAAACACATACTGGTGACAGTGTTGAAATAAGTTTCTACAATTTGTGTGTGTGTGTGTTTGTTTTTCTTTTCTTTGGTGTGTGTGTTTATTTTAATGCCCACGCCCCTTTGCCTTGGGCCCGGGATGGTTGTTAGGTGCCGGAAGCCGGTCCATCCTTGCTGCTTGACACAGTCGCTGCAGGAAAGAAACATCTGCACAGCCTATGTTTCAAGGGACCTGGCGTATATGGCATACTGTTCTTAATATGTTTGCTCCCCTTCTTGGCACTATGTGTTTTAACCAAGGTCACCTCTCTGAGAAAGGTTGTTTCCCCAGGTAGGGATTTTTCCCTGAAGTTAGGGAGGGAATAAAACCCCTTAACTAAGTGCCAGGCGGGTAGTTAATCACTTTAACTA
>NW_005369442.1:2285076-2313117 GCF_000412655.1 Myotis brandtii | reverse complement strand
CAGTTAATCACTTTAACTATGAACAATCATGCTTAAGCTACATAATCTTTACTCCCTGGAATGGAGATAAGAAACGCCCTAACCTTTGGAATAGAAATTGATAGGATTAAAACCAACTGGTATAAATAAAGATGTAACAAGACAATAAAAAACAGATCCTGGCTAGGCTGCTGATCACCTGAACGCTGCCTCCATGTCATTCCTTCTTTGCTGACTCCGTCCACACCTTTGGGGACCCCTGGACCTGCTGGGGTTGGACCCCAACAGTTAGGTGAGGCCAACAGGCTCCCAGACCCTGGCTGCTGCTCCCAGCTGCTGGGAGGCCTGTCCTTGTCCGCCTCTCCAGTAGCCTTGTTCTCGCTCTCAGAGGCAGCTGTTATCCTCAGATAAATGTATCATACAGACTGTTTTCTCACCCACCCCTCCTCCCTCCCTCCCCAGGCAACCACTGATCTACATTCTTTCACTATTCCATGTATAGACATGACAAAGCATAGCATTTTATAGGATTTTGAGTTTGTGTAAATGGCATCATTCGGCACTTATTCTGAAACTTGCCTTTTTTCATTGGATGTCTGCCTTGAGAATTCTCCAGGTGGAGAGAGAAGTAGTGTGATCCTTTTAGCTATTGCTTTCCCCTTGTGTGAGTGTAGGGAATGATGTGGGACCATCCAAGAGAACTTCGGGTCCCAGAAGAGACTGGCTTTTTAGGTTCTGCAACAGGGCAAGGTAGGGAAGCCTTGGTGTGAGCAACTACCGGGGCAAAGGAAATGGTTCCTTTCCAGGTTACCTTCGGGTAAACTGGGAAATTACCTTTGAATAAGGCAGGCTGGTTGATCTTCTTAGCAGCGTTGAAAATAAAGGGCATAAGCCTCTCAAATCCAGTGTCGCTGACTGAGTTTATCTCTGGGGACTCTGATTCTGTAGCACTGGGAAAAGGAAGAAGTGGAATTTAAGATGAAATTCATAATTCTGGATATGACAGCATATTTAAATCACTTGTGATGCACCCCAATTGGCACTAATAGGGATCATTCCAGTTGTAATTCTGGAAACAATAGAAAGATGTGGACAAGAAGAGAGAGAACGGTGAGCAATGAATTGCAGAGTTCTGGCCCCTCCTATGCCTTTCTCCTATTTCCTAATGTGTCTCCTCTCTGGTCCTACTGTGTTCTACTTCTGTCCCGTTGAAGGGCCTGAGTGGAAATGCCTGCCTTTTATGGTAATCTGAGAATGACTAACCTTAAAAAAAAAATCCCTGAAGCATTTGAATTTTTTAACAGGATATTTGTTAACAAAGAGCAACAGCTATTCATAGGATTTCTGGCTAGATGACAAGGCAAATTTCAAACATCCAGGTAGTGAGGGAGAAAGAGCTGGAGATTTTGCAGACTGCCTTGTTGGCAGTTCCTCATCCTGTTGTCACTTGTTGCTGCTGCTTCTTTACCTCCCCTTCAAACCCCACAGTTTTTCTAATATCTCTAGGATTATTCCCCCTGGCTCTCTGGCAACTACAGGAGAGATGTTTGGGTGAGGAGCAGAGGGTGGAGCTTAGTGATGTGGCTCCTTGTGTGGACTGGAAGTCAGCTGTGCCATATTTCTGTGGACTTCGGTGCTTTTTAAAGGCCCAAAACTGCTATCGTCAGAATAATTTTTTTTTGCAGTCCTATTTATAAGTTTAATTTACTGAGTACATTTTTCTTCCTTCCTTTTTCTGAATTTAAGCAACATGAATTTATTATCTCATAGTTCCTCTGAGTCTTTCCTTCCCTTTTTAATAGAGGAGGTCAAGTTAAATTACACCCAGCAATTGCCTTCATCACAAATTCAGAACCAATCCTATATAATAAAAGGGTAATATGCAAATTGACCCTAGCGGCAGAACGACCGCTGGACCAGTCACTCTGAGGCACACTGACTACCTCTTGGTCCCTTTCCCTGGCCAGCAGGATCTGATTGCCTGATGGCCACCTGCTGCGGGGTCAGGGAGAGGGCAGGAACAGCTGACCTCTCGGTCCCTTCCCCTGGTGGTTAAGCACTGATCACCCGATGGCGAAAGGGGAACTGAGGGTGGGTGGTGGCAGGGGGCGAGGCTGGATGCAGGCAGCTGGGGAAGATGGCCTTGATGGCAGGCCAGGCCTGGGGACTGTATCCATGCACAAATTTCGTGCACTGGGCCTCTAGTCTAAAATAATGAGCAATCACAAAACACAGGCAAGTAAAGCATAATTCATAATCTGCAGTTTCTTAGGTGCTGTGCTTGAGGAATAAGAAATAAGTAACAAACTAAGTTTGACTACAAGGATGGACAGATATGAACACACTCCTGTGTGCCGTTCTGTTTCTCTTCCATTATGTTGCCATCATCGCTCTGAATTGTAAGGCTGCTAGGTTCTATTGAAATGCCTTTTACTCCATCTCATCTTCACGCCCATTCCCTGAATCAATCCTGAATGTGCATAATAGCTTCTGTCTGCTGGCTTACTCTTCTCCCATCCAGCCTCCCACATTGCATTAGAGTGATCTTTCTAAAACGCAGACCTTCTAAACCACAGATCTTACCAAGGCATCTACCCACTTGAAACTCTTGATGGCTTATTATCACCCTCTGAATACATCCTAGCACAATAAACAAAGCCCCTTTATAATCTTGCTGAGCCCATCTCTCCAGATTTACCTCCATTCATTCTCCCGCACAGATTTCTCACTGTGCACTTTCTTCCTCTATTCCCTCTGACCTGCCTTTCCCTCTGCCTGGAATTCCTCTTTTACTTGGGGCCACCTGAGCTGCCCCCTCTGAAGCAGAAATAATCATTCCCTCTGTTCCCTTATACTTTATATAATACTAACGATTGCAATTTTTATAACATCTAACTTATTCTTGTCGTAATTTTTGTTTGCTTCTCTATATTCCAACCTAAGAAACGAGCTCTATCAAGGCAGGGACTTCATTGTTCTGGAACATAAAAGATGCACAAAATATCAAGATCAAATATTGAGAAATGTCGAGATTGAGTTGAGTCAATTTAAGTAAAACAGAACAGGCAGAAGTAGTCATCTAGAAATAACTCACTAAAATCTTAATAAATTAAACTGTTTACAGCACACACATAAAACATATTTCCCATGTCTTCCAATTAGAGCCTTAAACAAAAATAATCAAATAAAACAATTAGAAATTCAAGAAATTGGAGAACATGGCAATTTAGGCATAAAAATAGAAAATAACATTTTATAATATTTTACACCAATAAAAATGATAAAACTATTATTTGTTTGATGTCTATTCACCATGGCGTTTCTTATATGACATTGCATTAGTTTATATAGTCTACCATTGAGCATCCACTAGGCAGTAAGACTTGTATTATCATGCAAAAGAAAGTGAAAGAAAGGTCTTTGCCCTTCACCAGTTCATGACATGGACATTGTCTACAAGTCTACCATTGAGCATCCACTAGGCAGTAAGACTTGTCATGCAAAAGAAAGCGAAAGACCTGTCTTTGTCCTTGGAAAGCCTTCACCAGTTCCTGCCATGGACAATGTCCACCATATTGGAACTGACATGCACCCAAAGATATAGTTGCTAGTGAAAGACCCTTGTCGCGACAAAAGCCTCTATCCTTTTAGCCATTGTGTTTCTTTTTGAAAGGAACATCTTAATGGTCTCATGGATAGGGTACCAATCCCTCTATAGGAGGAGCAGGTCCAGACCCCAGCAAGGATGCCAAGTAGTTCTTTTTCCTGGTTTGTAGTACTAAAAGTCTAACATGTTTTAGTCTATTTTCAGAAAGTGTTTTATGTAGAGGCATGTTTGTCATACTCTTCTCTCTAACAAACCTCCACTGAGCACCTATTTTACACAAGGCAGAGTGTTGGAGGCTCTTGCGAAAAGTAGACCCAGTTCTTGCTCTGCAGAAGAGGATACTGTGTGGGGCTGTCAGATGTAATGGCTGTAAGAAGGCACTACCACATGCTCGGAGTGGGGGGTGGTGAGGCTATGGGGGTTGAGTAACATCTTCAGAGCAGGCGTAGGTTTATTTATGCTTGCCTTGGAAAGTCTGGGCCCTTCATATGGTACTGGCGCTCACTGCCTGTGCGTTCTGAGAAAAGTTTTCTTTTGTACATGTTTTTCCACTTTACAAAGAATGTGGGTAATATTGTCTACTCTGAAGGTACAGAGGCCATCTGGGTGGGGGTGGCTTGGCTAGTTTTCCAGGCAAGACCTCATAGATGGGTCTTACCGTGGTGAAATCACCAGACTCCCCAATCTTAGCTTTGTGACCTGGGCTCTTCACTTTCTCAGCCTGCCAAGCCTTCTGACCTGCGTGGTCTGACTTACACTAACAACACTGGCCAAATGATCCATTTATGATGGGCGCTGCTCTTTCACGGTGACATGTTTACATCTGCCCTCCAGGAATTCTTCCTGGTTTCCAAATATCTGAAAGCCATTGTGGACATAAGTCAGTTGGTTGCTCTTTAAGCAGGAAGCCAGAGCAAAGAGAGGTTTATAGATGGTTGGACATCTCAGGAAACAGTCATTTCTGACTCAGAGCAGAGTTCTGCCCTGTAGTAGCATTTCCTTAGGGTTGGTATTTTCTCCCCTGGACAGTGTTAGATGGACATTGCCAACTTCAGTTGCCCTGATCCCCATTTCCATATATTTATGTAGACCACCCTCTCATGTTGCAACATCCTTTATTAAGAGAAGTTAATATCACACAGATAAATTCTTCTTGTTTGAGGGCAAAAATCCTTATTTATTTATTTTTCAATTTGGTGACCTTTGGATATGTATTGCTTTTTTTTTTTCAATCAAGCCATTTTCTTACCCCCCTTCCTTACCTACACCATACTGTCCTCATATACATGGTTTTCTCTGAGTAGGACAAATCAGACAGCTCTATGAAAGAAGTTATTTTTAAAACTTGCATTTTGCTTACTAAGATAGCTGTAAAAACACTGCTGGGGAAAATTAAGAACTAACATAGCACTATTCCACACAAGCTTTTACCTGGATTTCAGACATTTATATTTTGCTCCTATATTGGTTTGTTCTCCATAAAACTCCCTTATGAAAACCCAGAAGAGATCTTTAGACCACAAACACAGTTGTGTCAGATGGCTATTCAAGTTCTTAATATCTTTTTTCCTTTGGGGTGTACTTTCCCAGACGCTATCCGCTGACTTCCTTATTAACTTGATCTTTAAATGCCCTTATATTTATTTGGCTTATATCCATGACTAAAGGCCATGCTCTCCATTTGCAGTCTGTGCTCAATTGATTAAAAACTTCTAAAATTTTTTCTTGTTTATCATGGATATTCACCTATTCCTTGAAGTTATAACCTCATCTATAATGCAAACATAATACCAGTACTAACGTATATTAGATTTTTTTATCCACTGGTTCAGTCTCATATTACTTTCAGGCTCCCAACCATCTATATTCTTTAGTTCCAAAGGTAAGGAGTTTGTGTTGTATTCTAGGAGTTAAAGAAGCTCTTATTATCAAGTGAGAATGATTGGAAACCTCCCAAAATTTTAACTTACATTCCTCATCCACAGCCCTGGGGAGTTTCAGAGTGGCATTGTAGCAGATGCTGTCAGGGTCTCACCCAGATTCCTCCCCCTGCCACTTCAGCTCACTCTAGTCCACTTCCAGCTGCCAGTGTCTGCACCTGTTTGCCTGAGGGCTTTCCCAGAGCCATGCTCTCTGCCCAGATACAAAGGAGCAGGCTAGAAGGAAGGAATGGAGAATATCCCTGAATACCCTCAGCCAAGTCCTGATGGGGCCTTTGCTCTAGGATGGGGAACTTCGAAGTGTGTATTACGGTTCCTCCCGGTTCCTGGCACCACTAAGCTCCAGTTGCCCACAGTGCTAGCTGGCTCAATAACACAGCCTTGACTGCTCCCTTCCTTTCCCTGGCTCACCTCCTCATTCCCTACCAGTGCTTTCTGCGCCTCACACATAAACTGCTTGCACTTGACTCCCTGTCTCAGGGTTTTCTTCTGAGCTCAAGGTGTGATGCAATGGAGAAGGGGAAACTTCCTAGCTGTAGGACCAATCAATATCCAGAAGTTGATGAACTATAATATAGGACACAGTGCTTGGTACATAATAATAATTGTTTTATGAATGCTTTCCAAAATATTTTCACATGTGTTCTCCCACTCAAGGAGTGACAATCCATGGGGAGAGGTACATATAAACCACGAGATTTTAATACACTGTAGTGAGTGCTATAAGGGAGGTGTGAGGAATTTTCTGTGGGAGAATAGAGGTGAGCCAACCGTTCATCAGGATGAGATTGGAGGTGAAGGAGTAGTTTCAGAGAACGTTTTATTGATGGGGTGACATTAGATAGGGAAGCTGGAAAAGAGCATTTCAAGAGGAAGAGCTTGGAGAGAGAAGAGAGAGAGTAAGAGAGAGAGAGAAAGAGAGAGAGAGAGAGAGGTGAACAAGCTGTGAATACTGCCACAGCGAGGGAACAATGAGCAGGAGCCTGGGCATTTGGGGAGCAGTGACTGGGATGAGATGGGGGGAGGCCTCGAATGCCATGCTGATGGGAGTTGGCCGCTTCCTGAAAGTGGTAGGGCGACATCAAAGGTTATTAAGCACAGGAGTAACAGGATCAGCTCTGTTAGCAAATCTTGTTTCCAGATTTATATGGAATAACTACAGATACTTCAGGCTATTTTTGGAGCTCAGTTTATAGATGGGGCAAGAGAAGGTGGTTACGCATGTGGATGCCTTTATTGAATCCCAGCCTACTGATCATGTGATACAAATTATGTGATACCAATCATGTCACTTACTAATCATGTGATACAAATAGCTAACATTTATTGAGCCTACTAAGTGCCCGGCACAGTTCTGAATGCTTTGCACATACTAAATCATTAAGTCCTGTGTCCTTCAGAGTCTTTATCTATACAATGGAGATAACATTATTTCATGTCAAAAAATATTATTTTATGACAATATTTCATGTGGCTGCCTTACAGAATAATTACAGAGATAAGTTTACTTGTGTAAACTTCTTAGAACAGTGCCTTAAAACATAGGCAGCTGGTGCTGAATAAATGCTCTTGTTACTATACTCCCCCCTGCTCTCAGAAGAGCTCATATGAAGGGGAATCTATGGTTTTCTGAGCTCCCCTACATCTGAGTTCAAGCGTTACTGAATGGGACCCCTGACAGGCACCTGCCCGAGGTGAAGGATGGCTAATGTGGTGCAACATCACATAGCTTTCTTTTCCTTATGGGGCTCTAAGAATTCTGTCCTCTGAATACGCTCTGTTCCGCCTGGAGCAGAGCCTGTGCAGAGCTGTCCTTCAGTGGAGGTGCTGAAGAAGCTAGGATACGTTCTTCAACAGCCAAGGCCCCTAGGCAGGGTTTGAAGTGCTAGAATCTAGGAGAAAAAAACATAAAACTGGCAGTGGGCCCAAGAACCAGAATTTGGAGCCATGTCTGTCTGGTGTGTCTGACTGCACAGAGCTTCTGCTCCACTGTCTGTGCAGCCTGCAGTGAGCAACCAGGAAGTGGCCCAGGAGAGGGGAAGAGTCACATGGCTTGGATTATCTGAAAAAAGTGTTGCTGAGCTTCCTTCTGGAGGGACCTGATCCCTGAAGCTTCAGGTTCTGGTTGTGAATGTCCCATTCGAATCGGGTATGACACCTTGAGGGGCAGTGGAGACTGTGGAGTAAAAAGTCATTAAGCTTCTTATCCGGACAGCTGATGAAAGTGCAGACTCAGAACTATGAATGTGGGCTGTACGCACCCATGACAATTTTAGTTTAGAACCCAACTTTCAGAATTCTGGCAACAAATGAGGTATGGAAAGAGAGAGGTGCAGTGGTATTTTGATTTAATTTTTATACTCAAGGTTTGAAGTAATTGTAATTCTTTCAGAAAAGCATTGCTTGCTTCTATGTATCCTTCCTGATTTTTATCTTTTTCACTGACTCTTCCATCCTGAGGCAAGCAGAAGAGGTGGAACTCAACTTTCTCAATAAAACATGATGAACTTGAGTCTTAAGATGTTTCATGCTCACAAGGAACAGTTGAGCCATTTTCTGGTTTCCTTAAAACAATGGTAGAAGACTATTTACCATCGATTGTGTCCATATCTATTGATAATTTCAGTACATATTCTTGCATGTGTGTGTGTGTGTGTGTGTGTGTGTGTGTGTGTGTGTACACCTTTGATATCATATGTATGCTGGTCTGAAACCTGTTCGCTTTTTTAAAATAATACACTATATTTAAAACTACTTTTGATATTCACCTAACCTTTAAATTTAAAAAGCAAAGGTGTGAGATGTAATTTTGTAATTTGTGCTCCCTTGTGTCATGTAGGCAATAAATGGCATTTTAAATGTATGTGCTCTTGTCCTACTTTTAAAATTCAAACTTAAGTATTTAAAAAAATAATAGATATAAACAACTTTTTATTGATTGCTTTCTTCATAACAAAGTACAATAAAAGAGAATTCACTTGTGTGAACAGCCTGGAAATTAAATTACCACTTTTTACTACCCATATGGTTAACATTTTTATTATTTTAGGTAAAATCTAAAACATTAAGCAGGTTAATATCAACTTAGGAAATAATATTATCAGTGAAGTAAGAAGCACACTTTAGAATCCCCCATGCTAATTATATCAGTTATACCAAGTTACAAAAATAAAAATGATTCAAATTCTCACCACACAGCATCAGAAACCATCTGACTCTCCCTTTTGTCCATCTGGGGAGCATTTCTAAGTCCTACAAACAATTATAGGAGCAGCCTTACAAACATCTAGAATGAAATGTTTGTTATAAAATTTATTTAACAAGAGGTGAGTCTACGAGTTTATGTATTTAAAAACATATACTTATGTATCTTATGGCCTTGCTACTCAAAGTGTGGGCCCTGGACCAGCAGTATGCAGACTACCTGGGAGCTTGTTAGAAATGCAGAATCTTGGGCCCTATTCTAGATCTTCTGAGTCTGAATCTACATTTTAACAGCATCCTTACTCACTCATATGCACATTAAAGTTTGAAAGGGGTTGCTTTGGGGAGAGAAAATATATACTGAAAGAATTTTTTTTTCAAGGCTATTCCTATCTAATTGTTTATAGGGCTTAGAAATGCTCCCACATGGGCAAAAGAGAGAGTCAGGTGGTCTCTTTCCTCTTTACCATATTGATTCTCAAAATACTGAGAGGTCTTCTGTCTCATGTGGAGGTATCAGACCTCCTTGGTTTGACTCCTGTCTTTACCATTATAATTTCTCTATAACCTTAGTTCCTCTACCTGTGTAAAAAGAATGATAGTATTTCATACAGTTATGAAGATTAAATTAATGAATATTTATAAAGCTACTAGAACTTTGGTGAGTGTTCAAAAATAATTCATTGCATCATTATCAAGGTCTGAGTTTTATAAGCCCTTATCTTAAAATTTCAAGTCCTCCTCTAAGGCTGTTGCTGATGGCAGAATGATCCAGAGACAAGGCTGCTCAGCTCAGAGAGCCTGGGATGGATGGCAAGTCAAGGCCTGGCATAGGACTGTCATTTAGTAGCTTAGTGCCCAAGTGTAATGATCCTGGGTTATCAATTACTGACCTCTTTTACTAAATTCCATCTATTAAAAGGGACAGAAGATTTCCAACCAATTCCCTATGTTTTCTTTATAGAAACAGAGCCTCTTGAGTAAAGTGAAAACCCTGTTAGTTTATCTTATTTTCTTATTACATAAGTTGATGTCATTAATAAAATAAATTGTGCCCTGACTGGTTTGGCTCAGTGGATAGAGCGTCGGCCTGCGGACTAAAGGGTCCCAGGTTCGATTCCGGTCAAGGGCATGTACCTTGGTTGCGGGCACAACCCCAGTAGGAGGTGTGCAGGAGGCAGCTGATCGATGTTTCTCTCTCATTGATGTTTCTAATCCTCTATCCCTCTCCCCTCCTCTCTGTAAAAAATCAATAAAATATATTTAAAATAAAATAAAATAAAATAAATTGTGACATTACCTCCCATAAATAATTGTTTTAAGTAGAGTTAAGATGATAGACTGAGTGAAATGTAAATGGCAGGAACCAGTTTTCATTCTTCACCAACCATTTATAAGAAAGAAATGTGGCCTGGCCAGTGTGGCTCAGTGGCTAAGGAGCGACTTTTGAACTGGCAGGTCACAGTTTGATTCCTGGTCAGGGCACATGCCTGGGTTGCTGGCTCGATCCCCAGTGGCCGTGGGGGGGATGCAGGAGGCAGCCAATCAATGATTCTCTCTCATCATTGATGTTTCTATATGAAATTATTTTGTTAAAAAACTTAAAAATGAGATAAAAGTATAGAACTAAACTTTTCCTAGCATTGTTGTTGTTATGGTTATTATTATTCAGGTTGATAATTCCTTATCTAAGATGCTAGGAGCTAGATGTGTGTCAGAGTTCAGAATTTTTGGAACAAAATATTGGTTTGTGTTGTTGCCTCAAATGAAGCATCTCTTAGTCACTTTTTGGAGACACACTGTGTTCTTTATTTGCAACTAAATCTTGCCTTGGGCATGACCCATAAGAAACATTCAGATATGAAAATACAATATGAGGCTTAGCTTGAACTTTGGTATCATGAAATAAAATGCTTTCAAAAGCCTGCACTTGGCACCAAAAAAAGTTTGTGTAAGGTGTTGAAAAGAGTAGTTATTTATGTATAGTAACTCAATAATTTGAACTTGAAATTTCCCCAAGAGTTTGAGGAAGAATAGTACATAATCTATATCTATAAAAGGCTAACTGACCATCTATCTATCCAACCAACCGACCGACCAATTGGCTGGTACATATGAAACACACTGGCAATTTAAAAATAAACATTGACTCAAGCATGCAGGATACATATAAAGCTCTTGGAATGGATATTATTGAAATCCCCCGTGAAATGATTTGTAACGGATCTATTATTGAAGCTACCTTTGGAAATAGTATATCTATAGATAATATTAAAAATATATCTAAACATGCGATTATTTGTCCTAAAAATGAGCATGTTCATCAATTAAATGAAGAAATTTTGTATATACTTGATGGAGATTTTCACACCTATTTGGGTGGTGATTCCATTGATTCAACGATGATGCTGAAAAGGAAAATTTTCCTATCGAATTTCTTAATAGTATCACTCCTTTGGGAACGCCGTGTCATAAATTAAAATGGAAATACCGTCAAACCTCAGAGGGAAGGTAGGGAAGGGTGGGCGTAAGGAGGAGAGATCAACCAAAGGACTTGTATACATGCATATAAGCCTAACCAATGGACACAGACACCAGGGGGTGTGAGGGCATGAGTGGGGGAGTGGGGGAGTAAGAGGGGATAAGGACACATATGTAATACCTTAATCAATAAAGAAAAAGAAAAGAACAAATCATTAAAAGTTGGTTATCTTATCCCAACACCATCATCTTTTAAATAAGCAAGAAAAAATCCCAGAAATGATTTTTTTCTAACTTTTATAGTTAGATAAGGACAAAATAAAAGACTTATTTATCTTTGAATGTAACCTTATACTTATCCCAGTTGGTGCTTTGTGAATTAAACTGACTTGAGCCAAGAAAAAAAAAAAGAAAGAAAGTAGGTACAATCATCACGCTACTGAGAAATCTTAATATTAAATGGGGTCTTTGTAATGGTTTATTATCACAAGATTTCGACCTAACATAATCCGTGATGCCAGCATTTGCGATGACTATTAATAAATCAAAAGAAAAAACTGTAGACAGAGTAGGAATATTCCTACCTAAATCTGTTTTCGGACATTCTCAGTTTATATGTTACTTTCTCTAGAGTTCAATGAGCATGTGATGTTAAAGCTAAAGTTGTAAATACTCATCACAGGGGAAATTAGTCAAGCACTCTGAAAGTGTTTTTACTCTTAATGTGGTGTACAGGGAGATATTAGAATAACTTTAATCAATTTATTAGTCATTGTTTTTATCAATGTTTTTATATCAGGTCTTTGTTGTTATATCATGTTGTTATTGTTTATTTATTAATAAATTTGTATATTATTTTTATATACATTTTACTAATTTTCTTTCATCTCTGACACTTCTATTATAGAAAAAGGGTGAATAGTGATATTAAAATATCTCTTCCAATTGATTTCCTTTCAATGTGCACAAATCCATGCACTGGGCCACTAGTTTTTAGATAATGGTTGCCAAGCAAAGGAACTTTAAATACTCAAATTTTCAGAAACTTCATTCATAAAACAAAGTTTTATAATATAGTTTTAAATTTGCACTTTTAAGTTACTTGTACTCCTGTACAAAAAAACCCCCACCATTTGTAAATAGACATACTGTTGATGTATTTTTAATATAATTTATGATGGGTGTATAATTTTTAGGAATCCTTGACTTGGGGAGATGCAGGATTTGGGGACTGTCTACAGCCATTTACATTTACCACAATCACTGATAATCCAGCTGAGCTTAAATTTAGTTGATGAATCTAGAGTTGTTCAGGACAAAGTTAAATAATTCAGGATGCCTGCAGTATGTCATTTTTTGGTGTGTAAGATTCAAAAGTGAGTCAAGTGAATTTCAAGATATTACAGTTAATAGCCAAGAAAAGTAACCCTTCAATTTTATCTCAGGCTTAGAAATTTAAAAGGACTCTCATGAAGTCATATCCGCACAGAGGAGAAAGTCACAGAATTAAATCATCAATCAAACCTTGGGAAGAAAAGAGATATTATCCACTTGATATCTTTATAAGTTTTAAATGAGTACTGTGTGTGCTTGCAAATGAAAGTCTGGCTGTCAGAGCTACTGATGGACAATGGGAGACGTCTCATCGCTGTCTCAAGAGAATGTTCTTAATTCTCAGGAATGATGCATAGAATGAACTGTTTTCTCTGAACTGTCCTTTGACATAAGAATGATCAGTTATCTTGTGTGACTGGCTCTAGACGGTGTCCCTTTTGGGGTTTCCGTATTGTTGTTTAAAAAATTGCAACCATTATAGATGAGAATGGTAATGTTTGGCAGTTTTGATATTATTGATAAATATAAAAATTAATTTCTAACAAGAAAGAACAAAAGTAATACATTAGAAGTCTATATAAAAAGATAATGTTTCTTTCTCATTTATTCAACTATCATCTGGGCAAGTTTTTTAGTCTCAAGATACTGAAAATTATGCTAATGATTTAATAAAATTTGATTACAATGACTTTAAGTAGTTTTCCATTTTCCTGGGGCAATCAAAGTGCTCAGAGAAAACAAAAGTTCAGTTAGTTATAAATTCGTCTGTTTTCTCTCTGATAGATATCCTCTCTCTCTCTCTCTCTCTCTCTCTCTCTCTCTCTCTCTCTTTGTTGGTACAACTAATACCATCATGATTTCACAAGAAATGAGTCTGTCAAATATCAGCCATGTTAGTCAGAAAAGCTCTAAATGGTAACATTTCCTTATTATTATTAAGACTTGTTTCTCTCTAAATGATCAAATCATGTGACAATAAAGCTGTTATATTACTGAATGTAGCCATGATATTCTCTTGTACAAGAAGGGTAGTTTTTTAGGAGAAATTGTATGTAAGACATTGGTACTTTATTACTTTTTAACACTCTGAGACAGTTATTTGCTAAGTAACACCAAGGGAACAGATTATAGATGTTCCAGAATGACATATTATGTCTGGTTTAACAGTTTCAATATTCAGTTCATTTAAAAAATGTATACATATATTTTTAAAACATTTTATTATAAAAATTTAAAGCTCACAGGATTAGAGAGAAAGGTTCAGTGAACATCCAGGTATTCATCCCCCAGCAACAATACCATCAATTCATGGCTTCTCATTTCATCTAACTCAACCTCACTCCCTGACCCCCTCCCTCATTGAAGTATTATGAATCAAATTCCAGATAGCATTTAATTTCACCTGTAAAAATGCCAGCATTAACTCTAAAATATACGAATACTATAAAAAAACATGTAACTCCTATGCAACCATTACCTTAAAGAGTAATAATATTAGGAAAGCTAAAATTAAAAAAAAATGATAAGCATGTGGAACAACTGGAACTCTCATACATTGCTGTTGGGAGTATAAAATAGCACAATTACTTTTCAGCTTCTTATAAAGCTAAATATATATCTATACTATCACCTAGCAATTTTGTTCCTAGGAATTTACACCCAAAGAAACAAAAGCTTACATGTACCAAAAGATTTGTGCAAGAATGTTTATAATTTTTATTCATTAGATCCCAAACTGAAAACCACCCAAGTGTCCATGAACAGGAGAATGGATTTTTTAAAAAGTGATATTTTCATGCAATTGAATGATATCTGTATATATAAAAGCCTAAGTGACTGTTCGACCATTCAAGCATTTCACTGTTCAACTGGTAGCTGTGACACACACTGACCACCAGGAGGCAGATGCTCCGACCGGTAGGTTAGCTTGCTGCTGGGGTCCAGCTGATTGGGGCTGGGCCAGATGGGCGGGACACACCCTAGATCCCTCCCGTGGTCCCTCCCCGGCCCTGAGCATGCACCGGTGGGGTCCCTGGCCTGGCCTGCACCCTCTCACAATCCGGGACCCCTCAGGGAAGGTGGAGAGCCAGTTTCGGCCTGATCCCCGCAGGCCAGGCTGAGGGACCCCACCAGTGCATGAATCCGTGCACCAGGCCTCTAATTGAGCAATAAATAGAAATGAACTCCTAATATATGCAATAACATAAATAGATCTCAAAAACATTATCTTGATATATACCCATTAGAATGGCTGTCATCAAGAAGACAACATATATGGAAAACCAAAAATCCTCATGCATTGCTGGTGAGAATGTAACATGATGTAGCCACTTTAGAAAATAGTTTGACCTTTTCTTTAAAAGTTAAACTTAAATGTGCCATATGACCCAGTAATTCATCTCCTACTTATCTACCCAAGATAAATGAAAAGATATGTGGGAACAAAAACTCACATATGAGTGTTCATAGTAGCATTTTCCATACAAGCCAGACAACAGAAACAACCCAAAATGCTCATCCAAAGATGAATGGATAAACAAAATATGGTACAATGAAATATTCAGCTAATAAGAGGGAATGAAGTACAGATCTATGCTACAACATGGATGAACCTCAAAAATATGCTAAGTGAAAGAAGACAGACACAAAAGCCACTTATTGTATGGCTCAATTTACATGAATTGTCCAGAAAAGGGAAATATGTGGAGAAAGAAAATAGATTAATAGTTGCCTGGCTGCGGACATGGAGATTACCTGAAAATGAGTATGAGGGATCTAATTGGGTTAATGAAACCAGGTTAGATGATCGTTGCACATCTTGATAAATTTACTCAAAGTCATTCAATTATACACCTAGAATGGATGAATTTAATGAATACATTACTGTGTGATTCCTTTTGCACGAAGCCCGAGAAAGGCAAAATTGATCTATGGCATTAGCAGCCAGGAATTGATGTCCTGCATTAAGAGTCGGGGTTTAGTGAGTGGAAAGGAACAGGAGGGAACTTTCTGAGGGATTGAAATTTTCTGTATCTACAGCTACATCTGTATCAGTATTTTTTTTTGGGGGGGGGTGGTTGTTAGCCATATTGTTAAAGGGGATACAATTGTTAAAACTCGTCATACTGAACACTTAAGATCTGTGCATTGTATTGTGTGAAAATTTCACATTTATTAAAAACATGACAGTAATCTCTTAATGACATCGAATATTTAGTTATGAATTGCCTAATTGTTTATTTATATATCATTGATTTGTTTGATTTAGTATCTAAGTAAATTCCATATATTGCCCTTAATTGGTGTGTCTCTCTTTTTCTTAAGAAAAATAACAAAATTGATTTATAGGTAGTGTGTTTTGCATGTGCATTTTATTTACCCTATTTTTCAGTACTTTATTGAGAAATATTTTACACATAATAAAATACAAGTGTTCAGTGTATAGCTCAATGATCTTTTAAATATGTACATGTATTTCTATTTGGAAAACTAATTTAACCACATTTAAAACATGTGAAAATAAGAGAAAAATAAAGCAAAAACAACCACAATTACCATTTTGGTGTGTTTCTTTTTATCTTTATTATTTGACAATTTTCCCTTCTTCAGTAAAATAATATATGTAAAGTACAATTATTATTATTATTACTAGAGGCCTGGTGCACGAAATTCGTGCACAGGTGCGATCCCTAGGCCTGGCCGGCGATTGAAGCACGAGCGTCTGGCGTGGAAGGGCAGGTCCCAGCTGACCTCTGGGCCCTGGGAAGCACCTGGGCCCCTGGGCCCCCACTCGCCCCCCTCTGCCTGAGTCACAGTACTTGAGTCCCCATGCAGAGATGCGATGAGCACAGCCAGACACTGCAGGCCTCTGGGCTGCCCAGCCGTGCTGCACAGAAGCCAGGCGGGCCGCAGGCTCTCTCCCGGCCAGCCTCGCACACTGGCTCCTGTGCGAACCCACAGGGAGCCCGACCAGCCCCTGTGGTCCCAGCGACTGTGGCCTGGCTTACCTGGAAAAGACCGTGCGTGCGGATGTGTGGCGGGCTCCTCGCAGGTGCCCAGCACCTGAGCACGGTGTGTGGGCCCTGGCATCCGGGGAAGGGTAGCAGGGGGAGTGAGAGCGAGCTCAGCAGACACCCACATTCTCACCGCACCTCCGACCCCATCATCCCCGCCCCCAGGTAGCTGAGAGGTCACAGCCTCCCGTCTGGGTGCTGCAGGAGATTGGTCACCACCACCCACCCCCAGATCCCCATCCCAGCCTGGGGCCCAGCCCTGATCAGGCGATCAGGGTGTGCCGGCCACTGGTCACTGTCTGCAGGGTGCTTGGCTCCTGCTTATGCCCGCCTTGGCCTGGTGCCACCGCTCACCTGTTCCACCATCCCACCATGGTCCCGCTCTCGTTGGGACCCATCGAGGCTGGCAGCGCCTCCACTGCTGCCCACTGCCAGCGCTGTGTCCCCAATGCCCGCCATGTTCCATGCCGCCCCCTGATGGTCAGTGCACATCATAGTGAGTGGTCAAACCCCCAGTTGAACTCCCGGTTGAACACTTTGCATATTAGGCTTTTATTATATAGAATTATTGTTATTCCACAGGCATATACTGCCGAGGAAATGCTCAGATTTGTGGCTGTAAATCTTAGTAATACAACCATATTGAATTTTGAAGACCCAAGCATGCTATCCAATGCTACTCTTCTATCATGTTCACATCTAAGCAATAATTCGGAAGAGGACACGTGTGGAGCAGCACTGTGTACGCTTACCTGTCATCTGATGGATTGATTTCTTTTCTAGGATATACACAAACCTGTTCAAATTTCCCTGAGAATTGTAAAGATCTCTGTGTTGGATTCAGGGGAAGAGATTCTGTATGAGTCCATCCACAGACCCACTCTCACTTTCCTGTATAGTCTTCCAGTTGACAGAAGGATCTCGCAGGTCTTTCCTTGGACATTTTCAAGATCTAAACTGAGTATGTTTTCTTAACAATGAAGTCACACCCCAGCATGTTTTGATCTACACTTACTGTAAACCGACTTACCCCAGGCGCAGGCTTTTTGAAACAGTTTCTACGCCACACGTGAGGCATTGATGTCATTGCCTCTCATGTAAGTGCCAGGTTTTGTTGAGGAAGAAGAAACTGTTAAATGACATTGCCCTTGGGGTCTGAGTATGAATTTTACAAGCAGCACTTTTTTTTTCTGGTCTGGAAAAGGTCACACCATTTTAAAGAGTGTGCTAGTTGGGAGAAAGGGTGATGTTCTTTTTCCTGAGATGTAATGAGATGCAATTGATCTGTCAACAAAAATGGCTTTCAGTGGCTGCAAATTCAGTAAAATCAAATCACCGCAAATAAGATTATCCTAAAGTGTCTTTTGAATAAAAAGTGGCTCTCCTACTTTTTTAAAACAGCTTTGAAAATAATGCCGAAAGGAAGAAAATATAACCAAAGGCAACTTAATGTTATTAAAAGTTTATGCAAGCCTTTTCAAATAATGGTGTGGGAGCAATTGATCGTCCACAGGCAAAACCTTGACTTAAACTTTACACCTTATGTAAAAAATTAATTTCAAATTAAGCACAGATTTAAATATAAAACATAAAACTTTTAGAAAAAAACCCACAAAAGAAGGTATTCAGAACCTAAGGCTAGCTGAAAAATCTCAGGCATGACACTAAAAGCATGATCCATAAAAGGAAAAATTTGATAAATTGGACCTCATCAGAATGAAAACCTTTGCTCTGTGAAAGACCTTGTGAAGAGGATGAAAAGCCAAGCCATTAACTGGAAGAAAATATCTGAGTAACTATTCATTAAAGGACCTTGTATTTAGAACATATAAAGAACTTTCAAGCCCTGACCAGTTTGGCTCAGTGGATAGAGTGTTGGCCTGCGGACTGAAGGGTCCCAGGTTCGATTCCGGTCAAGGGCATGTACCTTGGTTGTGGGCACATCCCCATTAGGGGTTGTGCAGGAGGCAGCTGATCGATGTTTCTCTCTCATCGATGTTTCTAACTCTCTATCCCTCTCCCTTCCTCTCTGTAAAAAAAGAAAAAAAGAAAATAAGATATCACTATACATATACCCATCAGGATGGCTAAAATAAAACATAAAGGTAACACCAAGTGCTGGGAAAGATATAGAGAAACTGGATCACTCATTGCTAATGGGAAAGTAATATGGTATATCCACTCTGAAATAGTTTTTCAATATTTTATAAAATTAAATAAGTATTAACCAAATGAGCCAGCAATTGCACTCTTAGACATTTATCCCAGAGAAGTAAAAACAAAAACCTGCACACAAATGTTCATATAAGCTTTATTCATAATAGCTAACAACTGGATGGTGCCCTTCAACAGGTGACAACAGGTGAATGGTTAAACAGAATATAATAAAAAGAGATGAACTTTGATACATATAACATGGATAGATCTCAAGGGAATTATGCTGAGTGAAAGAAAAAAAGCCATTATCCAAAGGTAACATAGTATATGATTGTATATATGTAACATTCTTAAAATAATAAAATAATAGAGAATATCAGATGGTTGTTAGGGTTAGGGATGAGGAGAGGGGGCTGGGTATGGCTACTGTATACTAGTAAAAGAGTAGCATCAGGGAGCCTTGTGGTGATGGAATTGTTCTGTCTTTTTTTTTTTTTTAACAAGATGAAATTACCAAATTTAAGTGCATACATATGTACAGGAGAATTGCTCTATGTTTTGGTGGTTGTAGTTATAAGAATCTATGCATTCGATAAAATTGCACAGACCTGCACATACACAAATGAGTACATGTAAACCTTGTGAGACCTGAATAAGCTTTATGGATTGTACCAATGTCAGTTTCCTGACTTTGATATTGTACTGTAGTTATGTGAGATGTTACCTTTGGGGAAAACAAAGCAAAGGACATGTAGAACCTGTCTGTTCATTTTGGGGGGCAACTTCTTGTGAATTTATATTTCAAAATAAAAAGTTTTAAAACTTTGTAAGAGCTTGGGTTGTGTGTTCATGGTGAAGCCTGGATGGTAAAAGATTATTATAGTAACTAGAGGCCCGTTGCAGGAAGATTTCTGCAAGAATAGGGCTTCCTCGGGCCTATTCCTGCAAGAATAGGGCTTCCTGCAGCCGGAGCGAAGCAGAGAAGGGAGCGAACCTGTGTCGGCTCCCTGCCTTCTCCACCGCTTCGCTCCCTTCTGCAGCACTTGGCTTCCTTCTATGCTGTCTTCAGTCTTTGCTCCGTGCCTGCGTATGTAAATTAACCACCATCTTTGTTGGGTTAATTTGCATACTCGCTCTGATGGGCTGGTGGGTGTAGTGGAGGGACGGTCAATTTGCACGTTTCTCTTTTATTAGTGTAGATTTGTCCCATTTTCTCCTTCTGCCTTTCTGAATAATTGGTGGGTCTAGATCTTGAAAGTTTTGTGGAAGAAAATGAATTCTCTTTTTGCCTGTTCTTTATAAAATAAATTTTTAATAAAGGTAAAACTTTAGAAGTTCTCAAAACCCTCTCTTCTGTTTGAAGCCTTTTCTTCTTCCTCCATTTTCTTGTCCTCACCAACATAGTAAAACTTATTATGCACTTATTTTGTGCCAGTCACTGTTGCAAATTTAAGCAACCCAACTTAAACAAAACAAATGGAAAGTTTGACTTATCTAACTTTGAACTCCAAAGGATGGACCTGGCTTCAGACATGGCTGAATGTTAGCATGTATATTGATTTCAATCTCTTTCTCTCTCCATTTCTCATCACTACTTGGTGTCATTTTAAGACAGCCTCTCTTCATGTAACCCACACGGTCCTTGTATGTTGGATTTACACAGAGAGAAAGCCTTTGCCATAGTCCCTGCACAAATCCAGGCATTGATCCTTGAACTATGTGAGGTTCTCATAGAAGAGGGAAGGGTTGGTTTTCCAAAGGAAGGGGATGTTGTGCAGGCAAAAATATGATACACTGCCATTTTAGAAATAATGCAAACTGCATCTTTTAAAGGTCAATTACCATCCCAAGGTCTTCCAGCAGGTAGGTGGTGGTGTCATGATTCAAAGCGAGATGGTCCAGCTCCATTGCTCAAGTTCTCATCATGAGGTCATAGTGCCTCCAAGAATTCTTGCTCTCCTAGTTAGACAATCCCACTTCCTAACAACATTTCTGTATTTATTTTAATTTTGTACCATATACTTATTCACTCTTTTCTATATCAATTCCAGGTTCTGAAGTTTCCCAAACTGAGTAGGACAGAATAAGAAATAGAATCTAGGAATATTTTAAGCAATGTTTTATGCAGTGAAAGATCATTTCATCATTCCCATATAAGTTAAGGGTGTATCACTACCTGAATCATCTTTCTAATGTGTACAAAGTCCCTAACCAGCACTGGCCCACTCCTGTTCCCTGGTTTCCTCCCCTGAGTGCCATGAAGGACCAGGAAATAGCTGGGGTTGAGTGGGATTAAGACAAGAGGGAAGAAGAAGAAGAAAGTGGAACTTCGTGCCTACTGTTCACATAAAATTTTTTAGACTTCTTTTTTTATTTTTTAAATATTTATTGTTGAAAGTATTACATAGGTCCTCCTTTTCCCCCATCCTTTTCCACCTCTTCCAGCCAGGCCCTCACCACCCCATTGTCAGTGTCCACGGGCTATGCATATATGCATACAAGTACATTGGTTCATCTCTTCCCACCCATCCCCCGCTGCCTTCCCTCTGAGGTTCAACAGTCTATTCATGCTTCTAACTCTCTGGGTCTATTTTTGATCATCAGTTTATTTGGTTCATTAGATTCCACATATGAGTGAGATCATGTGACACTTCTCTTCCTCTGCCTGGCTTATTTTGTTTAGCATAATACAATCCAGGCCCATCCATGCTGTTGCAAATGGTAAGAGTTCTTTCTTTTTATTGCCTTGTAGCATTCCACTGTGTAAATGTACCACAGTTTTTTATCCACCCATCTGCTGATGGGCACTTAGGCTGTTTCCAAATTAACAACACCAAGAACTTGAGATAACAGAACAATATATAAAGTAAGTGTATTTTAAATGATAGGAGAGATTAAAAATCTGACTTGGAGGTTTTTTCTAGTAAAGGAAGACAATAAACAAACCAACAACTACATAGGTAAAGATATCTAACGTGGTATATCGAGTGGTAATAAGTGCTAAGGAGAAAAAAATAAAGCTGTGTGGAAGACATAGGAAGTGATTAGAAGGAGGAGTGTGCTATTTAGTATCAAGTGATCAGAAAAGAAGATGCCATCAGTAAGGTAATATATTATCTGCCTGGAGTGCTTTGTCCAGTATAAAATTAGTTCAATATTCCTGAAGGTCTCTACTATAAGATGGAGCCATGACGTGGTAGGATAGCGTAGGAATTGGAGGCAATTCCTTGACACAGTTTTATAGAGAATAAAAGCACAGGAGGATAGAAGGGTATGAAAAGAAGATCAAATGGATTTTGATTGATTAACTACAATCGTCACAAATCAATTGTTGGCAGTTGACCCAATAGACATTAAATATATGGATGTGATGATAGAAAATACCAGGGGTGATCTGCTTGGAAACCTACTTTTATTATTCAGTTTTCCTTGAGAAATAAATATATTAACTTACCTATTTCTGCTTTTTTCCCTTTAAGCTGTTTAAAATCTCTTAAATTAGGGTTGAAACTCAGTAAGATTGAAATTAGCTTACTTTTTAGAAAATGTATGTTTTTTTCCAGCCAGTGTGGCTCAATGGTTGAGCGTCGACCTATTAACCAGGAGGTCGGGGTTTGATTCCTGGTCAGGGCACATGCCCGGGGTTGAGGGCCCAATCCCCATGTGGGGTGTGCAGGAGGCAGCCAATCAGTGATTCTTTCCCATCATTGATGTTTCTCTCTCTCTCTCTCTCTCTCTCTCTCTCTCTCTCTCTCTTTCTCTCCCTTCCTCTCTGAAATCAATAAAAATATATTTTTAAAAATATATATGCTTTTATTTATTTTTTTAGAGTGAGAGAAAGGGAAAGGTATATAGAGATAGAAACATTGATGAGAGAGAAACATCAATCAGCTGCCTCCTGCAAGCCCCCTCACTGGGGATCAAGCCCACAGCTCAAGCATGTGCATTGACCAGGAATCGAACCTGTAAACTCTTGCTCATGGGTTGATGCTCAACCACTGAACCACACTGGTCGGGCAAAAATAGCTTATATTTGAAATCATACTAACGGGTAAGGAAATATATAGAAAAGGGACCTGTGATTCATTTTTTAGAAAAAGGAATTTGATTACCTTACAAATGAACAAAGACAACATTGTTAATTTTATTCTTCTCAGAAATTTCTTAAAATAGTATCAACTGGTATTTAATTTAGAGCAATATGACATATATGTATGCATATATATGTATATATATACAACTTTCAGAACTTCATATCTGTATGATACACTTAAAAATCAGAGCTAAAATTATTTGAGACAGTAGAGATAAAATGAGTAGTGATTACCCCTTTTTATAATACTAACTGAAATGTCACTTATTTTTATATTCAGAAACTCATTCCAGGTCTCTTTGGATTATTTTAGCATTTCTTTATAAAGAACAAATTATGCCAATTTTTTCCTCTCAATTCCTTTGTCCAAATGCAATAAAAATTTTGATTTGAACATGACTATGTAAGGAAATTAAGTATTTTTCATAAATACAAGATGTCTAGAAAATATAATGTTTTGATTCATTCTTAAGTAGATTAAAAACCAGTCTAGCTATAAAGAATGGTTATACAATTTACTGTGTAGAAATAATGAAATTTACTTGATCCATCCTTGTATTTTATAGCTATCATTTAATTTTAGGTTTCATTTTAATAAAACCTCGTATGTCTGGAAGTATCTGTTTTATTGCCAGATTTGCCCTGAGGTGATTCATAAATATCTCAAGAAAATCCAATAAATCTTTCATGAGTGTGTATTAATATTTTAATTGCAAATTAAGGAACAAATAAAAGATTCTGACTTTGGCAGATGGGAATTTTCTTTCAATGTCATGTTTCAAATTAGCAGTAACGTTACTGCTTTTCTATAATGGCTTTACTCTCAGAACATCTATCACATGAAAATTCTAGCCTTGTGGGCACTGAAGGAACTGCAAACGTTATTGAGTTGCTTTTTAAAAAAATCTCATTACTTTTCTCGAAAGGCGTTTACCTCTGAAGGCTCTCTGAGATGAACCCCAGCTGCTGTCCCTGGCCTGTGTGGAGAGAATGCACCCACAGTATCTCTACCCACAGCGCCTCCTGACCTCGAGAGACTGGAGATGAAACCTTTTGCAAAAAAACACTAACAAGAATGTCTCTTGGACATACAAATCTCTTATTCGCCATCAGTCCACATCACAGTCACTAGGGGCATTGGATGAACCTGAAAACAACCTCAAGGGGAAGGACTTTCAATAATGTTGCTTACTATTTCTCTAAACTGTTTAAATTAATTTTTCAAGAAATTAGAGAACATAGGAAAAGTTTCTCCTGTAGAGGATGTTGTATCTCTTAGAATTATGTGTTGTATCTTTTAGAATAACTGTGTTATTATCAGGGCAAAGTTATTTATCCTACAACAGGAAGTCTTAAGAAATGTAGGTGTATTTGGTCAGTGACCTTCCCTTTTTTTTTTTTTTGTATTGATTGTCCATGTGTTGTCTTTTAGGAGAGTGTTTCTCCTGGGATGATTTCTCAGTACAATGTAGTTCACTCAAAACACTTTAGTCAAGAGATATTCCTGGAAGCAGAGGTTGATCTCTAGATAGTTGAAGAGATAGATGGGAAAAAATAATTATGACAATTTTATTGAAGTCACTATAAAACTTATGAAATAATAGTGTTCAAAGAGAAGACAAACTCAGTTATAAAATGAGAATTTCATCCAGATGCCAGAGATGTTTGTGGAGAGAGCTGAGAGGTATCCTTGAAACTAAGTAGATACCCATCTTGTGAACCAAACAGACCTTTAGCCACTTGGTCATTGTCCTGTAATTGCCACAAATGACCATCTCTTCTTGAGCTTCCGCTCTGTAGCTCCACAAATGACCCAGCATTCTTCTTAGAGACCACAGGCTAAATTGGGTTTTTGCAGTAGTTTGCTTTTAACTCCCATAACCTCTGTAGAACTTCTACTCTTTAGCATTAGACACCCTTAAGAAAAACCTTTTCTCTACATTTCCTATTTGAAATGAGGGTGGTATATCTAAATGGTCCCTCCTGCATGAGCATAGGCAGAAATAATAGGACATTGGGAAGATATATGACCGGGTGCAGGTGATCTTAGAGAAGATAAAATAGAATACACAATGTTCAGCATTTTTTGAGTCTATAAATCTGAATAGCTGATACTGGCTTAAAAAATGCTCACTGAATGAATGAATGACTGCATATCCTATTGTGACATAACATCCTTTCACAAATAGTATTCACTTTCTATTTATTAGGTAATCTATCATAATTAACAGTTATATCAAAGTGACGATAAAGACCAACATTCTCTATCTGGTTTTCCTTGAAGTATTTTCTGCCCTGTAAACATTAAAGCTAGTGACTATAGCATAGTCATCGAGGCAGACATGTCTTAGGTGAATGCCTTCACAGTGTGGGAGAGAAGGATTTCATAGTTACCAAGGACATCTAGGCATTAAATAGCAAAATTTGTATATTTCATGCCAAAAATAGACACATTTTCCTTGTGCTAAATTGCAGATTGCCACCATTCAGTCCAACAGGTTTTCATCATCATATCTTGCCTGGACTTGTTTCTTTTTTTATAATTGGGATTTAATTCACATACCATAAAATTCATCCTTTTAAAATGTAGAATTCACTGTTTTTAGTATATTCACAAGATTGTGGGACCATCACCGATGTCTAATTCCAGAACATTTTCATTACCTTAAAGGGAAACCTCTGTACTTACTAGCAGTGACTCCTCTATCTCCCCAGGCCCTAGAAACCACTTAATCTATTTTCTGTTTCTATATCATTGCCTATTCTGGATATTATACATATGTGGAATCATATAATATGTAGCCATTTGTGTCTGGCTTCTTTCACTTAGCATAATATTGTCAAGGTTCCTCCACGTTGTGGTATATATAGTACTTCATCTCTTTTCTGGGGTGGACCTATGCAATGCCCTTCTACCTCTTCTACTGTACTTATTTCTACTAGGGTCTCCCAGAGCCTGCTCACTACTAAAGTGAGAGTACTCTTTCCCAAAGTTAAATTAGATAATCTCCTTCACTTAAAATCCCCCAAAAGCTCCTCATTTTACTTAGAGAAAAATTTGAATTCTTGCCATGGCCTCCAAGACCTCTCAATGATCAGGACCCACCCTGTCTACTTCTCTAACCTCAGTTCCCCACACTCACCCACTCACCCTATGCCTGTTACACTGGTTTCCTCCAGCTTCTTGAATGGTTCAGACTACTTCCTGCCTCAGGGCCTTTGCACGTGATGTTCCCGTTGCCTGGGGCTTTTTCACAGTTCTTTTGACAGTTTTCTTCCCATCTTTCTGGCCTCTAATATCTTCTCTGAGCAGGCAAGCCTAGATAATCCTGTCTCAAGTATATTTCCCCCAACTCCCAGTTATCTTCTATTATGTCATTACCTTGTTTTAATTTCTTTGTAGCACTTACTACTATCTGAGATTATTTTTGTTTTGTTTTCTCACTGCTATCTGCCAACTCCACCAAGGCAGAATCTTTATCTGATGTGGCCCCTGCTGTATCCCAAGCTTCTAGAATGAAACTTAGATGGTGTTCAATTAATAGTTGAAGGAATGCAGATCTTGCCTAGAATTCCTAAATCTTCAGATCTTGCCCCTACGCTCAGCTCCTCAAGCTGGGTCTTTTCACCTATTACTAGACTTTGCTATTGTTAACTACTGCCTCAATATATTTCTATTTATTGCCAACTCTCCCCTTCTCCTGACATTCAACCATTGTACTCTTCCTAATGCTTTTTTTGTGATGACTTTTCTCGACATTCCTATGACAAGCTATGAGGGCTAGCTAATCTGGAAGCCCATGATCTGAGTCTTAATTCTTATAGGTTGTAAGCAGAAATTAAAGTCCAGTTGCCAATGTGTGGTCAGGAATGTAAGCGATAACAGATGAGAGGAATCAGCATGATACTCAGAATCCCCCACCCATCTTCTTTTATCATCCAATCACATAATGGCATGACCATTAGTTTGCAAGGCTTTTCTTAAGTATTTTTTTTTTCAAAAAATAACAACTCCTACATACAGAGAAAAGAAAATCCCATAAATAGGGAGTAAAATTTACTATACATTTGACTAACAAAAGTTCCAGAATACATAAGACATCCCTACACTGGGATGAAAAAAACAAAGCAAAACAAAACAAAACACACAAAAAAACTAACAACCCCTGGGGGGAAATGGGCAAAAGAGATACATAGACATCTCACTAAAGAGAAAACAATAATGGCCAATACATTTGTGAAAAGATATTCAACCTGATTAGTACTGGGAATTGCAAATCCACCATGAGATGCCATACTTACCAGACTGGCAAAGATATTTGCATGGTCGTGCAGCAGTGTAAACCTCATGCATTTCAGTGGAGTGTAAATTGGTACAACACATTGGAAAAAACAATTTAAAGCAGAGTTTACTAGGTTATCCCCTGTGACCTAAATCCTCTGCTCCGAGGTATATACCCCAGAATTTTGTGGAGTGCGAGCGACAGAATGACCAGAACTCCAGACTGATTGAAATTTAGAGAGCCTTTATTGACTGGCCAGTGTCTGCTCCTCCACTCGGGAAGCCCAAGAGAGAAGCAGCTCCGACCATCTGCAGAGTCCAATATTTAAAGGGGACAACTACATTTGTGTTCAGGTTCCCATAGCAAGCAAAGCCAAGTTACAAAAGCTAATTGTGTAGTTTTAGCCAAGCTATTCATCATCCTCCTGTTATTCATTTCTGGGTAACTTAAAGGTCAGGACTATTCTTAATTTTGATCTGTTTGTTCTTTGTGGGCCATAGCTCAGGTGTGGGAGCTCAGTGCCTAGAAACTTTGTAAAGGCTGTCAAGCTGCTGAGGTGGCTAAATAATTAAGCAGGCCTAAAAATTTTCCTGCTCTGTAACAAGAAAACTCTTTCACATGTGCACCAAGGAACTTGTACAAGAACATTCAGAACAGCTTGGTTTGTGCAGGGAAAAAAACCAAAACCAAAACAAAACTTGTAATGCATGAGTTTTTCTTTTGCTGATCCTCTGAGAGCCACCTTGTTAGAAAGCATTGAGCTCGCTATTTTCAGGCTTTTCTGTTTCCATGGACATCTCACCCCACATAGACCACTGAAACTAGGGATCTTTCTGTGCACCTTCAGGAGACACAAGGAAAGCAATGAGGAACCAGAGCCACCTCCTACATCCTTATTTCATTTACCTCCTTTACTGTGTGGAGCCAGCTCAGCCAAGGGTTCGAAAGC
>NW_005369442.1:2283049-2285048 GCF_000412655.1 Myotis brandtii | reverse complement strand
AGGATGAAGGAAAGACAGACAGAGAGAATAAGCTGGGTCTAGGTGGATCTTCCTGTGCCTGGCTGAGGCCACAGAGAGAGATCCAGAGGCAAGCTGAGCCTTTATTTCATAGCCAGAGGTAAAAAGGTAGTGGTCACCATAGTTACAATGTTCTTGTGAGTTTCACTTGTTTTGGCAGCACTTGCTGCATCTCCCTCAGCCCATTAGTTACCCAGATAAGATCTAGGGAGCGTCATAAGGTCAAACCTAATTATGCTAAGAGGACTGTGCCCTCTAAGTTGGGATTTGTTTGTGGCTTTGCCAACAGGTCAGTCCAAGGCTTAACCCTATAGCCGCGCCCTACACTTTACATCTTTTGCACTACTATTTTATTATTGGAATAAATCAAAGTACAAGCAATCTTAAATCAAAGCTATTCTCATCCATCCTTGGACCTGGACCAGGCTCTATAATCTGGCCTTGCTCACATGTTTTGTGTATATAAAGAACTTAAAAATGGTAGCCATTATTTTTGTTCACTTTTTCTGTCAGGCTTATACCTGGCTTCTCTCTGTATTTCTGACAGAACACTATCCCAACCTGCCTTGCAATGCAGCTATTTGAGTGTGAGTCTGGGCCTCTTTACCTTTTGGAAAGGTCCTACTGTTATTAAGTGTTGAATCCTTAAGGCCAGGCCTTGATTATAGCGGGCTGCACAAGGCACGCCTGGTACATTAAAGAGCCTGATTTGGGCGAGAAGCATCTTCGGAGAGTAGAAGGGACAGTGGCTCTCTCACATGCTGACAACCTTGAGCAGATTGTATAAATCTCTCCGAGCATCATCCAAGGAGGAGCAAAATACTTAACATCCCAGAGATGCCATGAATATGAAATGAAATAGCAAGGGAAAGTGCCTGACTTAAAGAGGTCCCTTAAGAATTGTGAATGTACTGCCTTCCTACGCTTCCCTCTGCGTTCCTTTCAAAAGGAGATCAAATAAGATCAGCCTTCCCTCGTTCTGTAGGAGGAAATTAAAACCTGATCAGGCCGTGTCCTGAAAGAGGCCGTTCCTGGACAGTTCCCCGTAGGAAGTAAAGTACCGACAGTGACGGCAGAAGTCGGGTCACCCTGGAAATCAGAATGCAACCGCTGGGGATTGAGAGCCGCTGAGGTGCATAGGAAAAGGGGCTACCTCAGGCTCGGAAATCCACCCACAAGACAACCCGAGACTTTCTAGACTTGTGAGAAATGTATGCGTGGCCACGCCCCCTCAAGGTCCTTTCTTCTTCTTCTTTTTTAAAAATATATTTTATTGACTTTTTTACAGAGAGGAAGGGAGAGGGACAGAGAGTTAGAAACATCGATGAGAGAGAAACATCGATCAGCTGCCTCCTGCACACCCCCTACTGGGGATGTGCCCGCAACCAAGGTACATGCCCTTGACAGGAATCGAACCTGGGACCCTTCAGTCTGCTGGCCGATGCTCTATCCACTGAGCCAAACCGGTTAGGGCAAGGTCCTTTCTTCTTGACCTTCATTAACAGACGACTGCATTTCCCCAAATGGCCTCAGACCTTGCAGGGATTTGGGGACATAACATCACTGTGGAACCAGCGTTGTTTTCACACGCGCCAGGCATTGCGCTAGAAGCTGGGAATGCGTGAGCGAACGAGGTGCTATGGGTCCAGGAAGAGGAGGCACCACGCAGGAGGGTGGGCAGGGTAGGGTTCCCCCGACGGCGAGGAAACAGTGGCGCCCAGACCCGCTCAAGAACCGAGAGAGGGTAACCGCGTTCAAATGAAAAGTCCCGGCCTCTTGGGACCCCCTGGTTTGCCATCTGCCGTCGGAGGCCACTCTAATCCTTCCAAAGAAGGGAACCGGGGTCATTGTTTTAATTCCGTTCTCCGCGTTCCCCAAGCCCCGAGGGCGGCGAAGATGAAAGCCAGGGTATCCTGAGTCAGAGCAGAGGCGAGGGGGCGCGGGTCCCGAGGAGGGTGCAGCGGGGGCGGGCAGGGGGCGG
>NW_005369442.1:2274036-2282617 GCF_000412655.1 Myotis brandtii | reverse complement strand
GCGCCTTGGAGCCCAGCAGGCAGGGGACAGCCTGCGGCGAGGAAAACTCGCAGGGCTCCCTCGTGGCCCACGGGTGACGGGAGTTAGCAGAGTGGGAATTGAAATGCTTTCCCTTTGATCTTAGTGAGTGGAGGGATGGGTGGTCGAAGCAAAACTAGAGCGAGGGCGATTCTTCACCTGCTGATGCGAAGTCAACTTGGAGAGCGCTCCACTGGCGGTCAGATAGCCCTGAGCAGAGAAACTGGCCCGTTCTAGGTAGAGGGTTAGAGGGATGGGAGGGAGGGCTCTTTGCCTTGTAGGTTTCAGGCACCAGATCCGGAAAAGGGATAGATACTTTTTGGGTTTTTTATTTTTTATGATACAGAGTTGGAGAGGCACATGTGCAAGCAGGCTTTCAGCCTGTGCCGCAGCTCAGGTCGGAAGGTGATGTGATTTGATCACAGTAGGGACGTCCTGAGCTTGGGTTAGAGGAAAGAAGTGGGAAAAGCAAAGACACGGTTAGGGAGGGAGGCCTGAAGCTTGGGAGGCAAGGCAGAGCTGAGCGCTCCTCATAGTGGGGAGACACTTACCGGGTCCCTCAAGGTTCCCTTCCCAGGGACCTTGAGGGACCGCCCTTCCGGGCAGCCACTGCCCTAAGACCATGAATTTCCCACCTTCCCAGCTTCCCTCTCCTCCCCTGTCAGAAACAGCAGACCCTTTCATCACTGTTCAGAATATCGGGAACAGAAACCACAACTGCAGGCACCTTTCAGAGCGCGGCTCAGCTCTCAGGTAGAGGTGGGGACACTGAAGCTATGTTTCCTTTTCCTAATGTACTTCTTTTTATTGTTGTCCTTTAATTGTTCTGATTTTCTCCTTTCCTGGGTGGTGGTGGTGGGAGGGGAGGGGAGGAGGAGTCCCCTGCTTGAAAAACAAGGTAATTTAACTTTGAGAGCTAAGCCATCAGAAGCTAGGAGATCAGAACCTTCTCCATCACATAGCCAGCAGTGACACAGTGACGTATGCAAAGTAATGGTGATATTTCTCAATTTGTTATTGGTAAAATTAGGAAGCTAATCTTTATCTAGCTTATTAAGGAAGCAGATAATCATAGTTTTAAAAGTGTGTGTGTGTGTGTGTGTGTGTGTGTGTTTTGTTTCCTTTGTAAAGCAAGTGTACTTTCCACGCAGGTTACCCTGCTATATGTTTGCAGTGGTTTGGGCATCAGTGAGAGGTAACTGTTTTGGGGGAGGTGGCACTTTCAGTGCTGCTGATTGAACAGAAACTATGGAAGTCAGCAGCTGCTTTCTAAAAAAGATACGTCTTGGGCTTCATTTCCCAAATAGCGTATCTGCTGTCTGACAGATTGACTCATAAATATTCCCTAACATTTCTCAAGCAAAGGGATGAAACACATCTGTCACTGCACAGAGATCTCCCAAACGACCCTTTTGTGTCTTCTTTCCCCTTCAGACTGCTCTTGATGCTAAAAGCTAATTTTATGTCTCTACCATGGTGAAGGGATGGGGAGAGGGTGAATATACAGTGTGAGATGCCCTAGTCCTGAATCTCTAAAGATGACACTGACGGGGAAGCTTGACTTACAGAAGCACACCTGGGAGATAATCTACCAGGATTAATCCTTACAGGAGATGCAACTGGATGTGTCTAAAAACAACAAAATGCAGGTCACGAAGCCAGAAGAAAATACAATAGTGTCAATAAATGAGTTAGCAGAGCATGCAATAGCAACGAGAAGATAAAGGGCCAGTCAGATTCTGTGGATGGAAACTGTTTACTATTCAGAGAACAATATTAAAATAAAGAAGGAAATTTCCTATAACTGGGGAACATTCGGGATATCTGCAACAAGCTATCACTTGATTTGATCTGTGACAGTAAGTGATAAAGCGCCCAGGACTAAATTAAGAAGTGTCCTTTTCTAGTCAGGCCCCTACTCACTGAAGAATTCTTAAAATTCATTCCTAATCCCAGCTCCAGGCGACCACTAATTTTTCTATCACTATAGATTTGCCTTTTCTAGAAATTCCATATAAGTGAAATCATACAACGTTTGGTCTTATTTGACTTAGTCTCATATGTCTGATGTTCAGCTGTGTTGTAATATACACTGATTGGCCAGATTATTATGACTACCCCATCAGTGCTTCATTGACACTTCCAAAAATACTGAATATTGAAAACTTCCTAAGCAAATACTCTCAAGGTTTTATTATTATTATTATTATTATTATTTGCATAACTAATTTACTTCATTGTACTGATGGGTTGGTCATAATAATCTAGCCACTCAGTGTATATCAGTACAGCTAGTCCCTGACTAATGGTGGCTCAGCTTACTATTTTTTGACTTTGTGATGGCACAAAGCAATATCCATCCAGTGGATGCTATACTTTGAATTTTGATCCTTTCTCAGGCTAGCAATTCAGGATAGGGCAAAAGTAGGTTTACAGTTGTGAGTATGTGAAACAGAGTTTATTCTTGTATTATTATTTATTTATTAATTACTGTATTATTTTCCATACGAACAACTGTACCTACTTTTGCTTCACCCTGTATGTGGTATGACAGTCTCTTGTGCTGCTAGGCAGCAAGTCACAGCTCCCAGTCTGCCACGTGATCATGCAGGTAAACAACTGACACTCTACAGTGTACCGTGTTGCCACCATTTTGGGGGTATTGTGTTTTGCATCCCATCATGGCTACAAAATGCCCATTTGTATCTCCTGCTTATGGTGAAAAAAGAGGAAGGCAATTACTGTCGAGATGAAACTCAAAATAATTGCCCAACTGTAGGCTAATATAAGTGTTCTTAGCACATTTGATATACCAGTAGGCTAGGCTAAGCTGTGATGTTTGGGATGTAACCCCATCATACATTGAGGAGCAACTGTAGTTCTTTTTATGAAATTCTTATTTATTTTTATTGTTGAAAGTATTACAGATATACCCCTCTCGTTTTGCCCCCATCGACTCCCTCCAGGCCTTTACCACACTATTGTCTATGTCCATGGGTTATGCCTATCCTATATAATAAAAGCCTAATATGCAAATCCACTGTATGGTGGAATGACCGGTGGAACGACCAGTCGCTATGACACACACTGACCACCAGGGAGCAGCTGCTCAATGCAGGAGCTGCCTCCAACCCATAGGCCCCAGGCCAGCCAAGGCGGGTACCAGCGGGCCCCCCCCCCATCACCCTGCAGGTCACCCACAGAGGGAGGTGACCAGTGCTGGGGGCAGGGAGTGGGGCCGGTGAGTGGGTGGCACCAGGCCAACCAAGGTGGGTGCCAGTGGGGCCCCTCTGATTGCCCTGCCAGTCACCCCACAGATCTGCCTTGATCGTGGGCCAGGCTTAGGGACTCTACCCGTGCATGAATTTCGTGCATTGGGCCTCTAGTATGCACATAAGTTCTTTAGTTAATCTCTTCCCTCCTCCCTTCCTTCTGAGATTTGTCATTCCTTTTAATGGCTAATAGTATTCTGTTGTTTGGATGTACCATATTTTTTTACCTATTCACCAGACAGTAGATATTTGGATTTTTTTGTACTTTTGGCTATTATGAATAATGCTGCTATGCACATTCATGCACAACTTTTTGTGTTGACATATAAGTAATTATTTCCTGAGAGTAATGCCTTTGTAATGTTATAAAGGTTTATTTCATAATTATGTCTTCTTATAGTAAGTCAAATGCTGAAATATCTAGTTGCAATAGGAGGGTAGTGATGTACAATAAAAAATGAGAAATATTGCCCCCAAGTGAACTACAATCATGTGCTTCATAATGACCTTTCAGTCAATAATGGAGGTCCTATCCTATATAATAAAGAGGTAATATGCAAATTAACCCTCATGCCCTCACAAGATGCCTGCCTACGACCAGGCTGGCAAGGGGGTTAGGGAGGGATGACCAAAAGACTGAACAGCAGGCTGCAAGGGGCGACCAGGCCGGTAGGGGGTTTAGTGAGGGATGATCAAATGACTGAACAGCAGGATGCATGGGGTGACCAGGCCAGTGCGGGGGCCATGAGGGGCAACTAGGCTGGCAGGAGAGGCAGTTGGGGGCGACCAGGCCAGCAGGGGAGGCAGTTAGGGGTGACCAGGCTGGCAGAAGGGGACAGTTGGGGGCGACCAGGTGGCAGAGGGGGCAGTGAAGGGCGACTAGGCTGGTGGGGGGGCAGTTGTGGTGACCTGGCTGGCAGGGGGGGCAGGTAGGGGTGACCAGGCAGGCAGGCAGTTGAGCAATTAGGAGCTAGCGGTCCAGGATTGTGAGAGGGATGTCCGACTGCCGGTTAAACCTAAGCCAGCAGTCGGACATCCCCCAAGGGGTCCCAGATTGGAGAAGGTGCAGGCTGGGCTGAGGGGACCCGCCCCCCTGCACGAATTTTGTGCACCGGGCTTCTAGTAAGATCATAATAGAGCTGAAAAATTCCTATTGCCTAGCGATGTCCTAGCAGTCTGATTGTCCTGCCGCAATGCATTGCTTGCGTGTTGGTGTAAACATACTTGCTGCACTGACAGATAAAAGTATAGCACTTACAGCTATGTAAAATATATGATACTTGATAATGATAAAAAATAACTATGTTACTGGTTTATGTATTTACTATACTATACTTTTAATCATTATTTTAGAGTGTACTCTTTATACTTATAAAAAAATTTTTGCTGTAAAACAGGATGTCACATTATGCCAGCAGCAGCCTCATGCATCTTGTATTTACTGTGTCTCTTAATTGTTCCTTTTCTCTTGTGCTTGATTTAATATCATGTTGTTGTTTTTCATCACGGCCCCTAAGCAAATAAAATCTACTGCTAATCTTGCCAATAAGAGGTGTTTAGTGATTGCCCTGGAAACAAAATTAAAAGTGATTGACTACAAAGTTGGAAAATCAGTAATGGTTGTTGCTTGCCAGTCAGGCATATCCCACTTCACCATCACTAGACTCTTGAAGAACAAGAACAAAGTGACAGAAGCTGTTAAAGATCTACTTCATTAAAGACAATGAGACTAACAAAATTTGAGAAGGGCCTAGGACAGACGTGGCCTGGATTGAAGACCGGACACAGAAGTTATCCCTCTCAGCACCATGATGGTCGTGGTCAAAGCAAAAAATTTGTTTGCAGTGTTGAAAGAAAAGGCTGGACCCAACTACAGTGTTGAGTTTACTGCTAGCTCTGGGTGGCTTAAACAAGTTACTTAAAAAGTTTAAAAACATGGACCCAATACCAAAAGGTTTTCATTAATAGAAAAGAATAATTATGAGGCACTATCTGCTTATAAGCAAATCTATGATGGGAAGAAGAGACAAATCAAGCAAACCACCATGGACATATTTCTGAAAAGGTTGACACCTCCTCAGAAAGAGCCTCAGGCAGACCCTTCAGGAGGTTTGCCATGATAGCTCCGTGTGCCTCACTGCCCCTGCACACCTTCTGGGGGGCAAGGTGTGCAGGTGGAAGATAGTGATATTCCTGATACTGACCCTGTAATAGGCCTAGGCCTGTGGTCAAACCGTGACTCGCGAGCCACATGCGGCTCTTTAGCCCGGTGGCATGGGCCATGAAGTTTTAATCGCACTGTGCGTGCACGCCCGCACGTGGTATTTTGTGGAAGAGCCACACTCAAGGGGCCAGTTTGCCGACCACTGGCTTAGGCTAATGTGTGTGTTTGTGGTTTAGTTTTTAGCAAAAAAGTTCGAAAAGTGAAAAACAAAATTTTTAAGTAGAAAAAAGCTATAAAACAAGGATAAAAGAAAGAAAATATTTTTGTACAGCTGTAAAATGTGTTTGCTTTATTATTACAATAGTCAAAAGCTAAAAATTTAAAAGTTTATAAATTAAAGAAGTTACAGTAAGCTAAGATTAATTTTTTATTGAACAAAGAATACATTTTTATATAAACTTAGTATAGCCTAAGTGCACAGTGTTTATAAAGACTATAGTATGTACAATAATGTCCTAGGCTTTCACATTCACTCACCACTTACTCACTGACTCATCCAGAGCAACTTCCAGTCCTGCAAATTCTATTTACAGTAAGTGTCCTTACAGGTGTTCCATTTTAATCTTTTTTTTTTTTAATCCTCACCCAAGGATATTTTTTCCATTGGTTATTTTTTTTCTTTTAGAGAGAGTGGAGGGGAGGAAGAGCGAGGGAAGAGAAACATCGATGTGAGAGAGACACATCGATTGGTTGCCCATCCCTCCCCCATACTCTGACCGGAGCTAGGATAGAACCTGCAACTGAGGTACGTGCCCTTGACCAGGAGTCAAACCCACGACTCTCCAGTCTAGAGGCCGACGCTCTAACCACTGAGAAAAAACTGGCCAGAGCCCATTTTAAATCTTTTATACTGTATTTTTATTGTACCTTTCCTATATTTATATATGTTTAATTACTTTGTATTGATTTGAGAGAGAAATGTCAATTTGTTGACCCACTTATTTATGCATTCATTGATTGCTTCTTATATGTGCCCTGACCAGAGATAGAACCTATAACCTTAGCAAATCATGACGACACTCTAACCAACTGAGCTACCTGGCCAGGGCTGTTTAGATACACAAATAGCATTGAGTTACAAACTGCCTATAGGATTCAGTACGGTCACATGCTGTAATACGTTTGTAGCTTAGAAGCAGTAATTGGTTATACTATGTAGCCTAGGTATATATTAAGCTATACCATCTAAGTTTCCGTGCACTCTATGATGTTCGCATAATGACAAAATCACCTACCAATGGATTTCTCAGAACATATCCCCACTGTTAAGCAACTAATAAATGTATATATAAATATTTAATTTTTGAAGAAGGACTATAAAATTAACATTGAGTATAACTTTATTTTTTTAGGTGCTCCAATTTTACTTCAAGAATTACAGCCTGAAGAAGAGTTACAATTGTGGAATGAGGTAAAGAATTACCCTCATATAAATTAGTGGAAATTATACCCTTCTTTGAACTTATAGTAAAATGAAATAATATAATTGAAATTTGGGACAGCTATAATTTTACTAACATTCTGATATTATAACATTTACAATTATAATTTTTATTAAATAAAAGAAGGAAAAGTGAAAAGAAACAAAGTAAGGTGGCAGAAATAAGTCCTCATAAGAGTAATTTTTTTTTTCATAAGAGTAATTTTTTAAAAAGTGGGCTAAAATACACACTTAAAAGAGCTTCTCAGATTGTATTTTTTTTTAAAAAAAGAGTTAGCATATGTTATCTATAAAAGGTACATTTGAAACAGAAAACAAAACAAGAAAAGGCTAAGCATAAAAGGGTGGAAAATGATGTGCCAAGCAAATATGAATGGCAAGAAAATTGGAGTAGCAATCTTATATCTGATAACATCAAAGTAAATGAACAAACTGTTATAACAAAGAAGAATGTTATATGCTAATAAAAGAACAAACATAAAGATACATTCATCATTAACATATATTAACAAAACAACCTCAAAATTTATTTAACAATTGATAGAACTTCAGGGAATAATAGGTAAATGAACAGTTGTAGTTAGAGACTTTAATATACCTTTCTCAAAACAGATAGTTAAAACAGATAACACATAAGTAGATATATCAAAGACCTAATCATAAAATTAATAAATTTGAGCTATTATATTTTTAAATCCTGCACTAAATAGTATACACATTCTTTTCTAATATAATTGGACATTAACAAAAAATAGACCAGGTGTTAACACGCAAGGAAAGTTTCCATAAATTAGAAAGGATCCATCATTTTAAATGTATTCCAATCATAATTCAATAAGATTTGAAATGAAAACAAAAGTATAACTTAAATATTCCATCTATTTAGAAAACAAATATCATTTTGGTAAATAACCCTGGGGCTAAAAAGGAAATTACAAAATATTTTAACTAAATGACATAAAAATATTATAAGTCAAAATTTGTAGGCAACAACTTAATAGCTAGAGAAATGTAACCTCGTATATATTTATCAGAAAGGAAGAAAATTTAAAAACAAGCTAAGCAGTCAACTAAAAAAAGTGAGAAAAAAGAAACAACAGGGAAAATTCAAAGAAACAGGAATGAAATAGGTAATAAAAATAAGGGCAGAATAAATTTTTAAAAGAGAAAAAGGGAGAACATATTAACAAAACCAAATGTTTGTTCTTTCAAAATGTTATTAAGCACTGGCAATACTGATTTTAAAGGTCAGAGGGAAGATAAAGATAAATAAGGTATAGACTGAAAAAGGTTAGACCATCAAAAACAAGAGATTTAAAAAGTGGGTTTTTTTTTAAATTATTATGGATAAAACTGATGAACAAAAATAAATCCAGAGACAAATGGCAAGGGGGCGATGTTTGTTCTTTCAAAATGTTATTAAGCACTGGCAATACTGATTTTAAAGGTCAGAGGGAAGATAAAGATAAATAAGGTATAGACTGAAAAAGGTTAGACCATCAAAAACAAGAGATTTAAAAAGTGGGTTTTTTTTTAAATTATTATGGATAAAACTGATGAACAAAAATAAATCCAGAGACAAATGGCAAGGGGGCGGGGGTTAGAGATCAACCAAAGGACTTGTAT
>NW_005369442.1:2266927-2274019 GCF_000412655.1 Myotis brandtii | reverse complement strand
ATCAAGGAAAAAGGAGACATATGTAAAACTTTAGAAAATAAAGAAAAAGAAAAAAGGTTAGTTACAATATAAATTCTGAAACCACATTAATAAACTTTTCCTTCTTAGTTACAAAAAAATTATTATGGATAATTGACTGACAATGATTGCACAACTCTGAAAATAGCACACAAAAACCCCATGGAATTGTATATTTTAAATGGATGAATTGTATGGTATGTGAATTGTATCTCAATGAAACTGTCACCACAAAGAGCATTATGGACAGCTATATGGTAATAATTTTGAAAAGTTAGTTGCAATGGATAAATTCATAGAAAACTGACGCCAAAAAGGTGCATTAGTAACACAATGAGCACTGAAGAAACAAGTTGTTTTTTCCTTAGTTTTTTTCTAAAGCCACCAATACTATATTACATAGCAAATATATATAAAGCTTCTCCATAAAGTATACATTTGTTCTATAATTTTGTTATGTAATTTATCAAGTTAAGGAAATTCTCTTTTTTTAAAAAAATATACTTTATTGATTTTTTACAGAGAGGAAGAGAGAGGGATAGAGAGTTAGAAACATCAATGAGAGAGAAACATCGATCAGCTGCCTCCTGCACACTCCCTACTGGGTATGTGCCCACAACTAAGGTACATGCCCTTGACCGGAATCGAACCTGGGACCTTTGAGTCTGCAGGCCGACGCTCTATCCACTGAGCCAAGCCAGTTAGGGCAGGAAATTCTCTTTTTTTAAAAAAAAAATGTTTTTATTGATTTTAGAGAGAGAGGAATGGAGAGGGATAGACAGATGAAAACATTGATGAGAGATGTTTCTTCTGCACTCCCCCTACTGGGGATCGAGCCCACAACCTGTGCATGTGCCCTGACCTGGAATCGAACTGGTGACCTCTTAGTTCATGGGTCCATGCTTGACCACTGAGCCGCACTGGCTAGGCATGGAAATTATCTTTTTTAAAAATCTTTATTGTTGAAAATATTACATATGTCCCTCTTTTCCCCCTTCTAGCCCATCCCTGCCCTAGGCCTTCACCGCACTATTGTCTGTGTCCATGGGTTATGCATATATGCATACAAGTTCTTTGGTTGATCTCTTCCTACCCACCCACCTACCCCCACCTTCCCTCTGAGATTTCACAGTCTGTTCCATGCTTCTATGTCTCTGGATCTATTTTGTTCATCAGTTTATTTTGTTCATCAGATTCCACAATGAGTGAGATCACCTGATAGTTGTCTTTCCCTGACTGGCTTATTTTGCTTAGCATAATAATTTTACTAAGAGTTTTGTTCATCTTAAATCAAATTTGAACTTAATCAAATACTTTATCTGCATCTTTCGAAATAAGCATTATGCCTTTTCTCCTTTATAATCATGATGAATTACATTAAGAAAATTCATTTATTTTTTTTCAGAAACTTCATAAATATAACCTAAAATCAATATGGAAAAGTGTAGGTCTAAAAATAGCTAAGGAGATTTTAAATATAAAGAGCTAAGAATGAGAACTTGCCCTAGCAGATATCAAGAGGTACTAGAAAACTATAGTAATAGAAAAGGTAATGACACAAGAACAGACAGATGAACCAACGGAACAGGACTAAAGCTTGGAGAGTTTAACAGACATTGTCAGTGCCCTGCCATGTCCCTTTGGCACTCACCATTCCAGGGCACTCCAAATTTGCTGATTCTAATCGCATGCCCCTGTGAATCTGCCTGCTTGGCCTATGCTCAGGGCACACCAGAAATGCCTGGGAGTAAATGCCCCCACTGAGAGCAGCCCCCAATTGGTGACCCAAGGGAGTTGGTGGCTAAATACCTTAACTCTGAGTTCTACGTTGACTCCCAGAGTTCCCCAGACATATTGACCCCAGTTACCAATAGTGATAACCTGCTTGATAACATTCCCTTAATTGGATTTCTTCTGTTTTATTTCTCTGGTCTTCTATTAGTGCTTCTTGGGTCATCTCCCCCAAATCTACTTATATCAACATCCTTATCTCAAGGCCTGTTTCTGGGGGAACCCAACTTAAGGCAGAAATTCAGGTACATGCAAACTTAACTCACAATAAAAGTAATGCTAAAATTCAGTGGGGAAAGGACAGAGTGTTTGGCCAGTGAGGGTTGAGAAACTGTCTTGCTATATGGAAGAAAGTAAAACTTAACACCCTATGCAAAGCGGGGCTCCAGGTGGATTAAAGATCTAAATATAAAGGGTAAAATTATGGAATTAATAGAAAATATTTTCTATTAGGAAAATATCTTTGTGAGCTAGTAGCAGGAAAAGACTTCCTAAATAAAACTTCAAATATAAATCATAGGGTCAAAAAATGATGACTCGAATTACATTAAAAGTAAAGATTTCTTTCAACAAAAGATGCCATGGAAAAAGGTAAGAACCTTTGAAATGAGATATTAACAATGTCTAAACTGATAAGGGATTAATTTCTAAAATAACCTAAGAAATATTATCAAATCAATTAGATAAAGATGGGAATCCAGGTAAAAATAGACAAAGGCTAGAACAATTTAAGACGTACCAGTTAATAACTAGTAAAAGGCCAACAAACCTGTCTAAAGTGATGCTTAAATTCATTAGTAATAATGAAATGAAAATTAAGAAAACAGCAAACTGTCATAATGGCAGAGGATGTGGAGGGGTACGAACCCTCACACATTGCTGGTGAGTGTGTCAACTCGGGAGCCAGCTTTAAAGCCACCTAGATTTCCCCATTACCTCTCCTGGGTATAAAGCCTAGATATTCTCCTACAGATCCATGAGTGGAGGACAGATACAAGGAGGTAAAGGAGGGATTCGAGGGAATCCAGCTGTCTGTCATCAGGGAATGTGTAGGCAACATGTGGTGGGTACACATAGTAGGTATTCTCCAACAGTTGGGAGCAGCATACTAAAGTACCCAGTAACATGGATAGGTCTCAAAGTATAGTGTTAATTGAAAAAAAAGTAAGAAAATAACATATGTGCACACCAAACAACAGTAACATTTTATAAGATCCTAAGCAAATGAAGGATCCACATAAATGACAGAAGAGTTGCCTATGGGAGGATGGAATAGGAGTAGGAAATGGAAATGTAAAAATAATAGAGTCCAATGGTGATAGTGAGCTATGAACTGAGAAGTATACCCTTTGTACCTAGCCACCCCCAATAATATATATAAGGGAAAAGATAAGATAGATGGTGAATGCCAAGTACGAAACAGTCTTTAATTGCATAGCATTCATAAAGTTTATTATAAGGATCTTTGCTTTGGTATATCAAAGCACACACCAGAAAAATATAAACAAGAAGATAATTTAGACAACAGGTAGTATATAATAAAAAAAACATTTATTTTAGCTTGAAACCATCTGTATTCTGTGGGAAATTTTTGAAAAAAATAATTTAGATGATAATGCTGGGTAAAACTCCGAGATGTAAAAGCCCTATCATTTAAGTAAGTTAAGATGCTAAGAATACTAGAAACATATTTCCAACCCATATACAGAGAATTAATGGACGGGAAAGATGAACAAGCAGAGTCTATCTGTAAAAAAACTAAATGCCAGTTATACCGTAATACATTTTCAACCAAATTCATCAATGGATTCTGCAGGGTTCTCGAAAGCCATTAGTGGCACTTAAAACTATTAGAGCCAGAATCTGAGTACAATGAACAAATGGGTGAGCAACGTTGCTGTGCCCTCTAAAAGAAAGGAGAACAAAGACTGAAAAGCTTTGCAATTATCTCTTAATTTAATTAATTGGTGTTTTTTCTTATTCTGATGTTTTTATTCAAACGATGTGGATGCACTCATTACTTATCTTGTGGCTCAAGAGTTCTGTATTCTTGGACACTGTGGCCACCTCACACAGATGGGCAGCCTGGTCTGTGGGTGGACAGCCTTCCCCCTGAGCTTTTCTGTCTTCAGATACCTAAGCAACACAAAAATTTTAGGAGGAATCACTTTCTCCAACCTGTTAAATCACACTAAATGTCATTGGGAGGTGATATATTACACATGGGTCATAATTCAGAGCTTAAAAGGGTATCTTTTTTGGCTTTCCTCTCTCAATTGACTTGTCTTATTTTTTCCATAAGTTCAATTACATTTAGTTAAACAATATTTATTGAAAACTTATTCTAGGCAAGTTAGATGTGGCATAGCCCCTGCCCTCAAGAAGTTTATCACTATGTGTGTATATGTGTATGTGTCTTTATATTCATGATTCTGGGTTTATATGGCATGGAAGAGGGAGCGAGGGACAAGTGGAATAAAACAATTCCCCCAAATCTGCGATATATGTAGAAGATGACAAGTTCTGTGAGGATAAAGAGGAGAGAGATGTAAGCTTGCTTTTTTATAATATCGGACACCTTTGTTATTCTCTAATTAGAGAATCATATATTTTAGGACATGTTCAACTTGAAAGCAACAAGGAACTTGAGAAATTTTGACTGAAGAGTATGATAATCTCCTCTTCAGTTTGGTGGGAGAATGGAAACTAAATTAAACTGTTCAAAAAAGAATTCTGAGACTAGAAAGGGGCCTCTGCGATATTATGCCATAAATAGGACTCAACCTGAATGATTCCAGACAGACAAGAATCAGTACCATTTTTTCCAGTTCCACTTTAAAAGGCCACCAAAATAAATAAATGCCACAAATAACTTCAGACATCTAGCTTAGTGCTTAACTTCTCAACACTGTTTTTTAAATGATTAATATAAGTCTTTTATATTACAGTTTAAAATCTTTCAAGTCTTCTCTTTAGGAGAACAGCTGGTTGCCAACTGTAATTCAATAAACTCTTGTACAATAGAACCCTTTCTAATGCTGGCTCCTTGATAGCAAACTAGTAGGCTGCCCTTGTTGTGTAAGAGTTTTTACTGTATGCTACTTATCATGCTATTTATAATTTAGCACTTATGCTATTGTCATTTAATTTAGATGGTGTGGTTAGATTTATGTGTAATAAAGAACCACATAATAGCAGGGTGCTTCTTAATTCCGAGGCCATTTTTTGGTCACCACTCACATTTCTCAGGCTGGAGAATACAGGAAGTTTTTTCCCCCTCAGTGTTTGAAGCATCTTTATACTCTCTAATGATCCCTATGAACATAGGACCCCTGTGACTGGGGTGAATTTTTGGGAAATCCCAATTGCAGGACTTCCTTAGAAACTTTAAGAGGCTCCTCTCCCCCAAATCCGAGAGTCCTAAAGCTGTCATGGAATTTCGATTACTATTGCATAGGTAACTTGACTTTGTAAAATCTGCTTTCCATTTTCTGCTATTTTCTGTCTATCTCCAAGATGTAACTGGCATTTTTGTTTTCCACAGATAGAGGCTGCTTGTTCATCTTTCCTGTCCAGTGATTCTCAGCCTCAGGTAATTCCAGAGGGAAGTGTTTTGTAATGATGTAGGCCAGTGATGGCGAACCTTTTGAGCTCCGTGTGTCAGCATTTTGAAAAACCCTAACTTAACTCTGGTGCCGTGTCACATATAGGAATTTTTTGATATTTGCAACCATAGTAAAACAAAGATTTATATTTTTGATATTTATCTTATATATTTAAATGCCATTTAACAAAGAAAAATCAACCAAAAAAATGAGTTCGCGTGTCACCTCTGACACGCATGTCATAGGTTCGCCATCACTGATGTAGGCTTTTGTGTAGTGCTGAATGCTCCATTTCCCCCCTTTGGATCTGTCATGACTTTGTGGACTTATTAAAACATGTCAACATATTAGAAATTATTACATCATCTGCAGGTAGTATTGAGAGCTAAGAGCTTATGTTGTAAAGTGCTAGGACTTTTATCTTTAAGAAAAATATATTTGCAGATAATATTCACATATTTTGGAAATTAAAATGCTAATTAAAATAATGTGCCTGTTGCTGTATTTGGGCGCTGATATTCTGTCCCTCAATTGAGTTTGAAACCCATGGAGGGAGAAACTTATAGAATCAGACTTATGGAGATCAAAGTATTATTGTAACTGAAAAGTCAATTTGTGAATGTGGCCTTAGAGCTGATACCAAGTGTGTTTGCTCAAACTATCCCCAGAATTAAACTGGGTTAGACAGGGACTCTGGCCTCCCGCCAGATTTTCTGCCATAGAACAGAGACCTGACAAGAACACCTGGCCGAAGAGCTGGCTCCCTAGGAGGAAAGGGCTGAATGAACATGCCCAATTTCCTCCCCTCAATCACCTCTTGGATCACTCACTCCTCTCCCCATGGGAAAAAGTTAAGAGGGGGTGGGGAGAGAGGAGTGTTAGTCTAACTCCTGTACATGGAAACATGAGGAATGGGATATAAGTGTGTCCTCCATACACCATCTTTGGGCACTGTTGCTTCTGTCTGCAGCTCTGAGTTAAAGTACAGCAGAGTTAGCCTTAAGTGTCTTGACTTTTTAAATCAGTATCACTCGTCTTCCAGATGGAGAAGAGGGCTCAGCAGAAGTCTGGTTTGACCCTTTCAGAGTAATCAGCTTAGTGCTTAACTAAGGGCGTACCTTGGGCTTATCTCCAAATAGTCTGGCCAAGATTCCATGTCCGTCACAGTCCTTCCAGAATGTCATCCTGGCCAGTGTGGAGACAGCAGCCCTATATACTAGTCATGCTGTATTTCTTCTGCCTCAAGCCATTCCTTGGTCTGCAGAGGATCACCTGCAGGAAGTTAGAGGCATTAGATGGTAAAGCAAGACCAGTATTGTAATAGGTGACCTGTTTATGAATAATAATTCAAATTACTTTAGGAGGGTTGATCCTATATAATAAAGAGGTAATATGCAAATTGACCATCATGCCCTCGCACAAGATGGCCACCCCTATGTGGGCACAAGATGGCTGCCCAAGATGGTTGGCAGGGGAGAGCAGTTGGGGGCAATTGGGTTGGCAGGGGAGCAGTTAGGCATTGATCAGGCTGGCAGGGGAGTGGTTAGGCCCTAACCGTTAGGGGGTGATCAGACTGGCAGGCAGAAGCAGTTAGGGGCAATCAGGCAGGCAGGCAGGTGAGTGGTTGGGAGCCAGCAGTCCCGGATTGTGAGAGGGATGTCCGACTGCCAGTTTAGGC
>NW_005369442.1:2250522-2266835 GCF_000412655.1 Myotis brandtii | reverse complement strand
CCCCCCCCCCCAGTGCATGAATTTTGTGCATCAGGCCACTAGTAGATATATAAAACATGATGGATATAGCATACAATTTAAAATTCAGGAACACCCTCAGAATCACTTTTATTTCTGCAGTAGTAAAAAGACAAATTTTAAAGCACTCATCTAAACACCATCAAGTTAAACTAGGCTTTTGTTGGATTTGGATAGCGAGTACATTTTGAGGAGAGGTTGGTTAATTTACTATGGAATCTTTTACTATACAATTTTTAAAAATCATTAATTTTCACATTAGCTATTATCTTATTTTTATGTGATTATCTGAATAGTTTTTTAAAACATTTTAACCAAATAGGAAATAAAGGATCTTTAAGGCCCACACATAAAACAATAAAATATTAAAAATTTAGTCTAAAATAGATCCTTAGAGAATATTGTAGCTCATTAAATAATAGTTTTGCATAAAGAGTTGCTGGAGAAAACGTAATTTGTTTTGAAACTTTTTCTGTCAAACTTCAATCTTGTTGCAAAGCCTAATCCAGCTTAGAATATGTTTTCTAAGGAAACACTCATGTGTCAGAATTTATTCTTCTTTAAATTAAGAGATACGTCTTTGACAAATGACATTACTGGACAGTTTTGTCATTGTTTTATATTTTGTAGCATTTCTAGATGGGCCATAAAAAGAACTTCCAGGGATTTATTTCCAGATTTTTAGGGGGGACCTGTGTCCCCATCCCTGAAGAGAAAAAATGAGAAAGGATGTCTCAGTGTTCACACTATTTTTCCTCTCATCCAACTCCCAACCATAGGTGTAACAGTCAATACTAGTGCAACATGGGAATATCTGAAGGTCAGAAGACTTAGTCCCCAGGCCACACTCTATCAACTACTAGCCATGTGTGGTTTGGGGCATGTGACCGTCTCTTAGAACCTTACTTCTACACGTGAGACTAACACTTCCTGTCTTATATACCTCACAGCTGGATTATAAGGACAGAATAAGAATTATATATGTGAAAGTGTTTTATAATTTATTGAAGCACTATACAAACATGAGCCATTTAAGATCATTCATAATTATCCCAACAATTTGCATGGAAGACAAACAAATGGAAGAGAACAGACCTCTGATGCTAGGAAGGATGCTCAGAGAAGCTGTTTCATGATTACAACTATATCCCTCACTAAAACCAACCATATTACCCATTCACTGTTGTTCAAAAGTTGAGGATATTGGTGGCCCCAAACAACCCTTTTGACATGTCTTCTAAATTATGAGTAAATGCAGCTGAAAATCAAGCTTCACATCTTTTTTTTAATGCTGCCATTGTTAACTAATTGCTAGATACCTGGCACCGTACTAAGAGCTTTACTGACATTTAATCCTTCCAAGAACTCTCTGCAGTGATGTTGTCATCCCTGATTTATGGCTGAAGAAACTGAAGCTTAGAGAGGTTAGGTAGCCAGCCCAAAGTAACACAGATAACAAAGAGTAGAAATGGAATTTGTATTGCTATAGAGCTGCAGGCTGCTCAACTCCATAGCCCCTGTTTTTAACCACTAATTATATCACCCCCCTGGTTCCAGATCCTCATTATTTCCAATGTGCATTTTTATTAAGTAATCAATTGTTTATGGTACTACTGTGCTAAATTCTGTGCAAAGCAGGTTTCGCCTCTGCTTGTCCATTTGTGCTACTCCTCACCACACCCAGCTGGCTGCTAACCACAGGGAGCCCTGCCCTACTTGTGTACTCAGATGCTTTGAAAAACCTGATCCTGGGGTGTGCAGTCAGCAGCCTGGAAGGGTGGTAACTCAGGTTAGGTGCCCCATTGACCGCTCCTTCCCCTCCAACTCCCATTGTTTTCGAGCAATTGAAGGACTTCCAAATTAGCCAATAATGAGTAATATTCAGCGAGGCTCACAGCTTTGGCCTGTAGATTCAGACTTTGCTACAAATCGGGAGCCATACTTTCTCTTTTGGCACTGCCTTCATTACTGTCAGTCATAGAACTCCATGAAATCTTAGCAAGTACTGAGGACTATGTATCTGGACCACAGTGGAAGCCTTAATCAGTGCATATATACTGTACATAATTCCTTTTTTTCTTTTTTTAAAAAAATATATTTTATTGATTTTTTACAGAGAGGAAGGGAGAAGGGTAGAGAGTTAGAAACATCAATGAGTGAGAAACATCGATCAGCTGCCTCCTGCACACCCCCTACTGGGGATGTGCCCACAGCCAAGGTACATGCCCTTGACCAGTGTCGAACCTGGGACCCTTCAGTCTGCAGGCCGACGCTCTATCCACTGAGCCAAACTGGTTAGGGCCATAATTCCTTTTTTCTAATTGGAAGGAAGGTTTTATGTTTAAGAGCCAAGTTTTTGTCGTGAGAAAAATCAAGGGATTCCAACAGAGTTTCAATGGGCCACCAGAAGGATTCTATTCTGGGTAGCTGGAATATCCTTGGCTCCCAATATTCTGCAGTTATATCTTCTATGCAAATGTTGTTAAAATAGAAGCATAGCCTGTGTACCTTCTCATTTCCATTAGGCATCCGATGCATTGGAGGAGCTTTGCTTCACAATTATGGGGAATCTACCAAAGCCCCAGGTAAGGTTGAAATAGTATTTTGTTTGTAGGCAAAAAATTGCTCAGTGATACTTTGGAATTCCTACTAGAAGAAAATACCCTATGTAGGAAACAAGCAAGAGGAGCTTGAAGACAATAAGCTGGTTTTGGATGAGAAACAAATACTTCAATTTCTCTGATGTCTGAGGATTTAAGGTCTTATCAATGAAGTTTACAGTCATGGATTGAAAAGTTATATGTCCCCTCAAGTATGTGTTCTACCTCTGATGAGAGAAATGTGGGGTCATTTGGCTTCTTTTCTCTCCTGACTCACATTACAATTGGAGAGCAGATGAATCTTTGTTAGAGAGAAAGATGTTAACAATGTAAAAAAAAATCAAACTATATTGTCAATGTCAGTTTGAAAATTATATTCTTACTGTCTTGGTTTCTTATTAAAATTACTTGATTCTTCTGGGAGAACTTTTAGTCCTGAAATGAGAATAGGTGGGAAATTGAAAAATAGCATAATGTACCAAACCTTTTTTTATATTCTATATCTTACAGATGCGCTTATTTTAAAACTATCTTATTAAGGATAACACCTCAAGTTTAGAATTATATTTTTCATAATTAATTTAACCACGATCATTGGTACATGCTGACTGTCATGCCTTTCACATACAATAAATCAAAGAAACCTTGATATTTTGAAAACATAAATATTTACTGAAACTAAGTGTTTATGACTGGATTTGTTTCCAGTGTTTTTAATGGTCATTTTCCAAATTTTTTTCTTCTAATTAAAATAAATGACAATGGTATTTATCCATGAGTTTTCTTTTATATTAAAAGCAAATGAGGACAAAAAATAACAACAACAAAAAGGAATGATATGATTCATTCTTAGAAACAGATTTGTGGAGGGAAAGAGGAATATAGAAAAGTTTGTGGAAGAAAGCAAAAATAACATAATCTTATTACTTGGTGATAACAACTACAAGTATTTTCATGTGACTCCTTCTTGTCTGTTTCACTGAATATTTTAGACATAATCATATCCTTCCCAATGTTGAACTTGCAGGATGTTTCCAATTTTTTACTCTTATGAATAATGCTGTAGTAAAGATCTTGTACACTTTATTTATGAACAATCTTTAATTTCTCATTTATTTTTAGAGCAATATATGTTTAATCAATTTAAGTCTTATATTTTTATGTAACTTGTCATGTTTTAAAACGTATGTGACAATTTTATATTACAAATTTTATACTATATAATATATTATATATAACATATTATAATTTTATGTTATGCATGATATAATGATATTTGTATATATTTTTTCAACAGAAAACAGATGAAAAAGTTAATAACAAAAGGGTAAGGTGATTTCCATAAATATATACATTAAAAAATAATAAAGGAAAGCACTAATCATCTATAGTAAAGCTCACTACTTATTTTTTTTCTTTTTTTAAATTGTTTTATTGCTTAAAGTATTACAAAGAGTATTACATATGTCTCCTTTTTCACTACTTATTTTTTAACAGTTCTTATTTCATTATTCGAAGACAGGGAAGTTGGGCAACTCAAATGTTGTGGTAAGTAGAATTACTTCTTACTAGTAATCATTGGTATTTTTTTCTAAACCTGTTTTTGCAGTTTATTTAATAGAACTAGAGCAAAATTCATTTATTTTACTTTAAAAGTTTATACATACCTGAACAAACAGCATTCAATATTTTTTATACATTTAATTTATTTTATATCTCAATAATTGCATATATATTAAAATCATTCATTCAGTCAGCCAACAATTATTTACTGAGTATCTGCTATGTGCTAATCACAATTCTATGTACTAGAAATAAAGCAGTAAGTAAAATTAAAAAAGAAATTGCTGTTATCACGGAACTTACATTCTAAAGGCAAAACCAAGTAAAACATATTATTTTAGATGGTGATTAGTATATGGGAGAAATAGTTTTATTCAAAGGCATTTTGAGGATATTAAAAGATAATTGTCAAATATAATTCAATATAACTAGATATATCTACTTCTATTCCTAATACCTCCTTATTTGTAATTAGACATTTAGAGTGAGAATTTACTAAGATTTGCCAGATACCAATAACTTGAATTCAGTTCACTTCTAAGTTTTGTGGTTTAGTGGTGGTTTTTCTTTTTATGCATGGATTTTAAAAATGCTAATGAACCTACTTTGGCGTTTCAGTTAGAATACTTAATAATAATTTGACTGTAATATTCTTTCTAAGCTTGTGACTCACAACTATGGACCAATTTAGGGAGTGAGGAGCATCGTGTATTTTAAACATGTATATACCTGTGGAAAGGGAACTGTAATCTTAAACTCAGTTTTGAATGTTTATCACATTGAGTATTCTTACAAATTAGGAGTTGAAAGTTAGGTTATACTGGCTTTAAAAACCAAATACAAGTTGAATTGGTTAACAGATAGCTTTCTATAGGGCTTAAAGTAATCCATTTGATAAGTGATTTTAATATTTGTGAGAAGGTTCAATGCAAGCCATGCTTTTAAAATAAGACTGAAGCAGGTAGCCACATGTCTCAGATGTGCTTTCATTTCCTTCTGCTTGGCATCTTTACATTTCGAGAAAATGTATCTTAGTCATATTTTTTGCTATCAACAACACATTGTGTTATTTTTTGTGTCCCCTGTCATCTTGTTCCATATGTTGAATTTTCAATAAACTATATCATTTATAAAGGAGATTACTAGATGTGCGAACAGCATAACCTTCTAGAGAAACATTTTCATGATCATAAACTGATTCTCCCAGAGCTGTTTTCATCTGCCCCAGATCATTGAGTAAGTCTGGAAGCAGACGCTGCTCTTTGTCAAAGATGCAGGCGGGTGTTCTACTTCTTGGCAGATGATGATGGGCTGAAGCCTTCAGGAAAGTGCTTCATCAACATGATGGCAAAGATCCTAGCATAGAGCTACCAAATTTTATTACATCTCTTGGCGTATCCTCCACAGTTCTTTGAAATGCTCACCAAAGGCCGTCTTAGATAACATCTTTCTTGTTCTGTTTTGTCTGAAGCTAGTATAGTGGGTAAAAACAGACAAATAGGAGACCGTCTTTATGCCCAGTGCTGAGAAGCCTTTGTGCTCATTGTGTGTGTGTTCGTGTCTCTCAGTCGTCTGTCGTGCATCCGTTGCTGCAGCTCGTTCCTCAACTGCATGAGAGAAGAATGAAGAGATTCAAATTGAACGTATGTAACACAAACTGCATGCTTGCTTTGCCATTCTGTGCGGGGCAGCCCTTCTGATAATTCCCAGGTGTGGTGTTTTATAAAGATACTCTTCTTCAGGATAAGCCACGCAGAAACACCCAGGTAGCCTAAGAGCATCTGTTTGCCTAACCGTTCTCACACTCCGAAAGAAAACAGGTATTTTCCTTCCCCCTAGTATGGCCCTTCTGTCTCAAGCTATGTACAGGAGGAAAGCTGGGGTTAGATTCCCTTCCAATGATCACGACCCTCCCAGTGAGGAAGCCTATTCTGGGTTTAAGGAAGGACACAGCCAGGCCCTGGCCAGGTAGCTCAGTTGGTTAGTGTGTTCCCAGTTTACCAAGGTTGTGGGTTTGGTTCCAGGAGGAAGCCTATTCTGGGTTTAAGGAAGGACACAGCCACGCCCTGGCCAGGTAGCTCAGTTGGTTAGCGTGTGTTCCCGGTATACCAAGGTTGTGGGTTTGGTCCCAGGTAAGGGCACATATAAGAATCAACCAATGGCCCTGACCGGTTTGGCTCAGTGGATAGAGCATCAGCCTACAGACTCAAGGGTCCCGGGTTTGATTCAGGTCAAGGGCATGTACCTTGGTTGCGGGCACATCCCCTGTGGGGAGTGTGCAGGAGGCAGCTGATCGATGTTTCTCTCTCATCGATGTTTCTAACTCTCTCTCCCTCTCCCTTCCTCTCTGTAAAAAATCAATAAAATATATTTTTTTAAAAAAAGAATCAACCAATGAATGCATAAATAAGTGGAACAACAAATTGATCTCTCACTCTCTCATCAATTTTTAAAAAAAGAAAGGACACATCCACTGTGGCTAGTCAGTAGACGGGGAACAGAAAAAAGAAAAAAATACAATTTACTGCCCCTCTGTATACAAGTTGGCTACTGACTGGGATGGCAGTCTTTCTAAAGTGTTAGTAAAAGTTACACTTTAGGCTCAAGAAATAAATATATCAGAAACTAATTGTAGGTGTGTTTTGTTTTTCCCACAATTAACAAAAAATGGCCCTAAATCCGTATCTGTGTTTAAGATAAATCTAGCTTTGCTAAACAGCTTTTTAAACTAGAAATTGAGTTTATATTGTTATTTAAAAAGAATGTTATCTCTTTCAATGATGAAAGTTTCTAGGTATTATTTTTAAGTAATGCCTTACATTGTTAAAATGCATTATAGTTTTTAGTCTTCTCTAATTCTTTTGGTAACTCTGTTGGTACTTATATAAGTATTGTTATCCTCAGTTTACTAAAGGGAAAACAATTCGGAACAGTTAAAGGTGTTTCCCAAGATCATTCTAGTAAGTGAGATTAGAAATTCCAATAGATTCTTCTGACTTCTAGTCTTGGCAAATATTTTTCTTTTCACTATGCCATTTCCTTTATAGTCTAGTCTTGGATACTTCTATTATTTTATTTTATATTTTCCCTTAACTTAAATGCCATCTTAATTTTATTCTTAAATGTACTACTGAAAGTCTTCAAATACTTTTCAAACATCCATACAGTTTAGGCAAATACATTTCTCAAAATTTAGTTTTATGGTCACTATTTCCTCACTAAATTCTTCACTTTCTTAAACTTAGCTTCCATCAAGGAAGATAGCAGCTGCCACCTGCTTAAAGAGAAATGTAAAAGGAACTGTGATAGCCTTTAAAATTACAGAATTTCCAGTGTGGAAAGAATCAAATCAGTTGTTATCAAGCTTTCTAGAAGTAAGAGGTGCTTTTAAAAATTAACTTCTACTCTCTGAAGCTTGCTTAACTTATGAATAGTGTAAGATTTCAATTTAAGGATTCAGTTTCTTAAAATATATCAACAAATTGTGAGTTTACAATATCACTTCAGACTATATTTCCAGACAACTACCTAAAACTATAAACTGTGACTTGGTAGTATATTCTGTTGGACTAATATAACCCCTATATTGCAGCAAGACAAGTTTCCTAGGACCCTATGAAAGAAAAGAATGTAAAACATACATAGAAAAAAAATTACAGTAGTGTTAGCTTTGCTGGGCCTAAGGCGCCTAATTTTAAAACATATATTTTAAGTGAAGTATTTTGGGTTCTTAAAGAAAATGAGTTTTCAGATCCTAGTACATTCCAACACTTCTCTTAAAATTTGTTTGCTAGACATCCTCACTTCCATCCCTATATCTCTTTTACCCCTACCTCCCAATTATTTTATATACTGCTCTTTCTTCAATGATAAGACTAAAACAACCTGTATGTTTGGATTTGAGAGTTTTAAATTTTAGCACATTTTAAGTTACATTTTGCCCTTGTAAAAAATATAATAGTATAAATGTATAGTTTCAATGTGTACATTTTTAAGTAGAAAAAATTCAACCTTTTAAGTATTTTGAGTGGATTTAGTCAAGATGAGAATTAGATATAAATATTGAAAGTGTAAGATATGTTTGTTGTAAAGCAGGGATTTCAGAATTTTAATAGATGTCAGAGCTATTTCATAGAATTTTAAAAATATGAATTTACTTATATTATGGAATAATTTAAAAAAGGTCTTGTTGACATATTTCCTAGTGAATGCCATCCTGATACTTTTATAGTAAGTAGTTGATGAAAATAGGAAGCTATGAAAACCAATTTTATGGAAGCCATAAAATGTTAAATATTTTTCCCGTTAAGTTTAAAAAGAAATGTTTTAGAAAAGAAACACTTCTCAATATACCCATTATGAATAATTGGTTTATTCCTATTTGATTTTTTATTGCCATTTTTATAAAAAGAATTATATTGAGAAAATCTCTTCTTAAGTCTCATTGAATAAATATAGTTTACCACAGTTGACCCTCAATTTCTATATAAATTCCTATAGCAATATTGTGTGTTTCAGCCCTAACAATTTTATTGTATATTTTTCCTTGTTGTTGTGTTAGCACATACAATATGTATGTTAAAGAAATTATTTTGTTCTAACAAAATGCTGAAAGGAAATTTTACTTTCATTACAGTTCATTATAAAGTGTCTGTCATTTCTCTTTCTACTTATTGATGAATATACATTGTGACAAACTTCCTGAAAATAGAATCTTTATATTAATAAGGACATTATTTTAAAATACATCATTCTGTTGTACTGCTAGTTGTTGAAAATTCTTCAAGTATAAATAGAAAGATTAACTATTGTTATAAATTATATACTCAAGTCCTTGATTCCCTCTTTGTTTAATCATAATAGTTGTAAATAACTTTGAGCTTCACTAAACTCTCAAGAGGAATTTGCACTTATTTCTCCTGTTATTTGATTTGGAATGTCCTCATTTTGTCTTCCAGGGAGAATTTCAAGGTCCTATTGCAAGCCATAATCGAAGATACTTTTTATTCAGGGTATGCATGTATTGTATTTTTTTAAAAAATCAACTAATATCAAAATTGAAAAATACTCTCACTGTGCATTTATTTGCATTAACTCATAAGTTTTGAGTTTTAAAGTTTATTTATAGATATTTGACATCATCTCACTGTGCATTTATTTGCATTAACTCATAAGTTTTATTTGAGTTTTAAAGTTTATTTATAGATATTTGACATCCAGTGTCATAGTCTGAGGTTTACTTCTTTTACCAACTTATTTATTGCTTTAAGACTATGGCATGTGTGGCCTCTAATCCACTACTCATGTTTGTAAATACTCCAGGTGTCATTCACCTATTGCTCAGTTTAGTTCCATAAAATTTCATGGGCAGGAAATGAGTGTCTTAAAGATGTATTACTCCTTAAGTTCTAAGGACTCATTTACTAAATGTTTTATTCCGTAGATTGGGAGAGTTATGACTATTCTCATCCACTTTTAAAAGTAAAAGAATCAACTACATTAGAGCGTATAAATAGACAAATCTTTGTCATTGTAGTTAGTATTTTGTATGCCCAAATTGTCTATTAAGTATGAGTTTCTTCCTCAGCAGCTGTACTTTCTAAAATGTTTGTATCCCTAATGCATTACCAGAAAATGTTCATTCATTCATTCAGCAGCTAATTATTGAATATCTATTGGGTGCTGGACAATTTATCAAAGGCTAAGAATATAAAGCCAGGTAGGATTATATTCTTATCTCTAGGAGTTTACAGCCTAATATAGGAAATTGATAAATAAGTACATACAAAATACTATATTAAATGCACCTTCAATCCAGGGGCTATGGTTCTAAAAGAAAAGCATGCAACCAGGCTGTGGAGTGAAGGAGATCCAGAGAGGCTTTAAGGGCTGAGTTTGAAGAATTAATGGAAATTAGCCAATGAAATATTTAGCTAAGGAATTTCAACTTTAATGTAGAAATAAGGGGAACCATATGGTAAAATTTGCATTTTGAGAACGAATTCTAACAACCAATTGGAGAATTAATTGAAGGAAAGAACAAGACTACATAGAGGAAAAAATAATATCATGCATCAAGATCATTATTAGGCTGCTTTCTATTAAAATTAGCTTCCTTCCTTAGTTACACTGATTTATTGCTAATTTGTTATTTTCTAGCCACGCAATGGAAAAAGATCAGAAGATTACATTTAAAATGGTATGTGTTTCACAATTCAACCCAGTTGGAAAATTTCGGTTGTTTTCAGATACCCACAAATGAAACTATTTGCAATATATTTCTATTATTTGATTGCATGTATACATTAATATTCCTATATACGTACTGTCATTATAGGATCTGTGAGGGCTATATGGTGGAAAATGTCAGTATTTTAGGGCCAAATTTGCTTCTACCATGTCGTGTATTCCTCAGGCTGTGCCACAATATTCATTATCATTGATTTTGTAGACAGTGACCTCACCGACATTTGTTGTGCAAGTACATGTAAGAGATTGTGTTCTTATTTTGGCAATTATTATTCAATGTAATGGTCAGAACTTACAGAATAAATGTACTTCTGTTGTCCAAATGATTCATATTCAAAGATTCTTTTTTAAATCATTTTTATTTTTCAAGTATAGTTTTTCTACAGAAAAACAAAATGTGAAAGACATGAAAGCATGACTTTTACTTTGGGACTCCCAGTTCCCACTCCAATGCTGGAGATAGAGGCTATTGAATTGCCCTACCTGTTTAATAAATATGGTAATCCTAATGTCTTATTATGCTATGACTTTTGAAATCAACCCAAATGCAGATTGATAAATTTATACCACAGAAATAAAAGTATGTTCTACTACTACTTTATGTAATCCTAAATGCAGATTCTATGCTGAACATATTTTTGCAAATATTTCATCCATATCATTTATTTCAACCCTTAACACATATTTACCTGTAAAGTGCTAAAATTTTTAATATTTTCTCAAAAAAATCCCCCAAATAAAAATGCACAAATTATACAATATTTAGAAAATAAAGATAATGAAAACAATGAATATTAAAACTTATGGGACTTTGCCAAAGCCATATTTGGTGGAAAATTCAAGACTTTAAACACTCTCAAGCAAGAAAGAATGAGTGAATTAAGGATTTAACTCAATAAGTTAAAAAAGAACAAGTTGAACCTTAAGAAAGCAAACTAAATAAAACTATAAATGAAAGATCAAATTAATAAAGTGTAAAGTGGAAGAATAGGTTAATAAAGCAAATTATCTGATTATTTTCAAAAATAAAGCTAGTTTAATTAGCCTAGCCTAATTAAGAAAGATGGAGAAACCATAAATATACAAAACTACAAGTGAAAAGAGAAAAATTAAAACAGATATGGAAGAAATGGATATTATAAAAGAGTACTTGACAAATCTCTGTGCCTATCTATTTAGAAACCTACATAAAATAAAGGGTTGTCAGTACAGTAGGTGTTACCAAAATTCACTTTAGAAGAAAGAAAAAAATCTAAACAGACTAATAGCCATGGAAAAAAATTCAAAACATTATCCAGAAACTCTCCCTTCAAAAAGTCCAAGGCCAGCAGATTTTGAATTTTTCCAGCTCAGAGAAGAAAGAAAAATCTCAAAATATTTTTTGTAAATTCAACCATATTTTTTTAAATGAAGCTTATACCCAAATCTTACAAAAGTAGTATAAAAAAGGAAACTGTGGGTGGTGAAGGCCTGGGGTGGGGGGCGGGTTAATGGGAGAAATAAGGGGACATATGTAATACATTCAACAATAAAGATTTGTTTTTTGTTTTTTTTTTTAAAAAGGAAACTGAAGGTCAAAATTATATATAAATTTTAATGCAAAATTTAGAAACCCAAATCTTACAAAAGTAGTATAAAAAAGGAAACTGTGGGTGGTGAACTGCTGGGGTGGGGGGCGGGTTAATGGGAGAAATAAGGGGACATATGTAATACATTCAACAATAAAGATTTGTTTTTTGTTTTTTTTAAAAAAGGAAACTGAAGGTCAAAATTATATATAAATTTTAATGCAAAATTTAGAAGAAATATTAGTGAACCTATTCAGCAGTATATTTAAAGAATTTCATGACCCGAAGTTTGTTCCAGCAACTCAGGATGGTTCGACACTAGAGAGTCTATTAAAATATTTTCACCATTAGAAGAAAATTATATGATTATCTCAATAGATGCTTTTGGTAAAATTCCACATCAATTTCTGATGTATTAAAAGAAAGAGATGAATTTTCACATTATAGATATAATGGTTTCAAACAAAGTTAGTACAGGCTTGATAGTAAAACACTTTGGAACGTTTTCATTAATGTCAGGAATAAAGCAAGGATGCTCTGTTACCTTTTATTTAATGTGGTTCTTATGCATTAGTCAATTCAGTTGGACAAGAAAAATATAAAACATAAATATAATAAAAGTAAAGGAAAAATTTAACATGATCAAGGGGCATAGTTAGGAACTTAGATTTTCAAACTATTTCTGGCATTAACTCCTATTTCAACAAAGGCCTGTTATGTTCCTATCAGAAATATGAGCCAACATATTCTTACTTTTTCTTTTTTCAAGGAAATAAGAACAAAGAGTTATGGAAAAGAAACTATCTTTCATAATACTTTACAATTGTAGAGGCATTTACATAATGTGAACAAAAATAGTTTAATACTTAATGGAAAAAATCTGTGATTGTAACATCAAAGTAAGTATTAGCGTGCTCACAAATGTGAAATAGAATTTATTCTATGATTTGATCAATTTAGTAGAATATTCTCTCTGAAGCTGAGAAAAATAGCTTTATCTGGATTGCTTCCAAAATTCAGGTTTACACAGACTAATTCACCCAGGACTTCATTTTATTTTGTCAATAAGAAAACAGTTCAATAATTACTTTTTCTTTGTTTTTCTCATCTGATTATCTGAAGTCTTAAACTTTGTCCTGAACACTTATATTTACTTATAAAGTAGTTACACATATAACGGGAAGATTTAACTGCAAATACATAAGGAAATAAATACACGAGGAACAACTGCAACTTTTGAACTATTTTATTCATAAACTTTGTTGATATCAGTGAGCTTTAGGAAACCACTTTTATATAGTTAAATACTGGAAATTTTGGGGAAATACAGACATACAGAGTAAATGTTCCAGTGAAGAGAGATTAGAAAGATTAAATGATAGCTAAAAATATATAAACTGAAGAAAAGCTGAGAAATACCTCGTGTCAGTTTTATCATACATGACAAAATATTTATAGGAACATCTATATACGAACATTATATACACATTTACATACTCATTTATACTTGAATCTAAATTCAATTTTTCTCTTTTTACAGAATACCAACTATTTTCCATAGAAGCAATGCCATGGAATACAAAACATATTGGTATTTTGTGTGTTTTCTTTTCTCAAAAGCAATCCTTGCTAAGTTTAACATGTTTGAGAATATCTGTGTTGTAAACATTCTCAGTAAAAGTCTGTTGAGATTATAAATGTCTAATTTGTTGAACATTAAAAGAGCATCTTAAAATATCTTTTCTTAAGTGTTGCAATGATAAATAGTGTACAAGAAAGCTGTAAAAATGATGTTCCTTTGATCCCTGCAGCTTTTGACAGTACTGATACCCATGCCCTTTTGTTATTTTTATTAAAAGCACTCAGTAGAGAGTTGAGTTTTAATGAGCTATTTTAGTTTATCCTATTTGGATTTTGTCAGTAACAAATTCACCAGCTCTTATAAATACCAGAATGCCCAATAGCTAACAATCTTAAGACTGAATACCAAATAAACCTGCTGGAGGAATACCAACTAAACTTATTGGGGAATTTGGCCATGATCCATCCAATAGTCCAATAAGCAAGTTCTGATTTATATTATGTAAAATTGACATCTGATTGCTACAAACCTATCGAGGGACTAGCTTTTTCTACCAACTAGTAGTATTTACTTTATCTTAATATAAGTTATTTTATCTTGCAACATCTAAAAGGCAACCAGTCTTGTCCATTATCAGAAAGAAAATAGTCTTCCTAGTAGAGGATCATGGATATACTGTTAGAACTTTTTACATCAAATCAGTGTTTGGTGGACACAGAATTAACCTCAGATGTTGAGATTATCTCCCTTCAGATTCCCTTGGGTTTTTCCTTTTTGACACTCGACTCTTGAATAACCACCTACTCCACCAAGCAGGTTGCTGGCTGATGACAGAGGGTGGCTCTGACTAGATAGGATTAGGTATTATATTCATCAGAGCAGAGTATCTTGGTTAATGTTGACCACTGACTATAGTTTAAATTATGCCTTATACTAGTCAAGTCCCTGAATTTCACTTCTTCTCAATCTGTATGAAGAACATAGGTAAAGAACGGAGCAGAATAGGACAAAAAGTACATTCATCTTTGAAAAATGATTTGCTTTGATAAGCTGGGGACTTGAAAGCAGAGAGGGCCTCTTGCTGTAAAGCAACAGACGCATAGGTAGTGCTATGCATAGTAATCAACTAGCATGAATTTTGGATTGTTAAAATAAGAAAACAGAGTGGGCCTTAGCTGGTTTGGCTCATTGGATAGAGCATCCGCCTGTGGACTAAAGGGTCCTGGGTTCAATTCTGGTCAAGCCACATGCTCAGGTTGCCTATTTGACCCACAGTAGTGGACATGCAGGAGGCAGCCGATGAATGATTCTCATCATTGATGTGTCTATCTCTCTCTCCCTCTGAAATCAATAAAAAATATATTAAAATTTAAAAAAGGAGTGGAACACTAATTTAACCAGCAGATCCCAGGGCCTCTCAGAAATCCAGAGACTTAGGCCATTGACATGTTTTAGGGCTCACATGATATTAAAATAAAGAGTAAGAAATACCAAAACATAGTTACAAAAATTGTGAGATGTTTTAAAATATTTTATATTTAACACATTAATATCTTATATACAAACACCACAAAACACATAGGCTACGGGGAGTATAGCACTTTTATTAAGTATTAATTGAGCACTACAGATGTTAAACTATCCCAGTTTAACATTGCGTCCTTAAAAACATCTTTTTTTCTTTTCTCCAAATCTTATCAGAATATCTCTGTGACCATTTGTATATAAGCTTATTTGGCAGTAACATCAAATGTTTATCCCATGATCCTGGCAGCTCCTAGTAAACATTTTCTTAACCTAAACACCAAGGAACCCAACTATCTGGGTTTCCTACCTAAAGCCAGATCTTCTGTCTCCTAGTGCCCTGCGTTTTTAAGATGGGGGTGAAGAGTCATTTGGGAATCTGATGAAAGCTCTGGTCCTTAACTCCGCACACACCCTCTTCCCCCAAATTGTACACATACAACAAAAATTATGTGTACAATTGGGACTTGGGGACTAGGTACCCGGTAAAATCCATCCAAATACAGACTATGCCGGCAGTGATGGCGAATCTATGACACGCGTGTCACCTCTGAACTCATTTTTTTGGTTGATTTTTCTTTGTTAAATGGCATTTAAATATATAAAATAAATATCAAAAATGTAAGTCTTTGTTTTACTAATGGTTGCAAATATCAAAAAATTTCTATATGTGACACGGCACCAGAGTTAAGTTAGGGTTTTTCAAAATGCTGACACGCGAGCTCAAAAGGTTCGCCATCACTGGACTATGGGCTCTTAGTTAAGAACTTCTCCTCTGAAGGGTTCTCTCCCAGGGATTTTATTATTACTCCATGAAGACATGACTCAGGGATTGAAGGGTGTCGGAGGGCTCAGAAACAAAGCATTGATTTGGTGGCGGTGTGCAGAAGGGTGGGAGGCATGCCAGCCATCGGGACCAGGTGGTGAACAGGAAAGGCCCAGCTTGGGATAAATACCCCAGCACTGGATGCGTCAGCGCCCACACCACCCCTAGACCCCGCCTCCGCGTTGCCTGGCAACAGCTGCGCTGGAGGCAGGTGAGTCAACGTGTCCTGGAGCGCTCGCGGTCCCCTCCCGCTCGGGGTGGCGGTGGGAACCGCTGTCCCGGCTGCTGGCTCTCTTCGCCCACAGCCCCGGAGGAGGCGTCCGAGTCAGGAGTCCCTCGCCAGGGGTCTGAGGACGCCGTCACCTGAAGGTCGAGGCTGAACA
>NW_005369442.1:2247779-2250493 GCF_000412655.1 Myotis brandtii | reverse complement strand
GGCGCACCAGGGCTGGGGTCTAAGGTTTATCTTTGGTAAGAGCTAAGTTTTGCGTGAGTCTCTAGATTTGAGAGACATCCAAATTAACTCTAGGAGAGCACCATTTTTTCTCCCCCAAGGTTTGTCGCTGGGGGTTAGTTGTTTGAGATTGTGTTTCACATCTGAATCTTGGAAATCTCACTGCTGCACGATTTCTGACTTAAGAAATAGACCAGCAGCTTTAGCCCAAGTGTAATTCAATTTAAATATTCTGCCCCGCTACCTTAAACAACCATCGGAACGAAAATACTGGTTGCATCTATCTTGAAAAAGACCAGGTGTCCCTGAAGTTTCTCCTACCCGGTCACAGAAGCTCTGTTAGGCTTCCATTGATCCCTCAGGTCCCGAGGCTGCTCCGCTCTGTCTAAAGACCCTTATTAACCAGATGCCTGTGCTCTTGTTTTTTTATTAGAGTAAAATTCTCACTTTCTGACGTGGAGAAACAGCTTCTTCCACCTGCTTCTCCAAATTAAAACTACTGTGATTTTTCTTGTTTTACATATTTAATTTCAGCATTCATATATACCACCTAATTTATTAGGATATTTTAAACATAAACTACCTATAAATTTAATGGATAGCCCTTTTGTGTTACTTATAGGTTTCTAGCAAGTACATTTTATCCAGTGTATGAAGACATTTCCATACACTGAAGTAAGTAACCCAAAAGGAAATTGAGAAAATGATTCCATGTATGATCACATCAAAAAGAATAAAATTCTTAGGAATAAATGTAATCAAGGAGGCAAAAGAATTGTACACCGAACACTACAAAACATTGCTAGAAAGACATTAAAGAAGACATAACTAGAAAAACATCACACCTTTGTAAATTGGAAGACATAATATGGTTAAGATGTCAAAACTTCCCAAAGCAATCTACAAATTCAGTGTAATCTCTATCAAAATAAAGTCCTAATAAAAAATTGTTGTTGTTTTATTTTGGCTTTAAATGAAGAATTTGCTTAAACTCTGGTGGCGGATATTGATAACAGGGGAGGCTATGTATTTGTGGGGACAGAAATTATACGGGAAATCTCTGTACCTTTCCCTCAGTTTTGCTGTGAACCTAAAACTGCCCTAAAATATTAAATCTTAATTTAAATTTTTAAAAATAAAATATAAAATGGACAAAGAACTTGAATAGACATCTCTCCAAAGAAGATATACAATGGCTAATATAAACATAAAACATGCTCAATACCATTAATCATTAGAGAAATGTAAATAAAAACCACCATGAGAGACCACACCCATTCGAAAAACTATTATTAAAAACAGAAAATGACAAGTGTTGGTGAGAATATGAAGGAATTGGAACCCTGTGCATTGCTGGTAGGATTGTAAAATGGTGTAACTGCTATGGAAAATGGTCATTCCTTTAAAAATTATACATAGTATTATATGAACCAGCAATCCGACTCCTAGGTATATTCTCAAAAGAATTGAAAGCAGGAACTCAAAAAAGATATTTTATGCATAAGATCATAGCAGCATTATTCACATTAGCCAGGTGGAAACAGCCCAAATGTTCATCATTGGATGACTAGAAAAACAATCTATGGTGTGAACACACAATGGAATATTATTCAGCCCTAGAACAGGAGGAAATTTTGATACATCCTTCAACATGGATGATCTTTGAAAAAATTATGTGAAGTGAAGCCAGTAACAAAAGGACAAATATAGACATGTGCTGCAAAATGACCTTTTGGGTCAACAATGGACTGCATAAATGATGGTGGTCCCATAAGATTATAATGGAGATGAATTCTCTGTAAGAAATGGAAAGATATGGTTCAAGAGGAATTTTTTTTTTTCCTGATGAGAACAATATCTGGGAACTTGGCAATAGATTTCCTCTCACTGCAGCTCAATTTTGAGTGTGCAGTTTACATCCCAATCAACTACTGGCCTGTTTCAGCATAAGGAGCCTATCTCCCTAGGACTACATATTCAGAGGGTTCTACAGTCCTCTCAGATCTAGCTTGATGGTCTTCAGAGTACACTGCTATAATTCTTTGTTGAGGAACTAAAATCCTATACAAGGACACAGGTCCACAGGAACCATTATAAGTATTAAGTGCTGCTGCCACTTTAGTACAAGCTTTCTGTGGTAGTGTGGAGCCAGCCTGTTCCAATACTTTGCAAATATTTTCAGATTGTATTGATGCAAAGCATGCGTTTCATTTCTTCCATCAATTCAATGCTAGAGAGAGCCCTTTTTTGCCAGATAGGGTCAATGAAACCAAAAACAAATTTCCAAAGTCAAACTATTGAGTCTTCAGTTCTACATCCTTTCCATGTTAAATACCCTCTTTTTAAAAAATGAATATCACAAAGTTCATTAATCTGACTTCTGCTCCAACATGCATAGCCAAAACCACATTGCCATGGCAATCCCTTATGCGCCTTGATTTCTTATTTCTACTACTAGAGGCCCAGTGCATGAATTCATGCATGGGTGAGGTCCCGGCCGATCAGGGCCTGGCCGGCTGGGGGAAGGGGCCATGTGTGATTGGCTGGCGGGCCCTGCCCCCAATTGGGGTTGGGGGCCAATTGGGGGTGGGGCTTGCCATGGGGAGGGGCTATGGGTGGTAGGCCGGCCAGCCCTGCCCCCGAATGGGGTGAGGGGTGCCGATCAGGGGCCAGTGGCCTGGGGGAGGGGCTGTGGG
>NW_005369442.1:2239699-2247765 GCF_000412655.1 Myotis brandtii | reverse complement strand
TCGGGGTGGGGCTGGCCAGGGGGAGGGGCTGCAGGAGGTTGGCCAGCCAGCCACGCCCCCTATTGGGGTGTGGGGTACGATCAGGGTGGGACCAGCCAGGGGTAGAGTCTGTGGGCCTACCTGGTGGGGCAGCCGATTGAGGGTGGGGCTGGCAGGGCAAAGGGTGGGGGCCGTTTGGCCGGCCAGCCACGCCCTTGATCGGGGTGGGAGAGTCCGATCAGGGGCAGGCCAGCCAGGGGAGGGGCCGCTGGAAGTTGGCTGGCCGCCCCCACCCCCTGATCAGGCCTGTTCCCTGGCCACAGTGGGCGGCGTCATAGCGACCAGTCCTTACCGCGTTATGGTCGCTGGCTTGTTATATACATAGATTCCTCAAAGCATCATATACTCCCTCCTGACAGGCACCATTATGGTAATCTAAAGCTTAGCCAGCCAGTTTTTCTTAAATATTTCCCATCAGTCCAGCCCACATCCCTGTTCATGGAGCAGCACTGGCAGCTTCATTGTCCTATTTCTGACCCTGTTGGAAGGAAGGAGGGGTGGGCTTGTGGGACAATGTTTATAAAATCTACAGTAGTGTTCAGCAAAGGCAAATTGCTTCATCAAAGCCAGCAAGTGATAGCGAGTGCTGGCAGGATAGAAGTTACAATCTCTGGAATTCAGTCACGGAAATGGCATTCCTTCACTTTTGCCACATTCTATTGGGTAACAGCATGCACAGTTCCCACCCATCATCAAGGAGAGGAGATTACTCAGGGATGTGAATAGCAGAAGGTGGAGCTCATTCAGGTGATCTTATACTTTGTTTGCCACAGTATTCACTCCCTTCTTTTGAAAATATCAGGAAAAAAAATGGATGGCAAACTAGAGAAACAATAGTTAATATATGATTGACAACTTCTGGAAAAGCAGGGGAAAAACTCAAATCCTAAGTAATAAAGAAAAAAAGGCTAACTTTCATAGAAAGAAATTGTGATTAGACAGAAATGGAACTATAAAAAGATTCCTGGCCTCTTCTAAGATTTAACCAGGGAATATGGGTCCTAAGAAACTGTATAGCTGAAAAGAGAAGCGAGTTCACCTGGAGGTCTTGAATGTGTATGTAGAAATAGAAACAAAACAGTATTTGTTCATGGTGTGAATTGGTTTTGTCTACTATATTCACCAGAGGACATTCCTTCACTTTTTGAGTTTACTTCATTAATATTTGACGTGTTCTTTTATTTATTATTTTTTTATTAAACACCTCAGTATAATTTTGTTCTGCTCCAACATGCATAGCCAAAACCACATTGCCACGGCAATCCCTTATGCTCCTTGATTTCTTTAGGGTAGAGAATGTATCCTGTTTATCAAACTATGTAGTTCCATTAGTTCTGGGAAATGGGAAAAAGTAGGCCGCTTTGTTTTAGTCTTTGAAACTAGTTATATGTTTACCTGTAGAATTCAGTGCATAGTTGGAAATGCTACATATTAATTTTACACATAATAAAATACACAACTATGTTAATAGATTTTCTATTTTTATATAGGATCCAAATGAAGATACAGAATGGAATGAAATTTTAAGAGATTTTGGCATTCTTCCTCCAAAAGAAGAGCCAAAAGATGAAATTGAAGAAATGGTTTTACGTTTGCAGAAAGAAGCCATGGGTATAGTTGTGCATTTGGTGGGCTGGATGAAGCGGGTAATACAGTTAGTTACTGATAGTGTATTTCGTGAATTTCAAGGGAGAGAGGACATTAGAAATCATTTAGTATGTCCCACCATACTTTTGCTGATACCTAAAATTCTTAATTCATGTGTTAAAAATTCACATGCGAGTTAATAACAGAGCTGAAATGTCCTGGTATCTAACCTAGTGAGCTTTTTTTTTTTTCTCTAGATCATAATTTTTTACCATGTGATTACCTTATATTTTTATTATTCTATATAGTATATATTATTTGTCAAGATTTCCTGGAACATGGGAAAATCTACATTTCTGAGGTCTAATTTATTTTTACATCTACTTTTATTTTTTAAAATATATTGATTTTTTTACAGAGAAGAAGGGAGAGGGACAGAGAGTTAGAAGCATCAATGAGAGAGAAATATCAATCAGCTGTCTCCTGCACACCTCCTACTGGGGATGTGCCCACAACCAAGATACATGCCCTTGACCGGAATCAAACCTGGGACCCTTGAGTCCGCAGGCCGACGCTCTATCTACTGAGCCAAACCAGTTAGGGCTTTACATCTACTTTTAAATGTAGCCTGGTAGTTCTGTGAACTCTGAGGGAGTAATAATATTTAAACAAAACTAAAGCAGTCAACCACAAAATAGCTTAATATATTGCAAACACTGCAACATTAAAGATAGTCTTGATCTTCATTTATCTAATATATCTTTTTTCTAGACATGTGACTATAAAGTAAAATTAATATTTAAACAATTCAACTGCCTACAATTTATATTGTTTTAGTTAAACCATATGAAAAGATGACTCTTGCACAGTTGAAGGAGGCTGAAGATGAATTTGATGATGAAGATATGAGAGCTATTGAAACATATAGGTACAGTGATTCATTGGGGTAATTTATGAGTTTTGGAATGAAGAATTGTAAGAATAAAACTAAGATAAAGCCCTATTTTGTCTACAGAATAGATTAAAAAATAACAAAACTAATTTTTAAGATTTTAAAACTAACATATAAAGTAGAATTTTTCCTGAAACTTTTTTGCCTTTGCTTGAATTAAAAACTATCCAATAATGTACCATAGGACTTCATCAAGTGATATATGAGTAAAGTGGAAAATACCAATAAGCAGCCAATAAATAGAGGGCTATGATGTTCCTTCTTTCATGATGTCTGTCAATGGTTTCTATAATTTAATAATTAATTGCCAGTCATGAATTCTCTCAGAAATTAGAGTAGGTGCATACATTACCCAACTTATCTTGATACTAAAAACGGACAAAGAGATTATAAAAATATTATGCCAGAGGAAGATATCACTTATGAATGCAGGCACAAAAATTTAAACAAAATATTTGCAAATTAAGTCTAGCAATTTTTTTTTAAAAAAATAAATAAACTTTGGACAAGTAGTCCTAGGAATGCAAGGTTGTCTTAACATTAAAAAACAAAAACAAAAGCAAAAACAAAAAAAAAAAAACAGTAAATTGTGTTAGAAGCAGCAATGTCAAGTCACAATGAACATACCTGGCACTCATAAAAATTGAACTAGTGTTCCTTGGAAAACTGCTTTATTCCACACTGTGAGTTGTGAAAGTACAGTACACGTCTTGAGCATCTTATGGTTCCAGCAAGTAAAGAAATGCTAAAAAAAAAAAAAAGTTTAAGGCATAGAAGCCAAACTAAAAGATCTCTCAATGACCAGAGTTGCAACAACTTGAACAACAAAAAGATAAAATATTAGATTATAAAATAAATATCCATGAGTCCATAATGATATAAGTAATTAACTGAATACATGAACAAATTCAAAAGAAATAACACTTCTCCCTCACTAAAGAATTCCAATTAATAAGTATATATGGAATGAGGAAAATAGAAAAATCACCATTATATCACCATAGCAATAATTCTTGATGAGCAAGATCTGCTGATAGATGCTAAAACGAGTGGATGAAATTTTAAGTAGAAGCATGGTATTTGCATAATCTCACAGTATCTTCCCCTCCAAATATTTAGTAACTATAAGGAAATAGTAAGTTTACAATGTAGAGTTTTGGCAGATTCCATCTTAGGGAAATGATCAAGGTTAAAATCACCAATAATACATGTTGACATTAAGTAACTTGATATGATGTGCTGAAGATGACACACCACCTCTGTGGTGTCCTTTTTAATAATTAATCATCTCAATCTACTAAGAATACACCAGAAACCAAAATTTGAGGAACTTTCAAAAAACTGACCAAGTTGATGTCAGGAAAGATGGCAGAATAGAAAACTCCAGAAAGCCATCTGTTTACCTAGACAACAACTGCATTGGCTGAAAATGTCTGAAGTGACAGCTTTGGAACTTTGGAGTCTATTTAGACACTTGCAGCTTCCAGGATAAAACTTGGCTGGTAAATTGCAGTTAGTAGTGGCTGACTTCAGTCCTTAGTTGGTGATAGCTATCCATCTCTCATCCTCTAGTTCCATGGCAGGCTCCTGTTTGGACAGCAGCCTTTATTTCTGGTAAAGCTTGCTGGAGCAGGGTGGGCAATAAGGACTTTGTGTTCTGATTGTGGAGTGCTGCTTTTGAATGCAGAGGTACAGGCACAGAGTTTGGGTATCACTGTGTCAACCCCATTGGCTCAGGGGGATTCCAGAGCATTTAAGGGAGCCACCTCTATTTTTTATGGACATTAAAAAACAACCATATATATGGGGGAATTTAAATGCTTTGGAAAAGATGAAGGCTCACAGAAGATGTTATGGTTTCATCTCAGGCTGATCCCTGGCTAGAGACACCTTACAATAATAATAAAACAAACCATGGGAAAGGAGGAGAATCTGATTTCCAGAGTTATCACATTATATAAATCAAATGTTCAGTTTCAACAAAAGAATCACAAAGAAATGGGAAAGTGCGGCCCATTCAAGCTGTCTTCCAAAAGCTGTACCATTTTGCATTCCTACCACCAGTGAATGAGAGTTCCTGCTGCTTCACATCCTCTCTGGCATTCGGTGGTGTCAGTGTTCCAGATTTTGGCCATCCTCTTTGGTGTGTAGTGGTTTCTTGATTTATTTGCATTTTCCTGAAGACATAGATGTGGAGCACCCTTTCATAGGCTTATTTGTCATCTCTGAATCTTCTTTGGTGAAGTGTCTATCAGGCCTTTGGCTTATTTTTAAGTCAGATTGTTTTCTTATTGTTGCGTTTTTAGAGTTTTCATATATTAAGGACAACAATCCTTTGTCAGATGTGTCTTTTGTCATTTTCTCCCAGTAACTGCTAAGGAGATAGGTTCCTAGAGAGAGCAGTTGTTACAGCAGTTTTCTGATCCCCAGAGGAATTAGGTTCTAGGGCACAATTGGAACAGTAGTTCCAATTTCCCAAGTTTCTGGATTGTAGCAGAGAAACCTGTTCCCTTGGCAGACCAATTTTGCAATGTTGCTCAGGGAGTCATTTTGATAGCCCAGTTTAGAGCCCCCTCCTTTCCATTGAGTTTGTAAATCACTTAATTTCACAGATTAAGCTTCTTGCTGCTTAAAATAGCTAGGACTTTCTTCAACTGAGTCCCACCTGATATGATTGTTGGGTGTAAAATGCAGGCTACTGAGCACTAAATCACTTCCTGATGGCAAAACTAACCCAGGTCTTTCTGTCTCTCCCTGCCTAATTCCATTGACATAGCAAAGAACAATGAGGAAGAGAGGTGGAAGAGGGGAGGAGAAAGAGATATAGTTGATAGTTGCACCATTAAGTAGGGAACACAAACTTTTTGAAAATTTTGAAAGATATTAAGCCAGTGAGATCAAAGTTGATATTAAATACTCAGTGCCAAAAAATCAGCTCCCAGATCTTTGGAGGAACGGGATATTAAATACTCAGTGCCAAAAAATCAGCTCCCAGAAGATCTTTGGAGGAACGAAATTCTGAATATCTGGGTCAGTAGAGGGAAAATGGAAGGACTTCAGTTTGAAAATTGTGAGAGGGGCCCTCCCTAGATGTGGGTCATTATTCTTGGCATTCTCCTCTAGGCTTCATTTTGCTTGGATTACTTGTTATGTAGAGTGGTTTCACCTAACATGTTTCTAATTAGTAAAATAAGGACAGAGTGTTTTAAAATATACCCAGGATTTTGTATCTATTCATGTAGAGTGAAGCCAACAGATCAGGAGATAATTGACATTGAAAAGAGTTTTTTACTCAGAGTTCTCAAGAACAGGGGGCATGCACCACAATACAAGGCCACACAGGGAAGCACTGGAGTTGGTTGAGAGGCAGGAGTGAAGGGATGACATGGGCACCAGCCTTCATTGTGGTTTCCATGGGAAAGAAAAGCTAAGCAGGGTAAGCAGATTTAGGATTGGCTAGTTTGAATAATTTTGGCAGGCTGTGGGCTACAGTGGCTGTCTCTAGTTGTCTGGTATCTGGCCCAGGGATAATTAGGGCAGAGGGTTAGTGGCTCAGTTTAATAAAAGAGGTGATTGAGGGATCGGGCTCTGGACTGGTTGGTTTGCATTTGAGGAATTTGCTCTCCAGCAGGAGGTTGCTATCTTTCAGAATTAGCTAGACCTGGGAGGGATAGTCTGTCCAGGATCAGCAAAGGCAAGAATACAGAAAATAAGAAAATATAGTTAATACACAGAAAGAAGGGAAGAAAGTGTTCCCAAGATAACTTAGGGATATAGAATCGGTAACTTTTAAGACATTTACACATCAGAAAACATTTAGATCTGCTTCATGAATCTGAGCATTCAACAACTGAATCAGAGTATGTAAATTTTGAGAATTGATTAAGAAAGCTTTAAGGCTCCCTGTGGATGAATAACTAGGTAACATGGAATGCTCACTGTGTGCTAGGCACCATCCTAAGAAATTTACCTGTATTATCTCATTCAATTCCCAACAACCCCATGCAAGTAGGTATTGGTATTATTCTCATTGCAAAAGCTTAGAGAAATCAAATAACTTGCCCAAATTCATGCTGCTAGTAACTAGGAACTGGTATTTAAACCTAGTCTAGTCTCACTGTAGAGTTCAAACTCATCATTCTTCTTTATCACTTCTCTACCTGTAATAAATTTTATAACAAGTAATTATACATATTCACAAAGACTTTAGACTGAAGGTCAGTTTAGCATGATAGTTGAGAGTACATAAATAGGGATAAAAATAATATTAACTTTACACAGTTTTTTTCAAGGATAAGTTAATGTAATGCACTTAAAATAGTGCCTGGCAACATAATAAACACTCCATAAATGTTAGCCATTGTTATGATTATTATATACAAGTATTTAACCTGTAGGGGAGAATTTGTTGGTTCAGTGTCTAAATAAACTCTCTATAGCTATGATTAAGACCTAGTCTTAAATGAAAATAAATTTAGAAGTCAGTCGCTAACTTCTTACTTGCAACACTAATGACAACACAGATTTCCATATAAACAGATAAATTGGCATTATAACACCATTAATAGTTATTCTGTAATTTTTTAAGTGTTTGATGTGTACTAGCATTACATTCATTACCCTAAATTGTTACTGTAGATGGGAATGACCTTAAGAATATAACAATTTTATTATGTAATTTTATTTTTTTTAATTAGAGAAAAGCGGTTGCAGGAATGGAAAGCTCTTAAGAAAAAACAAAAATTTGGGGAGTTAATAGAAATTTCTGGAAATCAATATGTGAATGAAGTCACAAATGCAGACAAAGATGTATGGGTTATAATTCATCTATACAGGTCAAGGTAATTACCTTTTTGTAAAATATTAATATACTAATGTTTTAAGAACATATCACTGGTTTTAAGGGTTTATAGAGCATATAACAAAGACTACTCACAAAAGAAAATAAGAATATATGTATAGAGTCATTGGCTGTAGGGATTTAATTAGGTATTTTAATATATTTTCTTGTTTAATTTTAAAAACTTGTCATACTTTTTAGAAAAATAAGCATTCTTTAGCAGTTAATTTAAATAAAACATATGGAAAATTTCAAACATATAGAAAAATAGATATAAGGATAAAATGAGCCCCCTAAATATTGGCCAGGTAGATTCAACAGTTAACATTTTGCCATATTTGTTTCATTTGCGTGTATTTACAGAATGATTTAAAAGTAAATTACACACACCATGACACTTTTAAGTACTTTAGCATGCATTTTCAAAACATAAGGGCATTTTTCTATATCACCATAATACCATTTTCTCACCTAACAAAATTAACAATCATGTTTAATAGTGTCTAATATCCAGCCCTTACTCAAATTCTCCCAACTGACTTCAAAATGTCTTTTATAAATACACTAGAGGCCTGCTGCACAAAAATTTGTGCACTCCGGGGGGAGGGGGTGTCTCTCAGCCCGGCCTGTGCCCTCTTGCAGTCTGGG
>NW_005369442.1:2224209-2238403 GCF_000412655.1 Myotis brandtii | reverse complement strand
TTGGCTTCCTCCGTCACTGAAGCAAGCAAGCATCCTGTTCGCTTCAAGCTGCCTGGCTGCCGGCCGCCATCTTGGCTGGCAGTTAATTTGCATATCGCCCTGATTAGCCAATGGGAAGGGTAGCGGAGGTACGGCTAATTACCATGTTTCTCTTTTATTAGATAGGATATATTTTTTAATTGAATCCAATCAATGCTCAGGCAGTGCATTTGAATATATCATATCTCTTGTCTCTTTTAACAGAACAATTTCCTTGCATGTCCCTGTTCCCCCAGTTAGTTTTAGAGTACCTAGTTGTACTAAGTATAATCCATATGTCCTCCTGTCTCATCAGCCTGGTATAATGATAATTGCGAAGAGTGGACTTTCCCCAAGTCTCTGTCAAAGAGGAGCTGCAACCTCCCAGTTTCACAAATCTCTCATAGAAACAGCACCTCTAGTGTTAGGTCCCAAGCCCTCTCTCTGCTTGGGCTCTAACCTGATCCAGGATCGGAGACCGGGGCAGTAGCCCTTGTTGTCCTTATTTCATTCTCTGAATAAAAAATATCTTCTTTCTTCAGGTCCTCAGAGAAATTCTATACAGAGCAAGTTAGAGCCCTGCTGTTTACCAGCTCACCAGTTCCTCTGACAAATTTTGATAGGAATCATACCCCATAAAAGAAGACATTAATTTTACTGTAACTAAAATGCTTGGTAAATAATTTTTTAATAGTTTAAAAATAATAATTTCCAATTTATCCTATTCCACTTATCTGGCTAACCCAATTTGGAGATTTGCTGATGTGGGTCCTTCACAAATAAGTATATGAAATAGCAACATTTACAATACTAAGATTTGTGTGTCATAAATGTTATATACTGAAGTGGTACACTGAATGTTTCTCCTGAAACCCATTATGATAAGCAGAATAGATGTTGGTTCTGAATTACCATACCCTGGTATAAAATTATTTTAATGGTTATTTCTAGATAAATTACTGGTTTTGACCAATAATTTTCAAAAACTTATAGAAGAGGTTGAATGAGTTTTAGTGTCAGGTTTCAAACTGCCATGTGCTTTGATGGACTTAAAGTCTAAGGATCCATTTTTATAATACTTTAAGTATCTGTGAGCTCAGAAGTTCTTTTGGGCAATATAATAAAGTTACGTAAAATATTAGTTTTCTTTTTTTAAAATATATTTTATTGTTTTTTTACAGAGGAAGGGAGAGGGATAGAGAGTTAGAAACATCAATGAGGGAGAAACATTGATCAGCTGCCTCCTGCATACCTCCTACTGGGGATGTGCCCGCAACCCAGGTACATGCCCTTGACCGGGATCGAACCCGGGACCCTTGAGTCCGCAGGCCGACGCTCTATCCACTGAGCCAAACCAGCTAGGGCATAATATTCTTTATAATAGTTATAATTTAATATTATAAAATGAAGCATAACTAATAAGTTTGTATTTCTAGCTGCCTTTTGTAACTCTAGGAGGGTAAGAGTTTGTTTTTTAACTAGGTTCCTAAGTTTTATAATTTTAATACTTTTTTGCCACTAAATTTCTAGAACTGGGCCCATTCCTTATCCAAGTGAAGACTCAGCCTACATAGAGTACCTTAGAGGGATCTAACTAACCCTGGGCCACTGACCCTAGTGGCTCAGCGTAAAATTAGCTTTGCTTCTGATTTTATGAAATCTTATATCTGTGCCCAAATTCTGACTTTGGCGGGGTAGGAGGAGGAACTTCTGTATTATTCTTATACCTAACTGCATATCTTGAATCTCGCATACCATAACTATACTCTTCACTTGTTTTCTGATGTTAGAGGTCTCCTTAATATTTTATAATTCTCATGGAGTTTAATTCTGGCCCCCAAACCCCAAATCCACATTTGTTCCCCTACCACTTGCTATCATAACTGTCTTCAAGGAGCTACTGTCTCCTTGTACCACAGTCTGTTATGCCATACTCTCTTAATTCCATACTCTTCACTGCCACCACCAGTGCCCGCCTGCCTTCTGCCAGTCACACCACTCACTTCATTGTGTTTATTATACCACTGACTCAGCTCTCATTCTGATAGTAATGATAAAAGTAACCTAAACTTGATATTAGTGAATTAAGTTCACCTATTTGAGGAAAACCAAAACTTATAAAGTCAATTTATGGCAATTTTGTTTGGAAAATTAATATTTAAGTTAGGCAGTACATGCATTTCTAATGTTACTTTTAGTAGGCCACTCATTAAAATAAAGCAGTGTCTACATTTGTAGCAGGTTAAAATTACCAAAAGAATTCTGAAGTGTAAATGAAACATATAGTCATTTAACTTGTTAGCCTCTTGCTCCATAAATTGATATATAACATCAATTATCTTAAGAGTATTTCTGAAGATTTTGTAGGTGTTAGAGATGCAGAGGTATATATAAGGCATCTATCTCTGCCATTAAAGAAATTTCAGTACACTAGAGAAGAGACAATTAAATGTAGTAATAAAGTCTTTTGTGTGCTTTGGTTGAGTTCTATAGAGTGAGGGCACTGAAGAGGGAGTAGTTAAGTTCTACCCTGGTGCTGTCCTCAAAAAATAAGAAAAGATCCCCCAAGTTTACAGAGGTGGAGGAAGTAGACAGGCTGAATTGGATATTTTAGGTGGAGTGTACAGCTTGAACAAAGATACATAAATAAGAGACATCATCTTGCTTTGGAGTGCTTTAAGTAATATGATAGCGGGCAGAGAATAATGCTGGAGAGACAGGCAGAAGCCAGAACATGAAGAACCTTGAAAGCTACACTGAGGAGCCCAGACTTTATCATGAAGGCAGTGAGAGCTGTTGAAGGATTTTAAGCTTGAGGGAAGGGCAGTTGTTACATGATGAGATTTTCATACTGAGGTCCCTTTGTCAGCAGGGTCAAGGATGAATTTGGAGAACTAAGCCTGGAAACAGACCATTCAGGGCAATCTGACATAGCTCAGATAAGAAAGAAAAGGAGTAAGGCAGTGGAGAAAGAGAGGAGAGGCTAGGTATGAGATAAGGAGGTAGAATCAATCTAATCAACATTAGATGTTGTAGAAGAAAAGGCGATTTTTGGCCTGGGTGCAAGACTAAGAAAATAAAGACAATGCATTATGGTATAGTTTAGATGAGAAAAGCTAAGGGGGACTCCGATGAGCAGCCCATGGGCCAGTATAAAGATTAGTAAATGAATGTATGTTTGTATATGTCAGATGAAGATAAAGATTTTTGTGTGTGTGTAATTCTCCGCTTTGAAGTATTTTTTAACCTTTTGACCTCCACCCATTTCTCCCAACCTCCATCCTCCACCTCTGGCAACCACCAATCTGTTTTTTGTATCTGTGAGCTGCTTTTTGTTGTTTTGTTTTGTTTTTAGATTCCACATTTAAGAGAGATCTTAAGGTACTTGTCTTTCTTTCATATAGCATAAAGCCCTCAAGGTTTGTCCATGTTGTTGCAAATGGAAATATTTCATTCTTTTTTTATGGCTGAATAGTATTACATTGTGTGTATATATATAACAGTTTCTTTATTTGTTCATGAACTGATGGACACTTAGGTTGTTTCCATATCTTGGCTATTGTAAATAATACTGCAATGAACGTAGGGGTACATTTTTTTTAATCTAGTGTTTTCATTTTCTCAAATTAAAAACCCAGAAGTGGAATTGCTGAATCATATGGTAGTTCTATGTCTAATTTATGAAGAACCTCCATACTGTTTTCCATAGTGACTGTATCAAATTACATTCCCACCAACATGGTTTCCTTTTCTCCACATCCTTGCCAACACTTGTTATTTCTTGTATTTTTTGTAACAGTCATTCTAACAGGTGAAGTGATTACTCATTGTGGTTTTTATTTGCATTTCCCTGATAACTAATGATGTGGAACATCTTTTCATAGGCTTGTTGGCCATCTGTATGTCTTCTTTGGGAAAATACCTATTTAGATCTTTGACCCATTTTTTAATTGCTTGTTGTATTTTTGCTATTGAATTGTATGAGTTCTTTATATATTTTGGATATTAGCCCCTTATCAGATATATGAGTTGAAAATATTTTCTCCTATTCAGTCGATTGACTTTTCATTTTGTTGATGGTTCTTTTGCTTTGCTTTTTAGTAGAATGTAGTCCCATTTATTTATTTGTGTTTTTGTTGTTTTTGCTTCTGGTTTCAGGTTAAAAAAATAATTGGCAGGACCTATGTCAAAGAGCTTACTGCTTGTTTTCCTCGAGGAGTTCTATGGTTTTAGGTCCTATGTTCAAGTCTTTAATCCATTTTGAGTTAATTTTTGTCTAAGGTGTAAGATAGTGGTCAAATGTCATTCTTTTAAATGTGGCTGTCCAGTTTTCCCAGCACTATTTATTGAACAGATTGTCCTTTCCCCATTGTATTTTCTTGGCTGGTTGTTTTGTCATAAAATAATAGACCATATATGTATGGGTTTAATTCTGGGCTCTTTATTCTGTTCCACTGTATCTGTTTTTATGCCAATACCACATTATTTTAATTACTATAGCTCTGTGGTATAGTTTTAAATCAGGGAGTGTGATGCCTCTTGCTTTGTTCTTTCTCAAGATTGCTTTGGCTATTCAGGTATTTTTTGTGGTTCTATACAAATTTTAGGATTATTTGTTCTATTTTTTTGAAAAATGTCATTGGAATTTTGATAGGGATTGCACTGAATCTGTATATTGCTTTGGGTAGTATGGACATGTTAACAAAATTGATTTTCCCAATCCATTAGCATGGAATATCTTTCCATTTATTTGCTCTTTTCTTCAATTTCCTTCATTAATGTAGTTTTCAATACATATATCTTTCTTCTCATTGGTTAAGATTATTTCTAGTTATTTTTTATGCAATTGTATAAGGGATTGTTTTCTTTATCTTTCTGATAGTTTGTTAGTGTACAGAAATGCAGCAGATTTTTATATATTGATTTTGTATCCTTCAACTTTACTGAATTTCTTTTTTAGTTCTAATAGTTTTTTGATGGAGTCTTTTGGGTTTTCTACATATAATATCACCTGCAAGTAGTGATACTTCTATTTCTTTCTTTCCATTTTGGTTGCCTTCCATTTCTTTTTCTTGCCTAGTTGCTCTGGTTGGGACTTCTCATACCCTGTTGATTAAAAGTGGTGAGAGTGGGCATCCTTGTCTTATTCCTGATCTTACAGGAGAGGCTTTCAGCTTTTCACCATTGAGTAGGATGTTAGCTGTGGGCTTGTCATATATTGCCTTTATAATGTTGACATACATTTTTTTTTGCACACACTTTGTTGAAATTTGTGAAACAAGTTTAGTAAAAATATATTGAGAATAATATATAAAATTCCTCTCCCAGACGTTGATTAGAACTTAGTGCATTTTTTACACTTAAAAATAATTTTTATTTATTTATTATTATTTTTTAATTTCTTTATTAAGGTATTACATATGTGTCCTTATCCCCCCAAACCCCCACTCATGCCCTCACCCCCCTGTTGTCTGTGTCCACTGGTTATGCTTATATGTATGCATACAAGTCCTTTGGTTGCTCTCTCCCCCTTACCCCCACCCTCCCCTACCTTCCCTCTGAGGTTTGACGGTCTGATCAATGCTTCTGTTTCTGGATCTGTTTTTGTTCATCAGTTTATGTTGTTCATTATATTCCATAAATGAGTGAGATCATGTGATCTTTCTCTAACTGGCTTATTTCACTTAGAACTTAGTGCATTTTCATTGATTTCCATTATCAGGGTTTGTTTAAATGGAACAAAAACTCAAATACATGCAAAGCAATTTGAGTGCAGAAATCTGTATTTTTCTCTGATCATTTACATTTTTCTGGCCCACATCTAACCATCATTTTTTTCTTAGTAACTTTTATCAAGTTTTCATGAAGCATGCATTTGATTTTCACAACAACTAAAATGATTTTTCTTGTCCCACAAACAGAAAGAGCACACAAAAGTCTAGAAGGGTCTTCATCTGCCTGGAGCATGCAGCGTGCCCTGGCATGAGTCACTCAGTAAGTGAGCTTAGACTATGGGTGTGACAGGTTTTAGGAGTTGAAAATACTAAAGGGAAATAGGATGCTTCTATGATATCATGAAAGAGGTTAATTAAACATTGAATATTATTTTTAAAAATATTTTTTGAAAAGACATACAAAGGGAGTCCAAGAGAAAAAACTAATTTTATCTGTTCAAAGGAGCTTTCCCTGATCAACATAGTTTACACTAATCTTTTTCTTCTCATACACTATTTCAAATATAATCCATATGAATGATGGGGAAATGAGTACAAAGACAAAAAGGAAAGCTACACTTCTAGCAAATTTAGGTTTATTAAAAGAAAATAGAGGAGAAAGATTAGATTTTTGTTTTAGTTGTTAAGAGAGGAGGGGAAATGAAGTTCATTAACTGTATATATCAAAATGGATAAGATTGCCCAGAGAGTGTGTCTGAACTGATAAGAGGGTTCAGAACACAATCCCAAGGAACATGTATGTTTGAGGCATAGATAGGAGAAGGTAGTCAAAGAAATAAAAAGGAAATCAATAGAAAGTATTTTCCCAGGAGCCAAATAAGAGGGCCTTTCAAGAATGGAAGTGAACAGAACATATAGATTTTTATTTTCTTTTTCATCTGGGCTGTGAACAGAAGGAGAGAGAGTAGTTATTAGAAGGGGACAGAGAGTTGTAAGGGAATTTTAAAAAATTTACTGACTTGAATGTGTTTATGTAAAGTGGAGAAGGAAAGATTGAGAAAATAGGAAAGGAGGGAAGCAGAATAACAGAGAAAAGTCCCATAGGAAATGCAAGAAGTATGGGATGAATAGAGGACTAGCTTTGAAACATTTTAATAAAGCTGTGAGTGAATGATAGACTGGGAGAAAAGGGATAAATGGAGGTAATTGGAGATAAGTGATAAAGCAGGAAAAATCACAGGATTTGGTTACACTTCCAATCAATTTTAAATTTCTAATGAGGAATAGTTCTGGATTAAGGAGAACAGAATGTGGTATGGAGTGGGATGTCAAGGAAAAGTGTGGGTGATGTTTGTTAGAGTCAAGAAAAACAAGGAAGTTGGAGATAAGGAGTTTTGGATTTGATAATCTCATGTGAAAATAAACCTTTGATGGTGATAAGAGTTGGAATTCCTTTGTTTCAATTCTGAACTGCCATGGGTTCCCTAGAAGTGTCATTTTTTTTCTCTCTCTTATTTATATATATAAAAGCCTAAGCAACCAAATGACCAAACAACAGGTTGACCGGTTGCTATGACGTGCACTGGCCACCAGGGGGCAGACACTCAACGCAGGAGCTGCCCCCTGGTGGTCAGTGTGCTCCCACAGAGGGAGCGCTGCTCGGCTGACTGACGGGCGCCAGATGCCAGGCTCACAGACGCAAGCCTTTCCCACCTCCATGACAGCTCTACCAAACGGCTGTGACAGGCACAGTGGGGCCAGCTGCACAGCGCCTGGCCCGGGCTCAGGCTCGTGCTCCTCCCCAGCCACCTGCCACTTCATGCACTACTACATCCCTGCAGGGATCAAGCTGAAACCGGCAGTCTGACATCCCCTGAAGGGTCCCAGATTGTGAGAGGGCACAGGCCAGGCTGAGGGACCCCACCGATGCACGAATCTGTCCACTGTGCCTCTAGTGTCATATAAAGTAGGAACTGGCTTGATTAAACTGATGCTAAGTCAGATGTGGTTAGCCTTAGTTAGGCCTCAAATTCCCATGGTAGCTAGCTTTATTCCCAGGCTGTTTGGTGTTTATAATGAAAATCAGAGGACTGAAGGTAACAATAGAGGACAATACTGATACGGGCTTATTAAAAGAATATCTAAAGATATATTTTTGCTATGGAGATGTTTCACTTATTTTATTAGACTGAGATGAGTAGTTTGTTTTTTAAAGATCATGTATGTACTGTTTCTCTTTTTAGCATACCAATGTGTTTGTTGGTTAATCAGCATCTTAGTCTTCTAGCAAGAAAGTTTCCAGAAACTAAATTTACAAAAGCCATCGTGAATAGCTGTATTCAACACTACCATGATAATTGCTTACCAACAATTTTTGTTTATAAAAACGGTCAGATAGAAGGCAAATTCATTGGAATTATAGAATGTGGAGGAATAAATCTCAAGCTAGAAGGTAATTATATTATTTTTAAAATTTGTTTGAAAAAAAAGAGGTGAAACTTCACTAAATTAACAAATATCATGAAAGTTTATTTCCATAAGATTGCTTTCCTTTTCTTCCAGTATTCCTCTAGATTAATTTCCTATAATAATATTCTTATCATAACACCCAATTCCTTAAGTCCTTATTGGTTCCTTGTCTCAAATAAGTTAAAAATTCGGAATCTTCTGCCTGAGAATTTCAGCCCATTTATCTAACTGTGTTTCTCAATGCTTTCCAGTTTCTGTGCAGCCAGGCTGGACTTCAACCACTACCCCAGACACACTCATTTGTTCCTTTATATTTTGTTTCATACTCTTTCCCTGTGCCCCAAATAACCTACTCTTTATTCTTGCTTCCAAATCCTATTCCCTCATGGGTCTCCTAGTTTTCCATTTAACCCATGATATGATTTTGGACCAATTCATAATCTGTCTTCCTGTTCTCTATTGAATTTCTATAGCATGTATTCTCTATACAACTAACTTTTAACTTATCCACATACTATCTGATTTTGTTGGTTAATTAATTCCCTTTGAATTTTGTCTCCCTAATAAGCACAAGGACCATATATCCTATTATTTTCTTTTTCATAGTACATAACACAGGACTTGATATTTCTACCTTCCTTAATGATTTTTACTTCCTGACTTAGTTCTGAGGCCATATCCTTCATCAAGTTATTACTTGGAACTGCATTAATTTCATATTATACAAATCTTTTTCTCTTACCGTTGTGTTAAAGCCATTGTGAATGGTTGTTTTTAACAGCTAGTTTATCCACTCTTTAGTTCCCTTAAAACTGTTTTTGGCCTTACTGAGGCCTCCAATACCTTAATTGTTCCTGAATTACCCGCTTTCCTTCTCCTAGTCTCTAGGGCTCTCTTTGTTTTATCACCCTGTTTTTTTCAGCTTGGACCTCATTCCTTTACTTATTTTTTTTTAAATAATAGGAAAAACAATAATATAGCACTCATTTATGTAATTACCAAAAATAACAAATGTGAACATTTGTTCATGTTTGCTTCAGCTATTTTGTTAAATTGCTGAAATAAACTTTACAGATATAGTTGAAGTTACCTATATTTCCATTCCTAGTACCATTCCCTCCTTTCCTCCCTAGAGACAATCACTATCATGAATAATGTGTTATCTGGTCCAGGCTTTTTTACTAGTATATTAAAAATATTTTTAGCCCTAGCTGGTTTGACTCAGTGGATAGAGCGTCAGTCAGCCTGCTGACTGAAGGGTCCCTGGTTTGATTCCAGTCAAGGGCACATGCCTGGGTTGCAGGCTTGATCCCCAGTAGGGGGCATGCAGGAGGCAGCCAATCAATGATTCTCTCTCATCATTGATGTTTCTCTCTCTTTCTCCCTCTCCCTTCCTCTCAGAAATCAATAAAAATATTTAAAAATATTTTTAAATTGCCATAAAATATACATAATATGAAATTTACCATCTTAAACATTTTTAAATATATAATGCAGTATTATTTACTACAGTTACCATGATATACATTATATACCCAGGACTTTATTTTGTAAATAAGTAAGTTATTTAACCATTTTCAAGTATAGAGTTCAGTGGCATTGTGTGCATTCACATTATTGTGCTACCACCACCATTATCCATCTCTAGAATACTTTCATCTTGCATAACTGAAACTCTATACCAATTAAACAGTAACTCCCCACTCCCCTCTCCCTGTAGCCCCTGGCCACTACCATTCTACTTCCTGACTCTGAATTTGACTACTCTCAGTACTTCGTATAAGTGCATCATACAGTATTCTTTAATGTCCTCAATGTTCATCCATGTTGTAGCATGTATCAGAATTTCCTTCCTATTTAAGGCTGCATAATACTGCATTGTGTTTTTATACCATATTTTGCTTACCCATTTATCTGTTGATGGACACTTGAGTTGCCTTTATCTTTTGGTTATTGAGAATGATGCTGCTATGAACATGATGTACAAATAATCAGTTCTAGTCCCTGTTTTCAATTCTTTTGGGTATATACTTGGAAGTAGAATTGCTGAGTCATACGGTAATTCTGTTATAATTTTTTGAGCAACAGCATACTGTTTTCCATACTAACTACACCATTTTATACTCCTACCAACAGTGTGCAAGAATTCAAGTGTCCCACATTCTTACCAACACTTGTTATTTTCTGTTTTTTTTTGTTTTGTTTTGTTTTGTTTTTATTGTAGCCATCTTAATGTGTGTGGGGTATTTTCCCTACTGATTTAAATGTTTCCTATGTTATTTTTTATGGTTCAAAAATACTTTAGTTTGTTTCTGACATCTCTACTATTTGCTTATCTCTGAATCAATATAGGATGGTCTTAGCTTTATAACAATCTAGTTGTCTCTCGTAGGCCAAGTCTTTTTCAAAATTTCATATAAATGTTAGAATCAGTCAAGTTCTGTGAAAAATCCTGTGATTATTTATTAGAGTAATTGTTAGAGACATCATATCCTAATTACAGTGGATATTTCTATCCACGAATGAGATATCTCTTGTCACTTATTTAGGTCTTTTATAATTTTCCTCATAAATATAACATATATATATGTTATATATTTGTAATGTAATATATTTTGTAATTTTCCTTAAAAGTGCATTTTGTAATTTTTCTCATATTCTGTTCATCTACTCAGTACTGAGGAATAAAATTGACAAAATGGTGAATTTGTAGGAATAGGGGAATTTGGGGTTATCAAGTCAATTCTTTACAGTTTTTCTCTTGGATATATTTTGGTATTTCATATTTTTGTTGAAATTTTTTCATTAAAGTTTTCAAATTTATTGGCATTAGTGTTTTCATAAGTAGTCTCAGAGCTTTAAAATCTTTACTTTGGTTATGTCCCATGTCAATTCTTGGTATTATTTGTTTTTTTCCCCCTTTTCTTATCACGATTTTTGTGTGAGGTGTGTCTATTAGTCTTTTCAAGCCACCAGCTTTTTATTTTGTTGGTCACCTCTACTTACTTTGTTTTCCTACTTTGTTGAGTGTTTTCTTTCTGTATATCCCTCTTTCTGATTTTCTTGGGTTTACTTTATTGTTCTTTTTTTAGCTTCTTGATTTGAACTTTCAAACAACTTATTTTCAATCATTTTAAAATAAAAATTGTAACCAAAATTTCTTATGCTACACTAGTTTGCCATGTAGCAATTGCACTGTGCAATATTACAATAAGGACTGGGAAAATTTTTATGGATGTAATGTCTATTACGGTTTGCGATAGTATTTCTCTCTAGTTCTCAGTGATTTAAATGTGACCAAGCCTTCTGTACTTTGTCACAAAAAGCGGGTTTTCCAGGTGACTATTTTGGTGAGTGTCAAAATAAGAATTTATGGTGTATTACTGTCAATTCATTTTGAATTAAAATATGTATATTGCAGCAAAAATATACCCTTTTCACATTAATTTTATTAGAATCAACTCTTTTCATATAGATGAGAAATTCTTCTTTTCATTTTTCTAAGATTTTAATCTAATTTAATGATGGGTTATTATTGCAGAACTTGAATGGAAGTTAGCAGAAGTTGGAGCAATACAGACTGATTTGGAAGAAAACCCCAAAAAAGGAATTATAGATGTGATGGTATCTTCAATAAGAAACACTTCTATTTATGATGACACTGATAGTTCAAACAGTGATGACAATACCAAATAGAGAGAAATAGTTAATAAATAGCTTTAAAGTGTTTATGTACTGAATGTTTTATTTGTCACTGCCTTTATAATCAGAGATCAGAAAATTTATAGATTTATTGTCAGTTTCATGTTAGAATTATAGCTTAGACATCATTTCAAAAACTTTCAGGTATTTCAGAAATTGCCTCTAACAAAACCAGAATGTATACTGAATCCTTAAATTATTTTTCTCTGGCTTATCCTTTTTCTGAACCACTTTGGACAAAAATGATGATATTACAAGTCCTCTGAATGAGAATGATGAAAGAGAACCATGAAATTTCATTTAATTTATAGTAATAAATTTTAAAGTCTATTATTTAGGGGCCTTGAGTGTAAATACTTAAATTTGTGACCATATGCTTTTTCTTTGAAATTTCTCACTTATTAAAAAAATTAACCACTCAATATAAAAATGCAACTTAAACATTCTAAAAAGTACATAAGAAACACATCCACTTATTATTATTGTTTTAATATTTCTATTATTAAGTTCTAAAATGAATAAATATTGTCATTAATAGACTATATAATCATTAGAACTATATGACATGTAAATTTATAAATCAGGAGAAAGGAGAAAAACATATTTTGAAGTTTACCTATGTTTTAATAGTAATACCAGAATAAATCATCAACAGAAAACATATAATATTAGGATACTGCAGAAGGCCTGCAGGATGTTTTAATTTGGTTTAATAATGAACACCATTTTTATTTCTTTTTACTTTTTATTTTTGTTAATCCTCACCTGAGGATATTTTTCCCATTGATTTTTTAGGGATAGTGGAAGGGAGGGAGGGGAGAGAGAGAGAGAGAGGAGAAAGAGAGAAACATTGATGTGAGAGAGACATATCAATTGGTTGCCTTCTGCACAGGCCCCGAACAGGGCCAGAGATGGAAACTGCAACCCAGGTACTTGCCCTTAACTGGGAATTGAACCTGTGACCCTTCAGTGTGTAGACCAATGCTCTAACCATTAAGAAACACAGATTTAAGTAAGGTAATTATAATGCATTTCAGCGGGTAGGGTAACATCAAATGGTCTAACTTTGGAAAGAATTAGGAAGACCCCTTTCTTCTAAGATAGCAAAGAAGGGCTCTTGAAAATATACAGCTTGGGATGAAGGGAAGGAAAATTGTGAAGGAAAGTTGTGAGGTGCACGTGATGGTCTTTATTTCAGCATTCTGCACACATATAAGAGAAATAATTACCTATACTGATCCAACTCCTGAAGTTCTCTTTAACAAATAAATGGATACATTTCTATTCAAAATAAAACCATTGTGGAAATTAAAGGAAAAGCCATATAATCATAAACTTAAAATGTAACTTTAATGCCATCTAATGCATATAAATATGAATATTATTTTCCCCTTCAATTGAAATCAAATGGAGAAAGTCCCCCTAAATGCAATCCTTTTCTAGTAAGTATATATTTATCTATTTTCTTTTTAAAATTAAAATGAACAGAGGACGTACTAATAAATTGTATTTAAGATATCTGAATAAAAAGATGCATATTTACCTTTTAACTCTTAACTCAAATCCAGCAGGTGGCAGTAAGTTTTTATCCACAATCACAGTTCATGAAGACTTTAACATTTGTAAAAATCCTAAAAATATAGCCTGTTAAAGGTGGCTGGCTGTAATTCCAGCCCCAGCCATTTTTAAAGGTACACAGACACACACAGACACACACAGACACATACACACACACACACACACACACTCTTCTGGCAAGTACTCCTGCCTGTGTACACAGGTCAGTACTACTTCATTTATATATTCTGATTTAAGTAGGGCATAAATAGTTGTTAGAATGCAGAGGCATTATTTAATTCCAAAATTGTGTTTCCCATTTTATGCTTCTGGCAAGTACTCCTGCCTGTGTACACAGGTCAGTACTACTTCATTTATATATTCTGATTTAAGTAGGGCATAAATAGTTGTTAGAATGCAGAGGCATTATTTAATTCCAAAATTGTGTTTCCCATTTTATGAATTTTTTATTTGATGGGATACAAACAAAAGATTTTTAAAGAATATATTTGTATTGATTTCAGAGAGGAAGGGAGAGGGCGAGGGAGAGGTAGAAACATCAATGATGAGAGAGAATCATTGATCTCTGCCCCTTGCACACCCCCTACTGGGGATTGAGCCTGAAACCCAGGGCATGTGCCCTGACCAGGAATCGAACTGTGACCTCCTGGTTCATATGTCGATGCTCAACCACTGACCCACCCCAGCGGGACAAGATTTTTTTTAGTTGCCAATATTCAACTGTTTTTGACCTACAAAAATGGATATTTCAT
>NW_005369442.1:2216120-2223933 GCF_000412655.1 Myotis brandtii | reverse complement strand
ATCGATGTTTCTCTCTCTCTCTGTCTCCCTCTGTCCCTGCCACTCTCTCTAAAAATCAATGGAAAAATATCCTCAGGTGAGGATTAACAAAAAATAAAAGTATGTTTGGTTTAAAATCCAATCTCAGTTCCAAGGCAAGTGTTCTCTGACTGAACTGTGACTCAAGAACTCTGAAGACAGAAGGTGGGGTTTGTTTTTAATCAGTTATTTCCCTCTCTTTTCAAGGCCCTTTCTCTCTGGTGTGGTGTGGGGTGGGGACTGGGAGGGAAATTGGGAAGAAAGGGATACATTTTTCTCTGCTGGATAAGTACTATCCATGTTGCATCTAAATGGTCACACATTAATGGGCATAAGAGTTCTAGAAACTGAGGCAGGCTCTCCCCTGCACAGTTCTTTGACATGGGAGATCAGCCTAGCCTGCAGCTCTCTCTCTCTCTCTCTCTCTCTCTCTCTCTCTCTCTAATTCCCCCTTTCAGAAGTGTATCCAGCCTCTTGCTGCTAGAATTTCTTTCCCCTTAGGTGTCAAACCTGGACGTCACTTTCTACACAGTATCAGTGGACCCAGAAGGAACATACACATTCTTGCCATGCCAAATTACAGGAGTGTACATTGCTTTACTCAACCTATACCTTAACCAGATGTTTCTCTCCAGTCTCTACCCTGTTTATGTAGGTGCGGGGTGTATCAGCAAATCTGTTAGTGGATGAGATGCCAGTTTCTCCTTACGGTTCCCTCCAGTTTCTCTAGCTGAGTCTACTGGAGCCTTGTTTATTTAGCTTGGAGTGGGGGTGGGGATAAATCAAAAGGAAAAGCCACAGTACTGCCAGGAACCTGACTAGCGCCAATAATTCTTCCATGCTCCTCTTTCTAAGTCTTCTGCTTATGTGACTGGAGAGTCAGGGTTTAAGTCTTTTTACTGCCAAGCTCATAATACTATCTCATATTATTGTACTTCCCTCTATTTTAAAGGCTCTAGAAAGAATATGAGTAATTGAGCAAACCATGAAGGTTTTCCTAAAAAGAAACCTTATATTCCCTAATATGCATATCTTAAACTTCCTATGTTCCATTTTCCTTAATCTGTAGTGGTAAAATTCTGAGTGTCAGTAAAAGGATGGGTGAGGGAAGTACTATGAATGTACAGAAAGAACTTTGTGACAGATAGGACATAGGGAACTAGGAAAATTTGAGCAAAAGAGATGTAAGAATTACACAAAAAGGACCATCATTAATAATAGCCAACACTAACTTGGGATTTCATATGTACCAGGTATAATTACACACACACACACACCCCTGTATGTGTCATCTATCTACTATATCTCCTCTCAATTATCCTATCAGATGGGATCATTATTATCTTCATTTTACAGATGAGGGAGCTGAAGAACAGAGAAATAACTTGTTCAAAATCATGTAGATATTAAGTGGTGGGGCTGGGATTTCTTTTATTTATTATTTCCATCACCATTTATCCTCCCTATACACTCTTCCACCTCCACCCAGCCCTTTCCCTCACCCCCCACAATACCACACTGTTGTCCATGTTTATGAATTCTTTTTTGCTCAATCCCCTTCACCCCCACCCCCATTGTCTGCTGCTCTCTATCTTTTCATATGTCTATTGGCCATCTGTATGTCCTCTTTGGAGAAGTATCTATTCAGGTCCTTTGCCCATTTTTTCATTGGATTGTTTATTTGGTATTGAGTTTTATAAGTTCTTCATAAATTTTGAATATTAACCCCTCATCAGATGTATCAGTGAATATGTTCTCCCATTCAGTGGGTTGTCTTTTCATTTTGTTGATGGGTTTTTTTGCTGTGCCCAAAATTTTTAGTTTGATATAGTCCCATTTGTTTATTTTTTGTTTTGTTTCTCTTGTCTGAGGAGATATATCAGAAAAAGTATTACTCCAAGAAGTGTCCGAGATTTTACTGCCTATGTTTTCTTCTAGGACTTTTATGGTTTCGAGTTTAACATTTAATTCATTTTGAGTTTATTCTGGTGTGCAGTGTAAGAAGGTGGTCTAGCTTCATTTTTTTGCGTGTATCTAATTTTCCTAGACCATTTATTGAATAGACTATCTTTACCCCATTTTATGTTTTTGCCTGCTTTCTCAGATATTAATTGACTATAAAGGTGTGGGTTTATTTCTGGGCCCTCTATTCTCCATTGATCTATATGTCTGTTTTTATGCCAGTACCATGCTGTTTTGATTATTATGGCCTTGCAATATAGTTTGATATCAGGTAGTATGATTCCTCCAACTTTGTTCTTCTTATTCAAGATGGCTGTTGCTATTTGAGATCTTTTGAATTTTTGGAATATTTGTTCTAGTTCTGTGACATATGCCATTGGTTTCTTGATAGAAATTGCATTGAATCTGTCAATTGCTTTGGGTAGTATGGACATTTTAATGATGTTAATTCTTCCTATCCATGAGTACAGTATATGCTTCCACTTATTTGTATCTTCTTCAATTTCTTTCTTCAGTGTCATATAATTTTCCAAGTACAGGTCTTGTACATCTTTGGTTAAATTTTTTCTTAGTTATTTTTTCTTTTTTCAAGCAATTGTTAATGGAATTGGTTGTTGTTGTTTTAGTTTACTTTTCTGATAGTTCATTATTGTTGTATAAAAACGCAACTAATTTCTGAATATTTATTTTGTATCCAGCTACTTGACTGAATTCATTGATCAGTTCTAGTAATTTTTTTGGTAGAATCTTTAGGGTTCTCATACACAGTATCATGTCATTTGCAAATAATGACAATTTTACTTCTTCCTTTTTAACTTGGATGCTTTTTGTTTCTTCTTCTTGTCTGATTGCTGTGGCTAGGACTTCCAGTGCTATGTTGAATAAGAGTGATGAAAGCAGACATCCCTGTCTAGTTCCCGATCTTACGTGGAATGCTTGTAGTTTTTGCCCATTGAGTATGATGTTGGCTGTGGGTTTGTCATAAATGGCCTTTATTATGTTGAGGTATGTTCCCTCTATTCCCACTTTGCTTAGAGCAAGCATGTCAAACTTGTGGCCTGTGGGCCGCATGATATTTTTGTGGCCCAGCCAATATAATGGTATGTAAGAAACGTTTTAATAAAAATTTCATAACTTAATTTTTACAATATCTTGTTATACGTAATTATTAATAATAAACTACAACGTTAGCTAATGACTGATTACTATAATCATGTTGCGTTCATTTCCCTTACGTGCCTTACGTGTAGGCGCACCATTTCTCTCCACTAATACTAGCTACAATATCCTGTTATACATAATTATTAATAATGAACTACAACGTTCGCTAATGACTGATTACTATAATCGTGTTGCATTCATTTTCCTTATGTGTCTTACGCGCAGGCACACCATTTCTCTCCACTAATACTAGCAGCGAATATTTTAGCGGCCGATCGCCATGTCATTAGTCTTGGACTGACTTGTTTGGTCTGCACAACAGGAAATATTTTGCTTTCGGAGAACAAAAAAATAGGTTTATTTGCGTTACGCTTATTAATTTGTGCAGTTATTCAGCGTCTGGTAAGTTAATGTTCAAGAAAAAATATTAATTTTTATTAAAATGTTCTGTTATTTTATGTTAACGATTACTCATTTATTTCAGCCATTTGTATTCAGCATGTCTCTATCGAAATAAACCTACATTTTTATGAAAATTGAAGCTTTTGGTTTTTTGCGGCCCACATAAACTTAAACCTTGTTCATTTGGCCCATGTTAACCTTCGAGTTTGACATGCTTGGCTTAGAGTTTTTATCATAAATGGGTGTTGGATTTTATCAAATGCTTTTTCTGCATATATTGATATGATCATGTGGTTTTTATCCTTCATTTTGTTTATGTGATGTATCATGTTTATTGTTTTGTGGATATTGTACCAACCTTGCATCCCCGGAATAAATCCCACTTGATCATGGTGTATTATCTTTTTAATGTATGGCTGCTTTGCTAATATTTTGTTGAGGATTTTAGCATCTATATTTTAGGGATACTGGCCTATAATTTTCTTTCTTTGTTGTGTCTGTATCTGGTTTTGGAATTAGGATAATGTTGGCCTAGTAAAATGAGCTTGGGAGTCTTCCCTCCTCTTGAAATTTTTGGAACAGTTTGAAAATGTTTGGTAAAAATAAGTTGTAAAGCCATCTGGTCCAGAGCTTTTATTTGTTGGGAGTTTTTTGATTACTGCCTCAATTTCACTAGTTATAATCTGTCTGTTCAGATTCTCTGATTCTGCCTGATGTAGTTTTGGAAGATTGTATGTTTCTAGGAACTTATCTATTTTGTCCACATTGTCCAATTTGTTAGCATATAGCTGTTAATAACATTTTCTTACAATATTTTGTATTTCTTTGGTGTCAATTGTTACTTCTCTCTTTCATTTCTGATTTTATTTATTTGGGTTCTTTTACATTTTTCTTGATGAGTCTATTTAAAGGTTTGTCAGTCTTACCTTTTCAAAGAACCAGCTCTTGGTGTCATTGATCTTTTGTATTGTTTTTTAGGCTCTACTTTGTTTATTTCTGCTCTGATCTTTATGATTTCCTTCCTTCTACTCACTCTGGTCTTTGTGAGCTATTCTTTTTCTGGTTCCTTTAAGTCTAAAGTTAGATTGTTTATTTGAGCTTTTTCTTGTTTCTTGAGATAGGCTTGTAATGCTATGAATTTCCCTCTTAGGACTGCTTTTCCCTGTCCCACAGATTTGGGTTTGTTGTGCTCTCATTTTCATTGGGTTCAGGGTATTTTTGATGTCTTCCTTGATGTCATTTTTTTCCAATACAAAATAAATCTATTACCAGATTGTAGATACAAAATAATTAGCCATTTACATGCAATAAACATTAATATTTCAAGAAAAAATATTTTAAATATAATAATATCAAAACTGTACTAACATAGTATAATATCACAAAAGTTGTAGGAAATATTAAAAATCTGCAAATAATAGGATTTCTTCTACTCTAAAATATTTTTTCCTCTGGCTCTATTTTTGTTCATCAGTTTATGTTGCTCATTATGTTCCACAAATGAGTGAGATCATGTGATATTTATCTTTCTCTGACTGGCTTATTTCACTTAGCATAATGCTCTCCAGGTCCGTCCATGCTGTTGCAAATGGTAAAAGTTCCTTCTTTTTTACAGCAGCATAGTATTCCATTGTGTAGATGTACCACTGTTTTTTAATCCACTCATCTGCTGATGGGCACTTAGGCTGTTCCCAAATCTTAGCTATTGTAAATTGTGCTGCTGTGAACATAGGGGTACATATATCCTTTCTGGTTGGTGTTTCTGATTTCTTGAGATATATTCCTACACGTGGGATTACTAGGCCAAATGGAAGTTCCATTTTTAATTTTTGAGGAAACTCCATGTTTTCCACAGTGGCTTTACCAGTCTGCATTCCCACCAGCAATGCATGAGGGTTCCTTTTTCTCCACATCCTCGCCAGCACTGTTGTTTGTTGATTTGCTGATGATAGCCATTCTGACAGATGTGAGATGGTACCTCATTGTGTTTTGATTGACTAATCATCTCTCAGATGATTAGTGACTTTGAGCCTATGTCTCTTGGCCTTCTGTATGTCCTCTTTCAAAAGTGTCCATTTAGGTCCTTTGCCCATTTTTTGATTGGATTATCTTCCTTTTTTTTTTTTTTAAGTTGTATGAGTTCCTTGTAAATTTTGGAGATTAAACACTTACCAGAGATAACACTGGCAAATATGTTCTCCCATGCAGTGGGCTTTCTTGTTGTTTGGTTGATGGTTTCCCAATGTGTTCTTTATTTGTGTTATGTCATTCTTTATCTCAGACTGTTCTTTTTTCATAGTTACTATATCTTTTTTCATGCTGTTGAGCATCTTTACCATCATTACTCTGAACTCTGTTTCAGATAATGTAATTAAAATTTCTTATTACATTAAGAAATGTAAATTAAATAATTTCTTATCTCTGTTTCATTTATCTCTTCTTCTGGAGAATTCTTTAGTTCTTTCATTTGGGGTTGTTTCTTTGTCTCCTCATTTTGGCTATCTCCTTGATGTCATTGTTAATCTATCATTGCTTAGTATCATGTTATTTAGTCTCCATGTCTTTGTGTGTTTTTACGTTTTCTTCTTGTGATTGGTTTAAAGTTTCATAGCATTTTGGTTAGAGAAGATGCTTGATATATCAATCTTACATGTATTGAGACTTGTTTTGTGTTCTAACATGTAATCTATCCTAGAAAACATTCCATGGCACTTGAAAAGAATGTATATTCTGCTGCTTTGGGTAAAATGCTCTGAACATATCAATTAAATCAAGGCCACTATCTCCTTGTTGATTTTCTGTCTAAAATATCTATCCATTGATGTCAAGGGAGTGTTAAAATCCCCTACTATAACTGTATTACTGTCAATCTCTCCCTTTATGTCAAGATTTAGGTGCTCCTATGCTGAATGCATAAATGTTTACAAGGGTATATCCTCTTGTTGGATTGCTCCCTTTATCATTATGTAGTTTCCTTCCACCTAATCTGTCACCATTTTGCATCCTATAAATCCTGATCAGCTGTCCCACTTGCCTCTCATCACACAATATGCTCTATTGCCTCTATCAAGACATCAACTGGGGCAATCAGTTGGGAAGGGAGTTTGAAATGCTTAGTTTAAATAACAAGGCATACAATAAGGAATGAACCGAATATTTTAATTACATAAATTGTGTTTAAGGATTTATGCAGGGGGACAAATTTAGGATCTATGGAACTATGAGGCAGGATTTTTATTTTAGGGAAAAGTGGGATCTGGAAGTTGGAAAAGTTATTACAAATATGACAGTTTTATTCTTGGAGAGAATATGGGGAGAAAGGATATGGTTGTGAACTGAATCATGGGAAATGTTCAAGTAGTAGCAGAGGACTGGCAGAAAAAAAGAGGATTATCAACAGGTCTTGGTAAATGATTAAATACAGAAAGTGAGAGAGGAAGGAGTAAAAGATGAACATGATTTGATCCTGGTGACTAAGAGGACAATGAAGCCATTAAAAAGGGCAAAGGTATTTTTTGAAGATATGTGCTCTAGATGATGCAGAATATGCGGAGGGATCACTTTCTCTAGGATAAAATCCAGACTCCACATGCTAGGAAATGCATTTAAACCCCCTTGATAAGGTAGGATGCAACCTTGCTTCCTTTTTTTGCTACCAGTATCAGTTAGGATTCATGATCACCAGTGACGGATCTCCATACCTGAGCTATGGCTAAGAGAGAATTCAGAGCCAAGACTCAAATACAAGCAACAGTTTATTTAGAAAGTCACAGAGGTAGAAGGGAGCCAGCTGGCCCACCTGGGATTAGGAAACAAGTTACAGAAGCAAAAGAAGGGTGAGGGTGAGGGTTCAAGGCCAGGTGAAAAACTCCAAATGAACGCATGCTGACCTCCTTTTGCCTCCCTCCAGCCAAGGGCTTCGGTGCCATCTTCCCAGGCCCACCCGCCAACAAGAACTGACCCAAACCGTGCCCGCCCAGGTCCCAGGACAGGGGAGGGGGTAACGGCTGTGTCTTCAGAAGCCCATTCAATCTTCTCAAACCCCCTCTCCCAGCTCCAGGAGAGGAAAAGGCGTGAGGCCGCTGGAGGGGGGAAATACGTCCTCCCCGGCATTTGCAAAGTAGTTTCCTTTTGAAGGGAGGGAGAGGGGGTCCGCCTTTTGGCCTCCGGACCCTTCATCTGGCAGGAAGCTCTTTTTCCCCTCCATCGCGCTCCCGGCATCCAGGGTGGAAGCCGGCGTGGCCGCGACCTAACGTGACGCTCCTCGAGC
>NW_005369442.1:2207266-2214755 GCF_000412655.1 Myotis brandtii | reverse complement strand
CGCCCGCGATGCCGGCGTCTCGGCGGCGGGTCCCGCGCCCTGGCCCCGGTGTGACATTTCCTACACGCAGCGCCGCGGCGCTTTCATTCCCGGGTGTTTTGCGGGTTGGGAGTCGTCCTGTCGATGTAGAGCAGAACCCCGACAGCGGTTCTCAACCTGTGGGTCGCGACCCTTTTGGCGGTCGAACGACCCTTTCACAGGGGTCGCCTAAGACCATCCTGCATATCAGATATTTACATTACGATTCATAATAGTAGCAACATTACAGTTATGAATTAGCAACGAAAATAATTTTATGGTTGGGTCACAACATGAGGAACTGTATTTAAAGGGCCAGAAGGTTGAGAACCGCTGCGCCTAAAGGGCAGGGTAGGCCTCTGACTGGGCAGGTGAGCGATCGGGTCAGGCGGTGCTTTCTTGTTATTAGTGTGCCACACTTTGCGACTTGAAGGCTTTTTAAACAACCAAATTCTTCTTTTACAGTAAAAGAAAAGCACAAGAAGTAAAGGAACTTTTACTGTCATTGTTGACTCTTCCGCCGACACCCCAAGGCCCCCCCCCCCAAAAAGGTAATTTCACTTGAGGATTGCATTCTAATTTGTAGTTTTAAGTGTTAAGAGGAGAACATTGTGGAATGTTTTCCCTCTGTCTGGTTGAAAAACAAACATTCTAAAAAGGATGTAATTTAGATAATGATTTGCTTTCTTTGAAAGTTATCCTTTGGGACACCTCAAATCTGGTTCGTTTGAAAACTTTGTTGGGGGGAAACATGAACGCAGGTGTCCAGATGTTGAATAGCACACGGTTAAAGGTTAGCCTGGAGGAAGATGGTGAAAGCTGTGGCGGAGCTCGTCATGATTAGCTGTGAAATAAGAGTAAGGAAGCTTTCTGTGTACTGACATGGAAAGACTTCCAAAGTATGTTATAAAAGTGGGGGAAAAACAACAACCACCAAGGTGTAGGGCAGTGTGAATGATATGCTGCTTTATGTGTTAAGGGAGGGGTGGAATATGAACATGCACTTGTGTTTGCTTTTCTAAGGATAAAGGAACTCTGGGAAGATACTTGAAACTAGTAACGATGGGGGAGGCAGAAGTAGCAGCCTGAGGAGGGGAGGATGAGAAATGAGATGTACACCGTTTTAAAAATATTTGTGACTATATTATGGGTTCATAAACTAGAAGAAACAAAAATCCTGTCCTCCAGAATAATTTCCTCAATGGTTTTTGTCGGCTTGTCTCTCTTCCCTAATTTATGATGATTTTGGCCATTTTCAATATGACTGCTTTTAATATTTTTTAGGAAAATGAACCAAATTGAAAGAAAGTTTAGAATAAGTTGGCTATTTTATACATTAGGTTTTAAGATGTTGAAGTCACAAATTTAACTTTTGAAGATGTTTAATCATATTTTGCTTTGCTAAAATGTATAATGACATTATTTACATTTGGCATTAAAGCTGGGTTATACTGTTTTCAGATTAGTTTTTTGTCCCCCCTCCTCTTTTATCAGGAGTCACAGTTGTATAAAATTTTACTTTTATTTTTTTTAACTCAATAGTTGTCATGACAAAACGGTTGGAAAAGATGAATACTCAATTAAAATAATAGAATTGATTGTCCAGTGTAGTTTGCTTTTCAGATTAGGAAACATTTTTATCTTAAGGAAATAAGACATGAGCCCCAGTAAATTGTAAATTTGTGTGTGTGTGTGTATGTGTAATTCTTAATAAAAAATTAAAATAAAACTGAGACAGTGTTCTGGTAGTGCAAAAAACCAAAATTTTTATTACTTATAGATTGTTGTAAACATTGTATTAAGATTTTGAAAATCTCTGCCAGCCTAACCTTTCAGTTTAGCTTATATTTGAAGAGAGGATTCGTAGTTAGAGAGAATGGACATAATTTTGAGGGGAGGGTACTCAGCTCACTCTGGTGGCTCATATTGTATAACAAAGTAATGAATATTGAATAGTGGGTGACAGTTGCTATGAGCATTTCTGTTTCTTTACCAATATTCCTTTTTATCTAATAGGATAGGATAATTGTTATTTCTGTTTGATCTGTAGGTCTCTAGTAGTCCAAAATGGCATTTTTCTTTTGAATTCCATGTAGATCTATTTAATCTTTTTGAAAAAATAAAATTAACATTTCAGAATTTTAATATTATAGACGTTGATACTCTTGAAAAATTAAAACAATAGTGTAATACATGGATGGGAAAAGTAGGTTTATGGTTGTGAGTAAGAGAAACGCAGTTTACTCTTGTATTATTCATTTATTTTTGTATTTTCCATAGGAACAACTGTAAATGTACTTTTGCCCACCCCTGTGTAATAAGTGAAAACCTCCTTTGCACAGTTCTACTTCTCACATCCCTCCCCAGAGATAACTGCTGTTAACACTGTTACATAACCATATATATGTATATATTTAATCCTCACCCAGGGATATGTTCATTGATTTTAGAAGGAGGGAGGGAGGAAGGGAGAGAAAGAAACATCCCATGTGAGAGAGAAACATGGATTGGTTGCCTCTCATCCGAAACTCACACCTAGGTATGTGCCCTGACTGGGATTTGAACCCAAAACCTTTTGGTGTATGGAACGCTACAACCAAATGAGCCACACTGGCCAGAGCCCTTATATATATTTTTTACTGTGCATTTTCAAATATAGACGTTTCAAATTTGAATTGTCTTGATTAATATTCTGTTCTGCCCATTTATGTCTCTTCTGTGGGCTATGTTACTACCCATAGGACAGGGAGATGAGTTGGAGTGTGTCAGAAAGTTTCACATATGATTTACACCTTAGGACATACACATCTTTTTACTTTCGAGGAGTTGATTTGGGGTGCATTGGCAGAGTTTGCAGTGCGGTCACTGATATGAGCTTTGGTGTAGAGCAGTGGTTCTCAACCTTGGCTGCACATTAGAATCACCTGGGAATCTTTTTAAAATCCTGATTTCTGGGCCTCATCCTCCGGAAATTCTGTTTCTTTGTTACTAATGTTGTGGCCCCACCCCATATCAAAGAAACAGAATTTCCGAGGATGAGGCCCAGAAATCAGGATTTTAAAAAGATTCCCAGGTGATTCTAATGTGCAGCCAAGGTTGAGAACCACTGGTGTAGATTGAATTCAGGAAAAGGACTTGGATTCCATAGCTTTTATAGGATTCTAGAGTCCACCTTCTAGGGTTTTCACCTGGCCAATAGCACACAGGTTAAACTTTGATTTTATTCTCCTGCCCTTGCAGACCACTAGAAAGTCCCAAGATTACCTCAGCCTCTCCAGGTCCTCTCAAGTGATCTGGGGCAGACTCTGTCCTTCACTAAGAGACATTGTTGACTTGGATGGAAGGAATCCGGCCTTTGAAGGGGAAAGGGAAGAAGAGGTCTTTTGGGAAGTTTGTGCTTAGCAGCCGACAACTAGTATGCAAACCCCCACCCACCCACTATTTTCCCTGCAGAGAGAACACTACTGGTTTTGTTTTTTGTTTTTATAGTTCCAGAGGTTTTTGTTTTTAAACCAAGCTACAATGAATTGCTAAGCTTTAATTCTTTTTAGGTGACAAAGTCTGCAGAAAGTTCAGAGTATTAATCAAGACTCTTTAAGTTATGTGAGATACATAGAAAGACAGGTATAATTGACTCTGTCCTCAATGGGTTTGAAAGCTAGTAGGGTTAAGTGAGCATGTACATATTGATTATAACACAATTTATGATATGATGGATTCCAAAAGAAAAACATACACAAGGTTTGTAAGGGTGAGACTGTTTCCATCTTTTATTTGGGGGGACATGTGGTTTGGAGTATATCTCTCAACCTTTTAAATAGTTACAGAAGGATAGGACAGATTTTAAAAGCTCAAATCTTAGCTCTTAAGGAGTAAGGAAGTAAGGCATTAAGTTGCATCCTTCTAGCAGGCATTTATGTGACTGATTTTATTTTGTTTGTTTTGTTTTTATTCTGTCCCACTGGAAAGAGCCATTTGATGCTTTATTTGATAATTATACAGCCTCTCAGATTTCAGGATTGTTAGAAATATTAAATTAGGAAGTTAATTCTGTCAATCAACTATTGTCTGTCATCTAATATTACAGGCAGTGTATTAAAAGTAAATTGTTTCTTCCTATCACATTTCCTTTTGTCAGAGCACATATTTAATATACCTTCTCCCTCACATTTTAACTTCCAGTGCTGTGTCAAATAAAATATTTATTTTATTTTAAATACTAGATGCCCAGTGCACAAAAATTTGTGCACTCGGGGGGCTGGGGAGGGGGGTCCCCCAGCCCGGCCTGTGCCCTCTCGCAGTCTGGGACCCCTCGGGAGATAACGACCTGCTGGCTTAGGCCTGCTCCCGGGTGGCAGAGGGCAGGCCCAATCCCTAAGTGCAGCCCCTGGTCAGGCTCAGAGCAGGGCCGATTGGGGAGTTGGGGCGCCGCCCCGTCATGCACAGAGCAGGGCGGATCGGGAGGTTGCAATGCCACCCTCAGTCACGCTCAGGGTAGGGCCGATTGGGGGGTTGGGGCACCGCCCCCTGTCACACACAGAGCAGGGCCGATCAGGGGATTGGTGTGCTGCACCCTGTCAAACACAGAGCCGCAGGGCAATCAGGAGATTGGGGAGCTCCCCCCTATCAGGCACAGAGCAGGGCAGATCAGGGGGTTGGGGCGCTGCACCCTGTCACACTCAGGGCAGGGCCAATGGGGAGGTTATGGCTCTACCCTGTCACACACAGAGCAAGGCCCGTGGAGGGGGGTTGGGGCGCCACCCTCTATCACCCACAGAGCAGGGCCGATCAGGGGGTTGGGGAGCTCCCCCCTGTCAAACACAGAGCCGCAGGGCAATCAGGGGATTGGGGAGCTCCCCCCTATCAGGCACAGAGGAGGGCTGATCAGGGGGTTGGGGTGCCTTCCCCTGTCACGAACAGAGCAGGGCGGATAGGGAGGTTGTGGCCCCGCCCCCTGTCACACACAGAGCCGCAGGGCAGTCAGGAGATTGGGGAGCTCCCCCCTATCAGGCACAGAGCAGGGCAGATCAGGGGGTTGGGGTGCCTTCCCCTGTCACGAACAGAGTAGGGAGGTTGTGGCCCCGCCCCCTGTCACACACAGAGCTGCAGGGCAATCAGGGGATTGGGGAGCTCCCCCCTATCAGGCACAGAGCAGGGCAGATCAGGGGGTGGGGGCGCTGCACCCTGTCACACTCAGGGCAGGGCCAATGGGGAGGTTATAGCTCTACCCTGTCACACATAGAGCAAGGCCCGTGGAGGGGGGTTGGGGCGCCACCCTCTATCACCCACAGAGCAGGGCCGCAGCTGAGAGGCTGGCAAGTGAGGCGGCGAACGTTGGAATCTGCAACAAGCAAGCCTCCCTGCTCGCTTCAGTGCCTGGCTGCCGGCCGCCATCTTGGCTGACAGTTAATTTGCATATACTCACTGATTAGCCAATGAAAAGGGTAGCGGTCGTACGCTAATTACCATGTTTCTCTTTTATTAGTGTAGATTTTAAACTATGAGGGCAAACAACATGGTAAAAAGTCAATCATCGTTCCACATTATAGTAAAACTACCCATTATTGTTTGTGTCTATTTACTTCCAGTTCTCAGATGCCTAAAGTAAAAAAATTTTAAGTGTAGTTTTTTGTAGCCATTGCACCAGTGAACATTGCTTTTTCTCCTTTTCTGAGTATAACATTCTAGATGGAGTTGTATGAATTATTTATAGAATACTTTTAAGTGTCAGAGCAATTAAATCTTACTAATTAACTATAATTATTATAATGGCATTAGTATTTATAGTTGCTTTACAACCATTTGTTAGTTGTTTTTATAGTTCTGTTAGGTGAAACTTCTGTAAATCAGGTGGATAAGATATTCCTGTTTTGCTCTACGATTTCGATTATTCAAATGTTAAATTAATGTAAATGCATCCTCATAAGTATAGTTTCAATTCTGAGTTATTAGTTTTAGGTGTGTATTTCATAAAGATGTGGTTCTGCTTATTTTAAGTCTTAGAAATCTACAGAAACTACTTGTAAAAAATAAATTTTTTTTTAATCCTCACCCGAGGATATGTTTTTTATTTTAGAGGGAGAGAAAGGACAGAGAGAGAAAAATTTGTTAGAGAGAAACATCAGTCAGTTGCCTCCCATATGTGCCCTGACTGGAAATCAAACCTGCAACCGAGGTATGTGCCCTGACCGGGAATCAAACCCGCATCTTTTTGGTGTACAGGAAGATGCTCCAACCAACTGAGCTACCAGCCAAGGCTGTAAAAAATAAAATTTTATGAATTGCTTTTGACTTATAGGATACTGTTTAGAATGTCATTTACCTTGTACTTTTAAGAAATATTTTATTTTTATTTTTACATCAATAAAGTCAAATAATATGACAAAAATTCCCATCTTTTTCAAAGAGGCACTTAATCAGGTACTTAAATTTAATCAGGTACTTAAAATTTTAATTCTTACCCCAAATAGTAGAAGATGAAAATATAGGTTGATTAACGATTAAAAAACACACAAACAACCAGAAATGTGTATTGTATTAATGAGGGTTAAACCATATGCCTAGGCTAAGAATTTATCATTTGTATTAAAATATGGCTTTGCCCTGGCCCTGTGTGGCTCAGTTGGTTGGGCATCCTCCTGTTCTCGGAAAGGTTGCCAGTTCCATTCCCCATTAGAGCACATGCCTGGATTGCAGGCTTGATCCCCAATAGTGGGTGTGCAGGAGGCAATGAATGGGTGTTATGCTCTCACATTGATGTTTCTCTTTGCCCCTCTCCTCTTCTCTCCCGCTCCCTCTCACTTCTTCTCTCTCTCAAATCAATAGAAATATCTTTTAAAAAAAATATGGCTTTAATGTGAATACTTGCCTTTCTGTCTTAACTCCCTCCCACTTATAAAAATAGTGCAACCCTAATGTAGAAACCTGGGAAACACACACAAAAAGCATGAATTAAAATTTTAAGATAACAGTGAAAACCCCACCACAAAGAGATGCTATTGTTAACCTTCTAGAATATTTTCTTCCTGCATTTTATTTAGCCATTATATAAGTATATGTACACATATCCTATCTAATAAAAGAGAAACATGGTAATTAGCTGTACCTCCACTACCCTTCCTATTGGCTAATCAGGGTGATATGCAAATTAACTGCCAGCCAAGATGGCGGCCTGCAGCCAGGCAGCTTGAAGCTAACAGGAGGCTTGCTTGCTCCAGTGACGGAGGAAGCCAACGTTCCCGCCTGCTGCTGCCAGCCTCTGAGCTTGCAGTTTGAAACGTTACAAATATAGAAGCTAAACAAAACCCCAGTAACCTGCTTTCAGCCAGCCGGGATCTCAGAGCTGGAGTTGAAACAGTGTTTCGATTATAGAACCCAAACAAACCAGATACCTGCTTTCAGCAGCTGAGGTCTCAGAGCTGGAGCCAAGACTCAGAGCTAAAGCTGGCCCAGAATAAAAAAAAAGAAAAGA
>NW_005369442.1:2202538-2206684 GCF_000412655.1 Myotis brandtii | reverse complement strand
GGTAGAGCCATAACCTCCCCATCGACCCTGCCTTGAGTGTGACAGGGGGCGGTGCCCCAACCCCCCAATCAGCCCTACCCTGAGTGTGACTAGGGGTGGCATCGCAACCTCCCGATCCGCCCTGCTCTGTGCATGACAGGGGGCGGCGCCCCAACTCCCCAATCGGCCCTGCTATGAGCCCGACCAGGGGCTGCACCTAGGGATTGGGCCTGCCCTCTGCCACCTGGGAGGAGGCCTAAGCCAGCAGGTCGTTATCTCCCGAGGGGTCTCAGACTGCGAGAGGGTACAGGCCGGGCTGAGGGGCCCCCCCTTCCCCCTGAGTGCACAAATTTTTGTGCACCGGGCCTCTAGTCTACACTAATATAAGAGTAATCTGCTAATTAGACCGGGAGACCTTCTGGGAGACCTTCTGGACTTCCTTCCGGACAAAGCCATGGTGGCGGGGCCGAGGCAGAGGTGGTTAGGGGCGATCAGATTAGCTGTGAAAAAAAGAATAGGGAAGCTTTCTGTGTACTGACATGGAAAGATTTCCAAAGTATGTTATAAAAGTTGGGGTTGGGGGGGAAATAAGGTGTAGGACAGTGTGAATGATATGCTACTTTATGTGGGTGAGTTGGCCGGTGGAGGGAGGCAGTTGGGGGCGAGCAGGCTGGCAAGGGGGGGCAGTTGGGGATGATCAGGCTGGAAGGGGGTGGCAGTTGGGGGCAATCAGGCCAGCAGGCAGAGTGGTTAGGGGCAATCAGGCAGGCAGGCAGGTAAGTGGTTAGGAGCCAGTGGTCCCGGATTGCGAGAGGGATGCAGGCCAGGCTGAGGGACACGCCCCCATGCACGAATTTCGTGCACTGGGCCACTAGTCTATATATATAAAAGCCTAAGCAACCGAACAACTGAAGGACTGGTCCACCGGTTGCTATGATGTGCACTGACCACCAGGGGACAGACACTCAACACACAGGATCAGGCTCCCTCCTGTCTGGATTGGGCCTACGGGGATCGGGCTCCTTCCTGTCTGAATTGGGCCTGCTGGGATTGGACCGAAACTGGCTATCCGACATCCCCTAGGGTTCCCGGATTGTGAGAGGGTGCAGGCCAGGCCGAGGAACCCCACCAGTGCACGAATCTGTGGACTGGACCTCTAGTAGACACATAATGTTACAAAATGGACTCATAATGCATCTGTTGTAGTGCAAAGTACTCTTCACTTAACAGTGAATCTTGAACATTTTTATGTTAGTATTTTTCTACAACATGATTAATTTTAATAGCTATGTAGTATTCTCTGTAATTTACTGGTCTTTTTCTGTTGAACACTTAATTTTCTAATTTTTAAAATAATGATGTCACTTTTAGAAATGACAGCATTGGTCATGTAGTGTTGATACTTGATAAAAATTTCAATAGGATAATATTCAGAAGAATTAGAATTCAAGTAGAATGATACTATATAAGTCACAGATTAAACAAATTTTGTGCTTTTTTTAAAAAAATGCCACAATTATATAATAACTTATTAAATAATGATTCATAATAATGAATCTCAGATTTTTTTATAATGGTGTATTTTTTTCTAAAGTATGTTTTACTTTGAATTATATTAAATTAACCTTGCATTTCAGGAGCATAAATCATTTGGATAGCAGTGCTCTTGAACAAGTCTAAGTAATGTAGGAGTCTATAAAGCAGTCTGCATTAAAAATTTGAGCTTTCCCATTTTTTACAGTAGTTTAAGTCTAGTAGAGAGGTTTTTGATTGCTCTAAAACACTTCCTTAAAAGGAAAATCTAAATACCAAGAAAGAATCCTGTGTCATCCAAAGAATTGACATCAGCTTTGTAACAGGATTTCCGTGATATTTTATTCAATTTCTAGGTATCTGTATCCTTCAGTTTAAATGGGGGAGAAAAACTATGTTAACTATTTTCAAGATAGATACAGTCTTAAAGTTTAGTGCAATAGTTTTAATGTCTTGTCTATTTTTGGAAGTTATACATTTTCTCTGGTTTTTATGATTACTTTTGATAGTGACTGCCTTTTGCTTTATCTTTTGTCATGAAATTAGGGAATTTTAAAATATTTATTATTCCTTGTATTCTCAAAGACCTGACCAGATTGTTAAAATATCTGGTTTCATTCTAAATAAAATGTATTATTATTTATAGTAATAGAGATAACAAAGTATTTTAACAGGATCTTAATTACTTATATCTATAGCATGGTGTAGTGATTAAGAGTATAGGGCTAAAGGTAGCCTGTTTAGAATCCAAATGCTGGCTCTTCTGCTTATATGAGCTTGGACAAATATTACCTTAATTTCTCATTTACAAAATGAAGATAATTTTAGTTCCATAATATTCTGTGAGGATTAAATGAAACAACACATGCAAATTTCTTAGAACAATGAGCATTTATTACATAGTTAAGTGTTCAGTAAATGTTAGTCATTATTCCTTGTTTCATTACTTTTATAGTGTGTATCAAACAGGGCTCTTATCCTTTTTTGGGGAGGGATTGTCACAATTTAAATGTATTTAAATAAGTTGCTTAGAGTTTTGTATTTATAGAGAGAGTTTGGGAGTACTTGACCTTTTTATGTGACTTATAATAATAAAGTTCTAGAACATGTTTCCATTATGCATGGTATTGCATAGTTTTTTGAAAACCCTTTGCCAAGTAAAGTTTTGGTTCACAAAACTGATGACTGTTGTAACTGCAATTTTAAATGAAATGATATTAGAAGTTATTTAGGAAAACCCCCCAAATTAAAATGAAAACTGTTAGGACTTAAGTTTTATTTTACAGCTTTAACTTATATTGTTTAACAGGAATTCCACAAATATTTATTAGAAGCAAGAAGCGATATGAGAGGAACAGTAGTTAATGGAAAAAGCTATTTCCAACTCATATTTTTTGTCTCCATCAGAAATGGTGACAATATAATGTAGTTGTAATTATAAAGGTGTTCGTTTCACCAGTAGAGTTTATTGTGTGAAATATGTTTATACTGTTTGTCTTCTTTTTAAACTTGATCATATTCTATTTTTCTGTAAGTCTGTTACTTTGTGCAAGCTGATCTTTATTAAAATTTTTAATCTGATTTTTTTCTTTTGAAAAATAGTTTTGTGGTTTTTATAAAAATGAGTCTTGCTCCTTGGAAAAGAGTTACAGTACCAAAACCTACAAAAATAATCTATGAAAAATATAACTTAAAATCGTAGGAATAAATTCTGTTAATATATTCTTCAGCATATTCTAAGGCATTTGTGTGTATGTGTATGTAAATGTACATGTTACAGCTTTATAGCAAGTGGAATATGCAGTTTTGTAAACTAGTTTTCTGGATGTTTTTGCTTATGACTAAACTAGAGGCCCGGTGCACGAAATTTGTGCATGGGGAGGGGGGTCCCCTTAGCCCAGCCTGCACCCTCTCCAATCCGGGACCCCTCGGGGAATGTCCAACTGCTGGTTTAGGCCTCATCCCTGGCAGTCGGACATCCCTCTCACAATCTGGGACCACTGGCTTCTAACTGCTCACCTGCCTGATCGCCCCTAACTGCCCCCCCTTCCCCCGCTGGCCTGGTCACCCCCAACTGCCTCCTAAGCCGGCCTAGTCACTGCCCCCCACCCTCCGGCCTGGTCGCCCCTAACTGCCCACCCACTGGCCTGGTCGCCCCTTACTGCCCCCACTGCTGTCCTGGTCGCCCCTCACTTGCCCTCTCTGCCAGCCTGGTCGTCCCTTACTGCCTGCCCCCTGCCAGCCTGGTCGCCCCCAACTGCTCCCCCTGCGGGCCTGGTTGCCCCATGCAGCCTGCTGCTTGGTCGTTTGGTCGCCCCTCACTAAGCCCCCTGCCGGCCTGGTCGCCCCACGCAGCCTGCTGCTCAGTTGTTTGGTTGGCCCTCACTAACCCTCCTGCCGGGCTGGTTGCCCCACGCAGCCTGTTTGGTCGTCTGTTCAGTTGTTTTGGTTGCGACGGTCGCTTAGGCTTTTATATATATACTAGAGGCCCGGTGCACAAAAATTTGTGCCTCGCGGGGTGCTGTGCCCTCTTGCAGTCTGGGACCCCTCGGGAGATAATGATCTGCTGGTTTAGGCCTGCTCCCAGGTGGCAGAGGGCAGGCCCAATCCCTAGGTGCAGCCCCTGGTTGGGCT
>NW_005369442.1:2197242-2201869 GCF_000412655.1 Myotis brandtii | reverse complement strand
GGCTGGCCACGGCCCCCAGCCACCCAAGCTCCCAGTGGAGGCTGGCTGGAAGCAGGTATCTGGGATTTATTTATCTTCTATAATTGAAACTTTGTTGCCTTGAGCGGAGGCCACAGCCAGCCAGGGCAGGCGGGAAGCTTGGCTTCCTCCATCGCTGGGGCAACGAAGCCTCCTGCTTGCTCCAGCTCCATGGCTGCCGGCCACCATCTTGGTTGGGTTAATTTGCATGTAGTCGCTCTGATTGGCTGGTGGGCGTGGCTTGGGTGTAGCAGAGGTGCAGTCAGTTTGCATGTTTCTCTTTTATTAGATTAGATATAGATATTTGTTAATTCTCACCCTGGGGTATTTTTCCATTGACTTTTAGAGAGGGTGGAAGGGAGAGGGAGAGACAGAAACATTGGTGTGAGAGAGAGACATCGATTGGTTGCCTCCTGCACAAACCCCAACCAGGATGGGGAAACTTGCAACCAAGGTATATGCCCTCGACCAAAATTGAACCCAGGACCCTTCAATCCAAGGGCCGATGCTCTGTCCACTGAGCCAAACTGGCTAGGGCAGTGGTACAGCATTTTTGAATTGCTAAAAGAAAAGAAGTCAACCCAGAATTCTGTATCAAGCAAAAATTTAGCTTTCATGAATGAGTGTCAAACAAAGACATTCTCAGGTGAAGAAAAAGCCCCACGCAGCCTGCTGCTCAGTGTTTGGTCATCCCTCACTAACCCCCTGCCGGCCTAGTCCCCCCATGCAGCCTGTTTGGTCGCCCATTTCGTTGCGATGGTCGCTTAGGCTTTTATATATATAGATAGAGCTATTCATTGTTTTTATCTAGTTTTAGTCTTTTACTTTGAGTATTTAGTTCATTTACATTTTTGCTGATAATAGTTGAGTTTATAACTAGTATCCATTTCGACTTTTCTTTGAGTCATGTGTTTTGCATTCCCTTTCATACTTAATTTCTTTTTCATTTGTGTTAATAAAATTATTTTTATTCTGTATTTCCCATTATTAGCTTATTATACTAGTATATTATATCACTATATCTTTAGTGGTGATTCCAGAGATTACAAAGCATACTTAATAGTATAATATAAATTAATTGTACCATTCCCCAATAATGCCAATTCCTTACACTTAACTCCTACTCTAGTCTTTTTGCATTATCATTCTGCATTTTATTTATACACTAGAGGCCTGGTGCACGGGTTGGGTCCCTAGGCCTGGCTGGTGATCAGGGCCGATTAGGGCCTTCTGGCTGCTGGCCGGGCCTTCCTTCCCCAGCTGCTGGCTGGCACCTTCCTTCTTTCTGTGCCGCCCCCTGGTGGTCAGTGCACATCATAGTGAGCAATCGAACTTCCGGTCTCCCAGTCAAACTCCTGAGGGGACACTTTGCGTATTAGCCTTTTATATATATAGATATTTTAAACTCTAGAAAACATTATTAGTTTGGTTTTGAATAGGAAATTTTTGTTCATATTTACCCTTTATAGAGCTCTTCCTTCCTGTATTTCTATGTTTCTATCTGGGATAATTTTCCTTCTTTCTGGATAGCTTCCTTTAGTATGTATATTAATACTTGTCTTCCTACTGACAAATAAATATTTCCATTTTTTGTTTGTCTGAAAACATCTTAATTTCACCTTTTTGGAATAATATTTTCACTGGGTATAGAATTCTAAGTTGGTAGTTATTATCTTTCTTCATTTTAAAAACATTTCATTGTCTTCTGAATTTCTGTTGAAGTTAGTTACCAGTTTTATTGAAAGTAATATATCAACTTGTAGTCTTGCTGAGAATAATGTCTTTTGTGTTTATTTGGCAACTTTTAAGACGTTCTCTTTTGTTTTTTGGGGTTTTTTTTTCTAGTTGGACTAGGATGTGTTGAGGTGTGGTTTTCTTTGTAAATATTTTGCTTTATGTTCATAGAGCTTTTTGAATCTATAGCTTGATGCTTTTTAGTTTTGTAAAGTTCTCAATCATTACCTCTTCAATTATTGCTTCTACTTTTTTTCCTTTATGTGTTCTAATTTAAAAAAAATTGTTACATCCAATGATCACGTTCCACATGTCTCATAAGAATTTTTTTTTCCTCCTATACTTTAGTTTGGATATCTTCTAATGACCTATTTTCCAGTACACCAAAATTGTCTTTTTTGTCCAAGCCCATCTGTTGTGTTCTTAATTTTACATTGTAACTTTGAGTTCTAGAATATCCATTTAATCCTATTTTAGAGATTTTTAATAGAATCCATTTCTCTTGAACATATTGATTATAGTTATTTAAATGCTTTTCTATTAATTTCAATATCTGCATTATCCATTGGTTTACTTACATTGTTTTTCTATTGGTTATTGGTCATGTAGTTGTATGGTTTCCACATGTTTGCTAAGTTTTTCAAGAAATGTGCCCATTTTATCTAAGTAATTGACTTTATTGATAATGTTGTTTATAATATTCTCTTATTATCCTTTAAATAGCTTTAGAATCTGTAATGAGCCTATTATTTGTATAATCTAAAGAAATTCAATATCATCCCTAATATTGGTAATTTATGTGTTCTTTTCCCCTGATCAGTTTAACTAAAGATTTATCAACTTTATTAAGGTTCTTAAAGAATTGGTTTAACAGATAGTAAATCTGTTTTTTCTTTTTTTTTATTTACTTATTTTTGCCTTGATCATTTTTCCTCATTGCCTTTGCCAGCTCCTAGTGGCCACATGCTTTCCTTGGCTTGGGGCCCCTTTTTCACCCCATAACGTGTTTTTAAAAATATATTTTATTGATTTTTTAACAGAGAGGACGGGAGAGGGATAGAGAGTCAGAAACATCGATGAGAGAGAAACATCCATCAGCCGCCTCCTGCACACCCCTCACCAGGAATGTGCCCGCAACCGAGGTACATGCCCTTGACCGGAATTGACCCTGGGACCCCTCAGTCCGCAGGCCGACGCTCTATCCACTAAGCCAAACCGGTCAGGGCCTTCTTCAGGCTTTTTAAATTTATTTATTTATTTATTTATTTATGAATGACACTATTACAGATGTCCCCCATTTCTCCCTCCTTTGCCTACATCCACCCAGCCCTTTATCCCCGCCTTCACCGTACTGTTATCTGTGCCCATGGGCTATGCATATATGTCAGTGATGGCAAACCTTTTGAGCTCGGCCTGACAAAATTTTGAAAAACCCTACCTTAACTCTGGTGCCATGTCACATATAGAAATATTCATAATTTTTTTTTTATATATTTGCAACCATAGTGAAAAAAAGATTTATATTTTTGATACTTATTTTATATATTTAAATGCCATTTAACAAAGAAAAATAAAAAAATATGTATATAATGAACGAAAACAAAAACAGTGTACATTTAGGAAAAAATAATAAAAACGGTGATAATCAAATGGTACGAAAACTAGATATTAGTGACTTTTTTCGTGCTGAAGTTTGTCTGCTAATTCTTTGATTGCAGGTTCATACTTGGTGCACTTCAAGGCCAAACAAGCGCCACTAACTTCATCTGTTAGCCGGTTTCTTTTGTTCGTTTTAATATTATTTAATGCTGAGAACAAAGTCTCACGAAAATATGTTGATGAAAAAATTGTTAGCAAAGCCATTGCTAGATTTTTTATGTCACTAAAAGTGTCAGGTACTCTGTTCCAAGCACTCAAAATTTCTTGTTCGTAGTTGCACTCTTCTTCATTATCCAAACGATTTCGTTCCAGATTTTCAAGTTTCGACCTTAAGTTGACAAACACATGAGTCCAAATGCTACCTTGAAAATCTGCAAGTTGCATCTCTAAATCGTCAATTTGCATCCATTGGAAATCCTTTAATACCAAAGTACTGTAAACAACTACATCCAGATACTTAATTATTTTAATGGTCTGTTCTAGGCTTCTAAATTGGTCGAATCTTTCGCTGAACTGTTCAAATAACGAGTTTACTATATTCTGGTACACAAGTATGGACTCCATTACACTCATTGTAGTGGCGTTCTCGAAATACTTTTTTATCCGAGGAAAATACTTATAAGTTTTAGTTTCAATATCTCATTGAAAACTTTAAGTTTACTTTCAAAAGATTTGATGTATCCAAACATAACGTCAATACTTTTGCCAAAACCTTGTAATTTTAAGTTCAGTTCATTCATATGAACAGAGAGATCTGTAAAAAACATCAAATTGCTGACCCACTTATGATCATTGATCTGAGGAAAGTTTGCCAGATCCTTATTCTCAATAAATACCGTAATTTCTTCAAAGCACTCCACAAATCGCTCAAGTACTTTACCTCGACTCAGCCATCTCACATTATTGAACATCAGTAGTCCACTGTAGGTTGAATCAACTTCCTGTAAAAGTGCAGAAAAATTCTCGCTTGTGAAGGGGTCGAGAAGCTATAAAATTCACAATTTTTGTTACAACTGACATTAAATCATTCAATTCTGAGAATCCCGATTTGGCACACAACACCTCCTGATGGATAATGCAATGAAAAGGTACAAGTGGATGTCTAATAGCTTCCATAAACAATTTCAGGAATCCCACATTTTTCCCACCATATTTGGTGCCCCATCTGTCGTGACTGACACAATTTTAGAGATATCAATGTTTAGGTCACTGAATG
>NW_005369442.1:2193409-2196472 GCF_000412655.1 Myotis brandtii | reverse complement strand
CCTGGTGCAAAACAATTCAAAGATAGTATGTATAACCAACAAATATATGGTGCTGTAATCAATTATCCGACACGCAGAATGTCTCGTCGAGCACTGTTGCACTGTATATCTTTTTCTTCTAACCCTCCCACTCCTGTCTCCTAACGAACATGGCGATCAAGTGCGTCCGTTTGCCGAATGCACCCGAACGCACGGGAAGCTTACCCGAGGCACATGTTGACAATAACGAGGCCGTTTCCAGAATTGGGCATTTTGTCGCTCGAATAAAAATAAAATGTCATGAGTAAAGATTAATGAGTAATCTCTTTATAGTGCAATTCTTAACCTTTTTATATTGATGTCAATATTGGAACAATGTATCTTGGATGTTTTCACTATGTATCTTTGCTACGCAAAACCGATGTACACGTTTACATCCGGTTTTAGAATTACATTATTGCTCATGAGTAACGTGAGTAATAATATTACTCAAGTGATGCCCAACTCTGGCCGTTGCGAGAGACAAATATTTGAATTATGCAATTTTTTGTCTCTGTCGATGCGTGTCACCCAAAATGAGTTCGCGTGTCACCTCTGACACGCGTGTCATAGGTTCGCCATCACTGATATATGTTCTTTGGTTGATCTCTTTACCTTCTTTTATCGGGTCCCCCCAGACGCCCTTCCCCTTTGTCATTTGTTGGTCTGTTAGATATATTCATGCCTCTGATTCTGTTTATTTTGTCAGTTTATTTTGTTCATTAGATTCCACATATAAGTGAGATCATGTGGTATTTATCTTTTCTCTGACTGGTTTATTTGGCTTAGCATTATAATCACCAGGTCCATCCATACTGTCTCCAATTGTAAGATTTCCTTCTTTTTTACAGCCACTTAATATTCCATTCATCTACTGATGGGCACTTAGGCTGTTTCCAGATATTGGTTATTGTATATAATGCTGCTATGAACATAGGGGTGCAATATATTATTTCTGATCGGTGTTTCAGGATTCTTAGGATATATTCCCAGAAGAGGGATAGCTGTGTCAAAAGGCAGTTCTATTTTTAATTTTTTTAGGACTCTCCATACTGTTTTTTCTCTGGTTTTTATTTCCTTTTTTTTTCCAACTTACTTTGAGGTTTTGTTTGTTTTCTTTTTCTATTAAATTAGAAACTGAGGTAATTGATTTGTGATTCTCCTGTCCCTTACCCCATATATGTGTTCTATGAGCTTTCTTCTAAGTACTACTTGCAAATTTTAATCTATGCTTTTATTTTTATCCAGTTCAAAATGCTTTCTTATATCCCTTTTGATGTCCTCTTTGGCCTATAAATTACTTAAAAGTGTGTTATTTAGTTTCAAAATTTTTGAGGACTTCCCAGAGATCTTTTTGTTATTTTTAAGTTCATTCAGCTGTGATGAAAGAACATACTTTATATAACTTGGAACCTTTTAGATTTTTTGAGATTTGTTTTATGGCCCAGAATATGGCTTATCTTAGTAAATGTTCTATATGTACTTGAAAAGAATGTGTATTCTGTTGTTTTTTGGTGGAGTGTTCTATAAATGTCAGTTAGGGCAAGTTCTTTGTTTTGTTATGCTTTGTAGTTTTTGATTGATTGTCAGACATTGTGGATTAAAAAAAAAAATAATGCAAGCATTGCCAAATATGTTCTGCCAGGAGGGTTTCACCTTTTCTTCTAAGGAGATAGAATAGGGAGCCAGTCACCTTAATTTATGTGGAGGCTGGGTTGCTATTTTAGTGGTTTGGTGGTACTCTTCCTCTTCTTTGCCTTATTTGTAGGGTGTGGTTTTCCAGGACTTTCAGTTCAAAGCTTTATGGTCTTTATCTCACTAGCAGTGCCAAAGGTGGAACATTTACTTGGTTTAACAAAGTTTTTCAATTAATTATTTAGCTTCTTATCCTGCACAGGTTTAAAATTAAGCAAATGTTCTATGAGAGATGCTAGCCTTGAGCTTGAAGCCCCTGCAATCTCCTAATTTTGTTTCTCCTGTCCTGTGTGAACAAAAGATCTCCTGGCTTCTTCGTTCCTAACAGCAGTGTTCTATACAAGCCAAGTCTCAGTTCTCAGCCTCCAGCCTGTGCTCATGATGTGGAAATAACCCCTGGGGAAAGACAACTGCAGATCTAAACACCTTTAAAAGATTTCCCCTTCCCTGTAGTTTAGACCTTCTTGTTTCCCATGCTTCCACATCTCTCTGCTATCTTTAAAAATATGACATTTATAATTTATTTAGCTTTTCTAGTTCTCAGCAAGATTATTAGCCTTCTGCTAACTATTCTATCCTACTTGGATGTGGACAATTCCCTGTCATTTTTAAAAAGCTGCGCAGAATACTCAATTTTCATGAGCTATTTTGTATTGAGTATTTTTCTCTTAGGTTTTAAATAGTGGGATTTTAGTTTTTGACCTAATATACTTTTAAAAAATCAGATTTATTAAGGATAATTTACATATGTTAAAAGTCACCCACTGTAAATATACAGACTGAGTTTTGACAAACATACACATTCTTGTAAACACTATCACAGTCAAGATACCGATAATTTCTATTACCCTGCAAGTTCTTTCACTAATCTGTATTCTGTTAAATTGGTCATTTAAATACTTTCTTTTGTGAAGTGTCTGCTCAAATCCTTTGCCCAATAAAGAAATTGTGTGTTTTTTTAAAATATTATTGAGATACGAGTTTTTTTTCTTTAATATATTCTGGTATGAGGCCTTTATCAGCTATTTGAATTGTGAAAATTATCTTCCAAACTATAGTGTCCCTATTTTATTTTTTAATGGTGTCTTTGAAGAGAAAAGTTTTTAATTTTCATGTAACCTAGTTTATTAGTTCTTTCTTTTATGCTTCTTATTTTTTGTGTACTAGGAAATATTTGCCTACCACAAATACTTTTTAAGTTTTATTATAGAAGTTTTATAGTTTAACTTCTTTAAGTCTGATTCATTTCAAGTTAATTTTTTTATTTTTTTATATATTTTTTATTGATTAAGATATTACATATGTGTCCTTATCCCCACGTTACTCCCTATCCCCCCCCCACCCCCCCGC
>NW_005369442.1:2190454-2191521 GCF_000412655.1 Myotis brandtii | reverse complement strand
CGCCCTCAAGTTCCGAGTTCTGCCTGCTGCCAGATAGTCCAGTTTCTCCCCGTATGAGCCCTGGGTCCCCAGAGACTTCCCGGAACCGGAGTTCAGAGCAGTCGGGAGCTTGTGACTCCCTCCCGATTCAAAAAGACAGCCGAGTCCTCAGGTACCAGCCCCTTTCCGAGCACGCTCGAGCCTCCATACCTCTGCACTTCACTTCCGCAGCTCCTCTGAGTCTGTGTGCTTTTCTCTTTTCTTCTAGTTGTAGAATTTCCACTCAGCCAGCCTTCCTGTAGTTCTGGATGATGTCCGTTTTGTCTTTTCGTTGTATTTTTGAAGTTGTTGTGGGAGGCAGCAATTTCCGGTGTTTACCTATGCCGCCATCTTGGTTTCTCCCTCAAGTTAATTTTTATATGTGATATTAAGAAAGGATTATGATTCTTTAAAAAATAATTTTTTTTCACATAGATATATACAGTTGTCTTAGCACCATTTGTTGAAAAAAGACTATACTTTCTGCACTATATTACCTTATATTTTTATAAAAAATCAACCATTCATGTGTAGGTCTTCTTTTGAACTCTATTTTATGTAATGAACTGGATGTCTATTTTTACATCAGTACCTTAATGTCTTGGTCATTGTAGCTTTAAATCTGGTAGTGGAAGTTCTCCAACTTTGTGCTCCTTTTTAAATCTGTTTTGGCTTTTTAGGTTCCCTTTATTTAATATGAATTTTAAAATTAACTTGTCACTTTATATAAAAACTAGAGGCCCAATGTACGAAATCCGTGCAAGAGTAGGCCTTCCTTCCTCCGGCTGCTGGCACCGGCTTCTCTCTGGCACCCGGGACCTGGGCTTCCTTGTGGTCGCTGGCAGGCACCCAGGACCCGGGCTTCCCTTGCAGCCCTGGCTTCATATGACGCTTTTATTATTATAGATAGACGAGTGGCTCGGTGAATGAAATTCGTGCACATTTAAAGGAAATTAGAGGAAATACTTTAATATTGCTATTTGCCCTTTCTCTATAATAGAAGTGTCAGAGATGAAAGAAAATTAGTAAAATGTATATGAAAATCTCTC
>NW_005369442.1:2172737-2190354 GCF_000412655.1 Myotis brandtii | reverse complement strand
TCTAGGGTGTGCGGGGGGCACGGCCTGAGGTCCCTCAGCCCGGTGTTGGGGCGGGGGGCACAGCCTGAGGTCCCCCATCAAGCCCTGTCGGGCAAGGGGCGTGACCTGAGGTCCCTGGTCAAGCCCCGCCAGGCGAGAGGTGCAGCCTGAGGTCCCCTGTCAAGCCCTGCTGGGCGGGGGGTGTGGCCTGAGGTCCCTTGTCAAGCCCCGTGGGGCGGGGTTGCGGCCTGAGGTCCCTCGCCCTGGCCAGGTGCCATGCAGCCTCAGGTCCCTGCTGTTCGGTCGATGTTATGGCATCCTGGCTAATTTGCATATTCCTCTATTAGATAGATAGATGGTTACTGGGATTGTGATTGATTGTATTGAACCTGTAGATCATTTGAGGGAGAATTGACATCTTAATACTCAGTGTTTTGATCCACAAACACAATAAATGTCTGCATTCATTTAAGCCTTTAATTTCTCTCAGCAGTGCTTTTCTAACTTTTGAATATACTTTTAGTAGTGGACTTTATTCTGTTCATAAAGCAAGTACTTATTCAGCATCTACTGTGTGCCAGGCACTGTTCTAGGTGCTAGTGTTTTACAGCAGTGAACAAAGTAGACAAAAAGCTCGGTCCTTGGGGAGCTTACATTACAACTGGGGGAAACCAGATAAGCAACTAATCAGTTCAAGATATGTTAGTACTAGTCATTTGTATTATGGAGAAAAACAAATCAGGGTGTAGGGAGTTGGAATATATGAGTGTGGGGGTAGGGAGGGTGGAGGCTACAATTTTAAATTGTTGGGCAGAGAAGTCTTCATTGAGAATTTGATACATGAGCAGACCTTAGTCTGCTATATACTCTAATAATGAAACAACTAACAATTTCAGAAGGAAAAGGGGAAAGAAGGTGGGAGCTTGAATAAGTGGGCTAAATTTGCTAGTTGCCTCCCTAATAAGTAGGAATCAGTAACACTTAAAATCAACAAATATTGTAAGGTAAACATTAAGAAAGACCATTTTTTGGTTGAAATCTAGTGATGAGAAAAGAAGGAAAAATAAACATATCAACATAGCTTATAGTAGAGAACTAATAGGTAATATGTGAAGAAATGAAGACTAAGTTCATTATATATGGATATGATTATATAGGTATCCACTAGTACAAAACTAAGAACCTTATTAAAATAATAAGTATATGTAAAATATAAAGAGAAGAGGGAATTAAATGAGACAGAGATCAGTACTGTAAAGGTTATAATTTATAATGAAGAAATGCCAAATACTTGTTCTATATAATAAAAGCCTAATACGCTAAGTGTCCGGTTGTCCAGTTGGCCGTTCAACCAATCAAAGTGTAATATGCTAATGATATGCTATGGCTGCTAAACTGCTCGTGCACTGACTCACTGACTACCAGGGGGCAGACAGTCGACTGGTCAGCCAGTCGCTATGACATGCACTGACCACCAGGGAGCGGGCCTAAGCCATCAGTCGGACATCCCCTAAGGGCTCCTGGACTGCGAGAGGGCATAGGCTGGGCTGAGGGACCCCCCCCCCCCCCGCCCCGCAAGTGCACGAATTTCATGCACTGGGCCTCTAGTGTAAAATAATAGAGCATTAATATTCAAAAGGCAAAAAAGATACTGGAGACTTACTCAGAAAAACCTTATTGATAGAAGAATTTAATGGCCCTCTCTTAGATCATAGTTTAACAAATGAACAAAAAAATTAAGGCTATGGAACAGATAAATATCCCAATTAATAAGCAGAGTTTGATGGATAGATTGAATCCTACCTTGAAAATAGAGACAATACCTTCTTTCCAAGAACATATACACAATTGACTGTAATACTAGATCATAAAGAAATCTTTAGTATGTTTTTAAAGGTAGAAATAATTTAGAGTTGCCTATATAATAACCACTAGCCACATCTAACAATTTATTTTAAAGTTGAATAAAATTCAAAATTCAGTTTCTTAGTCTTACTAGTCACATATCAAGTGCTAAATTGGACTGATTGCCAGTGGAATGAAAAGAGAAGAGAGCAGATTGAAGACAGCATAAGTAAACTAAAATCTTCTCTTTCCTACCTAGGAGTCAGTAGACATAATTAGAAGTTAATCAAGAGGGAGTGAGATGGAGACATGTTGTCTCTAATTATGGACATAAATATAAAAAAGTACACGAACAAATAGGTGTAAGTAATTGCTTCCTGATAGCAGGACTGCAGGTAGGGACAGTTGGACAGGCTGCCTTTCCATTATAAGACTTTAGCACTATTTCTTTTAAAACCTTGTGTATTTATTATTTCAACTAGAGGCCCAGTGCACGAAATTCATGTACTCGGGCGGGGGTGGGGGGGTGGATTCCTTCAGCCCAGCCTGTGCCCTCTCTCAGTCCAGTAGCCCTCGGGGGATGTCTGACTGATGTGGAGGCGGAAGAGGCTCCCACCACCGCCGCTGTGCTCACCAGAGCCTGGCTTCTGGCTGAGTGGCACTCCCCCTGTGGGAGCACACTAACCACCAGGGGGCAGCTCCTGCATTGAGTGTCTGCCCCCTGGTGGTCAGTGTGTGTTATAGTGACTGGTCATTCTGCCTTTCAGTCGACTTGCATATTAGCCTTTTATTATATAGGACTAGAGACCTGGTGCATGAAATTCGTGCACGGGTAGGGTTCCTAGGCCTGGCTGGCAATCAGGGCCGATCAGGGCCTTCTGGCTGCCGGCTGGGGCCTTGCTTCATTCTGTGCCGCCCCTGGTGGTCAGTGCACATCATAGCGAGTGATAGAACTCCTGGTCTCCGGGTGGAACTCCCGAGGGGACATGTTGCATATTAGCCTTTTATATATGTAGATAATATGTAAGTTTTAAGAAATTGGTAAGAGATATAAGCAAAATAAAAGCAGCCTAGAAATTGTCTTTGCACAGCAGTTTCTAATCTTATAAGTATAATTTTCATTCCATTGCATAAAGTAAAAAAATTTACTAGTTCACTTCAGATTTATTTGATTACAGTTTATTTATACTAAAAGTATTAAAACAAAATTTTTTAGGCAGTAGTAGCCAAGTCTTCTACTTATAAATGAGGGCAGCAAGGAGTTAATTCTCTGTGATGTTGGGCTTATATTAATCTTTGACGAAAATATTTAATTTAGTGAATAAAAGGTTCATATAAAATGTTGGGAGCACCTTAAGATTTTAATTTAAATAAACATCTTTCAAACAACAAAAGCAGGTCAGGAAATAAACATCAAAACATATACTCACGCCCTCTTGTAATTTCTAGGGAATATTTTAAATATAAGTAAAGAGTGATTTTTAACAAGGACATATAACAATTATATGAAATTTTGCTGCTTATATAATGAAGGTACTGGTTATTTAAGATGTCACTTTATATCGCATTATTTACTCATAACCTGTTGCTATAGTTATTATCTAATTTAAGAAATATTATTGCATTGTATTGCAGAGTCACTATGAGAGAGGAAGTCTAGATAAGGGTTAGGGCAAAAGAGAAAGAGGTTTTGCCCTGTTATCTGAGAATATTACTTGAAAACATATGGGCAGACTAGTACACAATGTCATTTACTAAAGGAGTACAATACTTGTTTTCCAGTTTTCCAAATAGACTGGCCACACCACTTTTTACAGCTTAACACTCTGAAATTCTCAGTATATTGTTGGCTAATGATTCAAGTAAGCTTTATACATGAATAAGAAAATTAAGCATATAGGGATTAAATCAAAACACTTAGAGGAATAGCATTACACAGCAATTATCAAAAAGGCCAAAAATAAACCCCCAATTAAGATTCGGGGAATATGGTGTTCCTAATTAATTTGTACTTATAATGATCTAAAAGTCTTGGTCTCAATACTTTTTTTTAACATTTAAAAGTTAAATATTTTAGAAATATATTAGTATATTTTTCTGCCTTGGAATGTAATTTAAATCATTTTAATGACTAATGGCCTTTATGATTATTCTTAAGTCAATTACAAAATGCTTGAGGAAGGTTAGGAGATTGGATACTTGTTTTTGACCTCAAGATAGTTCTAAAACTGCTTTTCCATAAATCCTGGATATTTTTTTTTTTGTGTGTTCTCAAACATTAATGCATGTTTTAAAAAATTCAATAGTGATGAAATGGCCTTTAAATTTGTTTGCCACTTAACCTATGATTACCAGCACTAAAAGAATTACAGTGGGGCCTTGACTTACCAGTGTCCCGACTAACGAGTTTTTTGAGATACCAGCTGTCTCTCGGCCGATTTTTTGCATTGAGTTGACAGAGTAATTTGAGTTAACGAGCTCCTTAACGAGCTCGGTCTCGGAACGAATTAAACTCGTAAGTCAAGGCCCCACTGTACTTTGATAATTATGGTTTACAATGTGCAGCAGGAGTCTGATGAAGCACAATTGGAGCAATACCACACCTGAAACCAGTGCTTATTCTATTCTCTCATCTGTAATCAAGCCATATGCCTGTATGTGATTAGAAGAGGGCATCTCTTTGTCCTTAGAACTCCTTCTACCCTTTGCTACCTTTTGTTGAAAGCCCCGAGGTTTTGGAATTCCCGAAACATGTTACTTGTGAATACTTTCTGTAGATATTACAAGGATAAAAATGAAAATATTATGTTTCTACTATAGTGATAAGTTTCAAATGGTAGGGACTTTTTGTTCAGTGATACAATCCTAGTACTCCAGATAGCACCTGGTCATAGTATATAGTCAGTAATTCGTTTTTGAACATAACTAAATGCGGAAACTATTGATGCATCCATGTATGCATATATCTTATACTCTATTCATGTATTTAGCAAGTATTTTAACATTACTGCATATAATAATAGGCTGCAAATTTATCTCCCTGTCTATCTAAAAGAACATTAAGTTGTATATAATCTATTTAGACTCTTAGCTTCTTAAGGAGTTTGAGATTAACTTTCATACCACTGGAATACTAAATCATAAATTATAACCTAGTTGCCCAAATATAAATACTCTAATTTGTGCCAATTGAGAATTCTCACTTATACTAGCTTACTAATCAACCACTTAAGAAAATTGAAGCTATTAACAACTTTAATTGATTAAACCATTTTATTTAAGCAATAAAATTTAAACCATGTGTTCAAAACTTAGTTTTTGAATCTCTAAAATTCTTAATTATTAAAGATTAGAGGTTGACACAATATTATCATTGGAATATATATCAGATTTCATCATTGGAGCAAAAACGGGAGCATAGGAATTTCTAACTCTTATCTCTGCCAAAATGTCAAGTTAGGTCCTGTGAGCCATCTCACTCCAGTATCTGCCAGCTACAGTGGCCCCAGGCAACTTCTGGGATTCCAAGCAGCTTCCCAGAGGGTCCCTATGAACTCAGACCCTGATCCTTCTAAGTGCTAGCTGGCTCCTGTGCCCCAGGCTCTGTGAACCCAGGCTCCCAGAAGGCGCCTACAAACCTAAGCTCCTGGCTCACCTCACCGCCTACTGGTTCTCATGGCATTAGACTAATGGTGGGTTTCTGTGAACCCAGGTTCCTGGCACATACCAGTGCCAACTGGTTCTTTTGACCCTAGATGGCTCCTGTTGTCCCTAGTTCCCAATCTGTGTGAACCCAGGCTCCTGGCTGGACCCAGTGTCAGGATGACTACTATTGCCCTAGGTTCTTGACCAACCCCCATCTTCAAGCTGGCCTCCAGATTTGCTCCTATGGACCTAGGCTCCTGGCCTAACCTCAGCCCCAAGCCAGCCCCCAATGTGCCAGCTTTGAGACCAGCTCTGATGGACCCAGGCTTATGGCCTTACTGGGTGCCAAACCCAGCCCTCAAGGTCCCAGATTAGCCTACTCCCACAGTCAGAGGTACTAGGCTTATGCTAGCACTAGGCCAACTCCCATGAAACCAGTCTGGTTCATCCCAGTGCTGGATCAGCCTCCATGGACCCAGATGCTTGACCTATCCCATTGGTACTCAGTACCTCGTTGGTCTCTGTGGACCCAGGATCAAGGTCCACTCATGCAGAATCAGGTTCCACGCCCATCACTACAGATTGAAGCCCTAGGCTTGAGCCAGTGAACACAGGCTCCAGGACCTCCTCTTGGACCCAGGTACCAGGCCTGCCCACCTGCTTACCCAGACACCACACCTGCATGCCCAGTAGCTCCAGCAGCAAACTTGCCCTTAGAAACCACCTGATGACCCACTCGGAATCTCTGGACAGGCTTGACTGGTGAAGGACTTGGCCTTGTTGAAGCATGTTGTAAAAACTGGAAGAGGTGCCTGCTCTCTCAATGTGCAAATACTAACACAAGACTGCAGGATCATGAGTAATCAAGGAAACATGACAGCACCATAGGAAACTAACAAAACTTTAATAACTTATACTAAAGTAATAGAGGTCTGTGAACTGTCTGCCAAAGAATTCATAATAATTTTCTCAATTAAATACAGTGAATCTCAAAAAACAAAAGAAGTTCCAACAAAGAAATAGAAACTATTAAGAGAGACAAAAACAAGTCTTAGACTTGGAGAACACAATGACTGAAATGAAGGAAGATTTCAATAGAACTTCAATTTGTAAACCTGACCAAGCAGAAGAAAGAATTTTTGAATGGGAAGACAGTTCATTTGAAATCATCCAATCAGAAGTACAAAATGAAAAGAGAACAAGAAAGTGAAAAACCCTATGTGAACTATGGGATATCATCAAATGAAGCAGTCTACTCATTACTGGAATTCTAGAAGGGGAAGATAAGGAGAAAGGAGCAGAATGCAAATTTAAAGATATGATGGTTGAAAACTTCCCAGATATAGGAAGAGAGTTGAACATCCAAATTCATGAAGCTGGTCACCTCAAAATTTCAGCTGAAAATTATCTTCTTCAAGACACATTGTAATAAAACTGTCTAAAAAAAAACCAAACACACATTTAAAAAGCAGCAAGAGAAAAAAATTCCTTACATGTAAAGGAACCCCCATAAGGTTATCAGCAGATTTCTCAGAAACTGTGTAAATCCAGGACAGCGGTTGCCAACCTATTGGACCTCACAGACCACCAGTGGTCTGCGGACCACCGGTTGGTGACTGCTGGGCCAGGAGAAAGGATGCTGAAAGAAAAAACTGCTGACCAAGTACTTTACACAGCAAAATTGTTTTGAATGGAGAGAGAAAGATTTTCCCAAACAAAAGCTAAGTGACTTTATCACCACTAGACCTGCCTTATAAAAAGTGCTGAAAGGAGTTCCTCAAGTTGAAATGAAAGGATGCTAATTAGTAACACAAAGACATGAAAATATAAACATACTTTTAAAGGTAAGTGTATAATCAAATGCAAAATCTAATATAATATGGTGGTATGTGAATCACTTAATTCTAGTATGAAGGCTTAAAGGACAAAAGTATTAGGTAGCTATAGCTACAATAATTTGTTAATGGATACACAATATTAAAAGAGGTATGACATCACAAAATATAGGAAGTAAAAGTAGAATTTTTGTATGTGATCTAAGTTGTTAGCTCAAAATAGACATATCTATAAGATTTTTAAAAATATATTTTTTATTTCAGAGAGGAAGGGAGAGGGAGAGAGAGATAGAAACATCAATGATAGAGAATCATTGATCGGCTGCCTCCTGCATGCCCCCTCCTGGGGATCGAGCCTGCAACCCAGTCATGTGCCCTTGACTGGAATCAAACCCAGGACCCTTCAGTCTGCAGGCCTACACTCTATCCACTGCGCCAAACCAGCTATGGCTATAAGATTTTTAATGTAAGCCTCATGGTAACCACAAAGCAAAACCTGAAGTACATACATAAAAGATAAAGGAAGATTTGATATCAAAGTATACCACTGCAGAAAATCATCATTCACAAAGACAGCAAAAAGGAAGAAAGGAACATGGGGACTACAAAACAAATGTTATTAGTAGGTTTTTACCTATCAATAATTATTTAAATGTAAATGAATTAAGGTTTCCAATAAAAAGTAATAGAGCAGCTGAATTGACTAAAAATAAAAAGACCCAACTATATGCAGCCCACAAGACTCACTTCACTTTTAGGACACATGTAGGCTGAAAGTGAAGGGATGGAAAAAGATATTCTACACAAATGCAAACCAAAGAGATCGGATAGCTATAAAATAGACGTTAAGTAAAAAACTAACAAATAAAGGTCATCTATAGTAATAAAAGGGTAATATGCTAATTAGACCGGATGTCTTCCGGATGTCATTCCAGACATCCTTCCTGACAAAGCCAGACTGGAGGGAAGCCGGCCGGGGTCCCGGGTGCCTGGGAGCAGCCCAAGAGAAGCCAGCTTGGGTCCTGGGTGCCTGCGGGTGGCTGGAGGAGGGAAACAGCCCGGATCCCAGGTGCCTGCCAGGTCCCGGGTGCCTGCCGGCAGCCAGAGGAGGGAAGCCCAGGTCCCGGGTGCCAGAGGGAAGCCGGTGCCAGCAGTTGGGGGAAGGAAGGCTTACTCTTGCATGAATTTTTGTGCATCAGGCCTCTAGTTATATAATAAAAAGGGATCAATTCATCAAGAGGATATACAATTGTAATATATATATGCACCTAACTTTGGAGCACCTAAATATATTAAGCAAAAAGTAATAGAACAACTATAGAATAGTTGGGAACTAAAATACCCCCACTTTCAGCAATGGATAGATCATCTAGATCAATGGTTCCCACTGTGGGGCACATGCCCCACAGGGGCGGTAATTTGATTTTTAAGGGGGGCAATTCGAGAATGAGTTATTAACAGTGAATTTTTTGCATTTCTTATGGTTCTAGGGGCCTCATATACATCATATAAATATATATTGTGACATATTTATGCATTTCAGTTCTCTGTTACATATTTTGAAACTTTATTTGCTATTTTTTCATATCACTTCATATTTTTAACAATTTCTTCCTTTCGTTCTTTTATTTTTCTCTTTCATGGATGCCATGTTCTTTGGAAGCTTGTTTAGACCAAGTTAATGGCCTTTTAGGCTTTTTTCATGTGAATAGGACTTCGCTTTTTGAATAATAAGAATTTTATGTCACAGGGAGGGCCTCAGGATTTTAGAGATGCTTAGGTGGGGCATAGCCAAAAAAAGGTTGGGAACCACTGATCTAGACAGAAACTTAGTTAGGAAATACTGGACATGAAATATACTTTGGATGAAATTGACCTAGCAGATAAATACAAAACCTTCCACCCAACATCAGTAGAGTGTACACATTCTTCTCAAGCGCACCCACAACTCTCTCCAGGATAGGTCATGTGTTAGGTCATAAAACAAGCCTTAGCAAATTTAAGAATGTTATAAATATCTTTTTGAGCCACAGTAAGATACGACCAATCAAAACAGAAGGAAAACTGGAAAATTCACAAATATGTGGAAGTTAAATAGTGCACTCCTCAACTAAACTATCAGTTGGTTAAAGAAGAAATCAAAAGAGAAATTAAAAAATACCTTGAAACAAAAATGGAAACAGCAGAAACATCACTGTATCGATTGGTTGCCTCCTGTGCCCTTGACCAAGAATTGAACCTACAACCCTTCAATGCTCAGGCCAGTGCTCTAAGCATTGAGCCACCAGCCAGGGTGCAAAAGCAGTTTTAAGAGGGAAGTTTATGGTAGTAAATGCCTAGATTAAAAAAAAGATGACATCCTAACGGCACTTCAAGGAACTAGAAGAAACATACTAAGCCCAAAGTTAGTGGAAGGAAGGAAAGAAAGATCAGAGCAGAAATAAATGAAATAGCAGGAAAACAATATGTCAGTGAAACTACCAGCTGGTTTTTTGAACAGATAAAATTGACAGAAAAAAAAGTCTCAAAATCAGAAATGAAAGAAGAGACATTACAATGGATACAACAGAAATACAAGGCATCGTAAGAGACTACCATGAACAATTTATATGCCAAGAAATTGCTTAAACTAGGACTATAAATTTCTAGAACTGTACAATCTACTAAGACAATTATGAAGAAATAGAAAATTTAAACAGACCAATAATCAGGAGATGGAAACTAATCAAAAGCTTCTCAAAAAAAAGAAAAGCCCAGGGCCAGATGGTTTCACTGATGAAGTCTACCAAACATTTAGAGTAGTTAACACCAGTCCTTCTTAAACCCATCCAGAAAATTGAAGAAGGAGCACTTCCAAACTCATGAGACTAGCATTACCCTGCTACCAAAGCCAGATTAATATAAGAAAACTATAGGCTAATATTTCTGATGTATATAGATGCAAGAATTAACAAAATTACTAGCAAACTGAATTCAACAGCTCACCAAAAGGATCATACACTGCGTGTGATCAAGTAGGATTTATCCCTGGGATGCATGAGTCAAATTAATACACTACATTAATAGAATGAAAGATAAAAATTACATGATCAATTATTGGATAGATGCAGACAAAGCATTTGACAGAGTTAAACATCCTTTCATGATAACATCTCAATAAATTGGGTATAGAAGCTCATACCTCAACTGTGGGAGAGTATGTATTTGTGTTTTAAGCCACGCAGCTTGTGTTCCTTTGTTTTGGCACCACTAGGAAACTAATGTAAGTTTCCATTTAAAAGTGATGTAAAATTGCCCTAACTGGTTTGGCTCAGTGGATAGAGCGTCAGCCTGCGGACTCAAGGGTCCCAGGTTCGATTCCGGTCAAGGGCATGTACCTTGGTTGTGGGCACATCCCCAGTGAGGAGTGTGCAGGAGGCAGCTGATCGATGTTTCTAACTCTCTATACCTCTCCCTTCCTCTCTGTAAAAAATCAATAAATATATTAAAAAAAAAATAAAAAAAAATAAATAAAAAAATAAAAGTGATGTAAAATTGACATAATTCAAAACCAAAAATTTGCACAGCCCAAGGAAATGGAAAGAAATGTAACATGCAAAAGACAAATGTCTCAGAATAAAGCATATTTTAGGAAATGGAAGGAAACCAGAAAAAATATGCTTTGCATTCAATAAACACAGTGTATTAGCAAAGAAATACCAAGTGGAATGAAAAATAGAAAACAGAAGTAGAGAACAAACACAATAATTTACAAGGTAGGTAGGCTTTTTGTTTTACTCTTTTTGTAATTTTTCTAGTTTTATTACACTAGGATTTCTCTATACCATTATTGTCTAATAGAACTTTCTGTGATGATGGAAGTGCTCCGTAACTATCTGAGCAATAGTAGCCACTAGCAGGAAGCAAACACTTTGAATCATGTTTGCATTTTTTATATTTAACCACTTAATTATAAATATCATATTTATGCTTTTATTTTGTAAAATTGTTAGACAAAACATAACATTAAATACCATCTCAATCATTTTTAAGTGTACTGTTCAGTAGTGTTAAGTATATTCACATTGTTGTACAACAGATCTTTAGAACTTTTTCATCTTGCAAAAGTAAAACTTTTTACTCATTAAACACAAATTCTCTCTCTCTCCCCTATCCCTAGCCTTTTGCATTTACCTTTCTGCTTTCTATGATTTTGTTTTTATGATAATGATCACTTTAGATACCTTATGTAAATGGAATCATGCAGCATTTTTCCTTAAGCTTATTTTGCTTAGCATAATATCCTTGAGGTTCATCCATTTTATAGCATGTGACAGGATTTCCTTTTTTTTAAGGTGGTATAATATTTGATTATTTATATAGCCTACATTTTCTTTATCCATTCATCTGTCAGTGGACATTTGGTAGTTTTCATCTTGGCTCTTCTGAATAATGCTGCAACACACATGAGTGTGCAAATATCTCTTTGAGATTTTGCTTTCAATTAATTTGAATATATATCCGGAAATGTGTTTGCTGGACCATGTGGTAATCCTATTTTTAATATATATATTGATTGGCTGCCTCCTGCACACCCCACACTGGGGACAGAACCTGCAACCCAGGCATATGCCCCAACCGGGAATTGAACCGTGATCTCCTGGTTCATAGGTCGACGCTCAACAGCTGAGCCACGCTGGTCGGGCCCTATTTTTAATATTATGAAGAATCTCTGTCCTGTTGTCCGTAATGGCTGCATCATTTTACATTCCCACCAACAGTGAGCAATGGTTCCAAATTTTCCATATCCTCACTAACTCTTACTATTTTCTCTTCTTTTTCACAGTGTTCATTCTAATGGTTTTGAAGTGATAATCTCATTGTAATTTTGATTTGCATTTCTGATTAGAGATGTGTGCCTTTTTATATACCTGTTGGCCATTTATATATCTTCTTTGGAGAAATGTCTACTTCCTTTGCCCATTTTTAAATTGGGTTATTTTGACTTTTAGTTGTTGAGTTGTAGAAGTTCCTTATATATTCTGAATATTAGCCTTTTATCAGATACTACTTAGCAAATAGTTTATCCATTTTGTTGGTTGCCTTTTCACTCGGTTGATTATTTCCTTTCATGTGCAGAAACTTTTTAGTTTGTAGTTCCATTTGTCAATTTTTGCTTTTGTTGCCTCTGCTTTTAGTGTCATATCCAAGACATTATTGCAAAATCCAATGTCCTGGAACTTTTCTATTTTTTTTCCCCGAGGAGTTTTATAATTTTATGTCTTTAACCCATTTTGAATTAATTTTTGTATATTGTGTACGATAAAGGTCCAACTTTATTCTTTTACATGTCAAAACCCAGTTTTCCCAATACCATTTGTTGAAGAGATTGTGCTTCCCTGTCTTCTTTCTTCATCCCAAAGTTGAAAACTTAAATTTAGTTCTTTTATTAGTACCTGTGCAAATCTAAATAAAATATTTAAACTTCTTCAAGATTGTATTTTAAATCCCTGCTATATCAAATAAGGATAGGACCCTTATTTATTTATTTATTTATTTATTTATTTATTTAAATATATTTTATTGATTTTTTATAGAGAGGAAGGGAGAGGGTAGAGAGTCAGAAACATCGATCAGCTGCCTTCTGCACACCTCCTACTGGGGATGTGCCTGCAACCAAGGTACATGCCCTTGACTGGAATCGAACCTGGGACCTTTCAGTACGCAGGCCGACGCTCTGTCCACTGAGCCAAACCAGTTGGGGCCAGACTTTTCCTTTTAAATGCCAAAGAAGTGCTGATTTCAATGAGCGCTCAAGTAACATTGCAAATAAACATATTGTCCTGATGTCTAAACACTCCCTCCTTTTTTCTTTGTTTGCAATTCTACCTTAATCTCTTCCAAAATGTGGGATGGATATAATCCTCTGGTCCTTTGAGGTGAGAAGTTTGAAGGATTCACATTATCTTGCTTTATCATGCTTATCAGTTTATCTTTCTTCAAGTTCTCTCACCTCTGGGCTCCTCGCTTTTCTGTCTGTCACTGATATCCCCTCCTTTTCTCTTTAGGCTGGTCTCAGTGGGTTTCCAACATCTGTTTTGGTTTAGAGGGACTCTTGCCTGGAAGTAGTTCTTCCCAGGCCATTATATTAATTTCTAGTAAAAGCAAATGAATGAATATATAGAAAGATTTTTTTTTTTAATTAAATCTTTTTTGTTCAGGTTACATTTGTTCCTCTTTTTTTCCCCCATAACTCCCCTCCTTCCAGCTCCCACCCCACCCTCCGCCCTCACTCCCCACCCACTGTCCTCATCCATAGGTGCACGATTTTTGTCCAGTCTCTTCCCGCATCTCCCACACCCCTTTTCCCCCCAAGAATAGTTAGTCCGTTCCCTTTCTATGTCCCTGATTCTATTATAATCACCAGTTCATTCTGTACATCAGGTTATTTATTCACTTGATTCTTAGATTCACTTGTTGATAGATGCATATTTGTTGTTCATAATTTGTATCTTTACCTTTTTCTTCTTCTTCCTCTTCTTAAAGGATACCTTTCAGCATTTCATATAATACTGGTTTGGTGGTGATGAACTCCTTTAGCTTTTCCTTATCTGTGAAGCTCTTTATCTGACCTTCAATTCTGAATGATAGCTTTGCTGGATAAAGTAATCTTGGTTGTAGGTTCTTGCTATTCATCACTTTGAATATTTCTTGCCACTCCCTTCTGGCCTGCAAAGTTTCTGTTGAGAAATCAGCTGACAGTCGTATGGGTATTCCCTTGTAGGTAACTGAGTTTCTTTCTCTTGCTGCTTTTAAGATTCTCTCTTTGTCTTTTGCTCTTGGCATTTTAATTATGATGTGTCTTGGTGTGGTCCTCTTTGGATTCCTTTTGTTTGGGGTTCTCTGCGCTTCCTGGACTTGTAAGTCTATTTCTTTCACCAGGTGGGGGAAGTTTTCTGTCATTATTTCTTCAAATAGGTTTTCAATATCTTGCTCTCTCTCATCTTCTGGTACCCCTATAATTCTGATGTTGGTACGTTTGAAGCTGTCCCAGAGGCTCCTTACACTATCTTCGTATTTTTGGGTTCTTTTTTCATTTTGCTTTTCCGGTTGGGTGTTTCTCGCTTCTTCGCATTTCGAATCTTTGACTTGATTCTTGCGCTCCTCTGGTCTGCTGTTGGGAGTCTGTATAATATTCTTTATTTCAGTCAGTGTATGCTTACTTTCTAGATGGTCCTTTATCACACCATCGAGGGTCTCATTAGATTTCCTGTACATCTCATCAAGTTTATCGACAGACTCTAGAAGCCTCTTGAGAGACCTCAAAAGTGTGGTTCTGAACTCAATATCCTCCCTTGATAGTTTTAGGACCCTTATTTATTTCTCCAATCTTATCACTTCTTCACTTCCATTCTTACCTTTTCTTTTGTATTTGACTAGGTTGATAACATTTACATTCTTTTCTGTAATGAAAGTTAAGACATTCAGAATTATAAGTAGGTTTCTTTTAAAAGGTGAACACAATAAACTGCTGTTAATTATTGAGTTACGGTTATTTTTTTCTTCTCTATGGGTCCAAAGTCATTATGCTAATGGAACTCAAAAAATAAAATATTTGGTATCAAGGTAAGATTGCTTATCTTTGCTTAGAGTTCTTAAGTTTTTCAAAATCATTTGCTACATATATAAACGTTATATAGTCTGACTTTACATTTGTAAAGCATTTACAACAGTTCTTAGTGCTGTGAAATCTATATTATTGTTCATTAAATAAATATATATCCTTTTTTTTTTCTTTTTATAATCGAATGCAGTTTCTTCAGGAGATCCTGAGAATATTTTTTTTTCTGTACCCTGAATAATATATGATTCTTCTGGGGTTAGTTGATCTCCTTAATGGTCTTTTTCTGGCTACTTTTTTTTCCTTAAATGTTTGGGGATCATTGTTTTCGGTTCATATTTACTTTATTACTATTCTTTTGTTAATCCTCACCTAAGATAGTTTTTCCATTGATTTTTAAAGAGAGTGGAAGGGAGGGGGAGAGACAGAGAGAGAGAAACATCGATGTGAGAGAGATGCATCAATTGGTTGCCTCCCGCAGGAGTTCCGACGGGCTGGGAATGAAGCCCACAATCGAGGCACATGCCCCTGACTGGAATTGAACCCTCAACCCTTGAATCCATGGGCTGATGCCCCAACCACTGAGCCAAAGGGGCTAGGGCTGATTCATGTTTGTTGCTAAAGGATTATCTTGATTATTCTAGGTAGCTGCTTTGTGTTTCCTTTCTTGTTGTATAGGTGGGTTTGTTTTCTAATTGCCATCTCTGATTGGAAAGACTGGTAATTCTTTGGGCATAGATGAAGCATCTTGTCTGCTGGCAAGTTTAGGTTTAGAGCATAAGAGCACAGAACCTGTTGTTAATCTCAGGAGCTTTCTGATTGTCGTGTTGACGTAAGCTGTATGGATACTAACAGCCATGCCAGAAGTCCAGTTTCTTTCTTAGCAGTATGTTAGCTTTCTATAGAAAAGTGTTGCAGCTTGGGGCCTATGGATAAGGGTGGGCCCTTAGCCAGAGAAGGGGTGCAGAGAAGGGACAGGTGCAGTTTTTTTCTAGATCACCTGTTTTCAGCCTCTTTATCTCCTAACTCTGAGCCTAGAGTCTCAGGACCATTGAATCAGATATCCACTGTATCCCTTTATGTGTGAATTTTGGGGTGTGCTTTCCTTAGTTCTGTTGAGCCTGTTAACACACTTAGATCTGCCTTCTGTTCTTCATAATGTACTGACATTTCACTTCTTCATAACTTCCTTCTCCATTCTTTTCATTTTTTGTAGATTTATTCCTTTTTTATACTTCTATGCTTCTCTCATAAATTCTCTCCCGTCCTCTTCTCCCTTGCATTCACCCCCAGATAGGCCATGTTTCCTCATGGTTCTGTGTACTTTGATAGCGTACTACCTTGTGTTTGCTTTGTCTCTTTATATGCCTGCTTTCCTTTCACTTCTTCACGTCTTAGAATTGAACCCTCCCTTCCCAACGTGTCAGCTGTCCTTTGTCCCAGACTTTCTTTATGAGCTGAAACAATGGCTTCCAAACTTCATTGACCACAACCTATAGTCAAAAATATATTTATGTTGTCACCCAGTACATATATATGCACATTCATCAACACAAACCTGAAACGATAGTTTTAGGAAATATCCTTATCATTACTAGGTGTCCTGTATGAGTTTTTTTCCTATCCTGTTCATTTTTAGAATGTTGGTTATAACTCATTATATTGCTGGACCAAAGGGTATGAACACTTATAATTTTGTTAGGATGTTGATATATTGTTCTTCATAAAATTGTACCAATTTCTACTCCCATCAGCAATGTATGAGAGTAATGTCAAAGCTAATAGTGTAAGTGTTTTGAAAATGCTACTCCTAGAGTATGTGACTCATCAGAGTATTCAAACTTGAGCAACACCTGTCCTGCCTAGGAATATAATAGCCTGTACTTTAAATCCCTTTTCAGTAGTAGTAGGAGAGGAAAAAGAAGCCTGTGGGTTAGTTGAATGTTTTTTAGAATTCGATCTCAATTTATTTACAACTAGAGGCCTGGTGCTCAAAATTTGTGCACTGGAACGGCAGGAGAGGCGCCTGCCACCACTGCTCTGCTTGCCAGCCATGAGCCTGGCTTCTGGGTGAGCGACGCTCTCTCTGTGGGAGCACACTGACCACCAGGGGGCAGTTCCTGCATTGAGCATCTGCCTCCTGGTGGTCAGTGTGCATCATAGTGACCAGCTGTTCCGCTGTTCGGTCGATTTGCATATTAGGGTTTTATTATATAGGATGTTTTGACTCCTATTTCTCTGAATAGCTGTTTTGTGTTTACTCTAGGCATTATATTATGTATACACTAGAGGCCCAGCACATGAAAATTGTGCGCAGGTACGGTCCCTAGGACAGGCCTGTGATCAGGGCCATCTTCCCCAGCTGACTGCAGCCGGCTGCTGGCAGCTGGCCCCGCCCCCTGCCACCACCCACCCCCGGTTCCCTGTTTGCCATCGGGCAATTGGAGCTTGCCAGCTGGGGGGAAGGACCAAGAGGTTGGTTGTTCCTGCCCGCTCACCGGCCCTGCCCCCACCGCGGTCTCCCTCTGTGTGTGGGGAGACTGGTGGGGCGGGGGCCTTGGCCTGCAGCCGCCCGCATCCCCCACCCCCAGTTCCCTGCTCACCATCAGCTGATCGGAGCCTGCCGGCCAGGGGGAGAGACTGAGAGGTCGGCCGTTCCCGCCTGCTTGCCAGCCCGCCCCTGCCACAAGTTTCCCTCTGTGTGTCGGGTGAC
>NW_005369442.1:2146303-2172647 GCF_000412655.1 Myotis brandtii | reverse complement strand
TGCCGCCCGCGTCCCCCGCCACCTACCCCCGGTTTCCCGTTTGCCATTGGGCAATGGGAGCCTGCGGGCCAGGGAAAGGGACCGAGAGGTGGTCAGTGTGCCTCATAGTAACTGGTCGAGCGGTTGTTCTGGTCGTTCTGCTGTTAGGGTCAATTTGCATATTACCCTTTTATTATATAGAATAGCTTATCACAGTCTACTGGTCAAGTCCACTTTGCCCCCCCTCCCATTTCTAGTATAATTGTTTTTTATATTTTCTCTTCATACAATGAGAACCATATTACACAGTGTTATACTTTTTGCTTTAACCTCAAAGATATTATAGAAGACTTAAGAGGAGAAGGAAGGTCTATTGTATTTATCCATGTTCTTATTCTTTCCATTCTTCCTTTCTGATTTTCCAGTATTCCTTCTTTTATCATTTCTTTTATGTTTGAAGAACTTCCATTAATCATTCTTTGAGGGTAGGTCTACTGGTGGCAAGTTCTTAGTTTTCCTTCATCTGCGAATGTTTTCATTTCCCTCTGTCCTGAAGGATATTTTATCTGGATATAGGATTCTGGGTTGGCAGTTCTTTTCTTTCAGCACTTGAAAAAATGCTTCTGGATATCAAAAATATGAATATAAATAGAAATTTAAAGTTTTCATTAACTGTGAACATAATGGTCTAAATGTTAAAACATTTTCTTCTAAATTATAATTACTATGAGTACATCATAAATATTGGTTTGTTTTATTATAAACAGTTACTAAACATAAATACATCTTTTCAGAAGGGACTGCTTTTTCCATAGAATTTATGTATCCATGAATGAGTATTACACATGTTAGAATGAGACTGGTTCCAATGGAAATTAAAAATAAAAAGAGATGTTTGGCCATTAGTAAGTGTGAGGTTTACAAAAGATTTGTTGATAATTTTTTAAGTATATCATTTACAATAAAAGTTACAGTATATTCCTTCCAAATTATATCTAACTAGAGTCCTGGTGCACAAAATTCTTGCACAGATAGGGTCCCTAGGCCTGGCCGGCAATCAGGGCCGATTGGGGCCTTTCCGCTGCCTGCCGGGGCCTTCCTTCTGGCTGCCAGCCGGGGCCTTCCTTCGTGCCGCACTGCCCCCTGGTGGTCAGTGCACATCATAGTGAGCGATTGGTCTCCCGTTCAAACTCCTGCAGGGACAATTTGCATATTAGGCTTTTATAGATAGATAGATAGATAGATCCGTCCATGTATGAATGAAAAACTGAGCAGAGTAATAATTGTCCAGGCAAAAAAACACATGGATTTACTGTGCCCAGTATTCTTTTGGCAAAAGTTAATAAAAATGTTTCTCAATAAATGTTCAAGAGAATGTAAAACAATTAACTTTGGTGTATATTACTTTTGCTTGAAGATAGGCCTCTTTTCAACTCCTTGAAATCACGCAAAGTGATTGGTATAATGTACTAACTTCTTTCTCATTTCTCTGATAATGGGTAAAGTGCAGATCTTGAGTTCTAATTCAAGATGCTTCCCAGGTATTGAATTCTAAATAACTCTAGATAACTCATGTAAGATGTCTGGCCATAAGCTTTTTAATTGGGTGAACTAAGTTGTAGCTGTCTTCAATATTTATCATCACTGTTTTTATTAGATATTCTCTCAGGTCAGTCTTTTTTTTAATCTTTAAATTCTTTATTAGTTAAGGAATCAGGTCAGTTTCTTAATCAAAAATTTGTATTGGGGACAAAATATGTCATTTTTAATATCAGGAATTGCCTTTAACAAAAATGTATGGGACAAGGAAAGATAGGACCACCTTGGCGATTCCATTAAAGGTTACCCTCCTTCCACAAATCAATATTTCAAATGATTTCTTTGGTCTTTTGGATGTTTCTGCATCTCAGGGAAGTGCATTATAGTGAGATTTTTAGATGTGTGAGCGTTATATTTTTATCTTGTGAACGGGAAGATGATTATAAAATAAAGTGTAGAAAAGGAGAGACCAGTGTGATGCTCTGACCTTGATATTAATTCTAGTAACTGGTTGGTAACTATGGAAATCAAAGATCTGAAAATTGATCCCCTTAAAACCATCTGGTCCCAGGTAAAGACTGCTAAAGATCTGAAAATTGATCCCCTTAAAACCATCTGGTCCCAGGTAAAGACTGCTGGATTAAGGTTTAATCTTTCATCATTACATTATAGTCTTGAATCTTCTGCTGTGGAAAATTCATCTGCTTTTTATTTTCATAACTGTTTAATTCTTTTAAGGACCTTCATTATAGTGCATTGATTACTGCAATTTCTCTGTGTTCTTTGAGCAAGGATTCTTTTCCATTTTTCCTTAGTATGTTCCTCACTGGAGCAGTTTTTTATTCTTCCTCTTTGTTCAACTTTAACAGGTGATTTTTTAATTTATTCCCAGTCCACTCCCTTCAGGTTTTGATTTTTGTTGTTGTTATGCATCAGATTTTATCTGTTTTTTTTTTGTTGTTGTTGTTCTTCATTCATTAAAAAAACAGGGTATGTTGTAAATATATAATTGCCACAGGGTATCAATCTTCATTATATTTCAGCGACTAAAACTCCACGAGGGCAGGAATTTGGTGTTTCCCTCACCATTGGGTGTGTAGAAACTATCATAGTGAGTTATTGAAGGAGCAAGGAGCAGACTTTCTCCATCTCTCTTCTTAATAGAAGCTCTGGTTAAAAAAGAAATAACCAAACTAGTAAGTTGTAAAGTCTTTTATTTTTATTAATTGATAGTTATAATAGTATTTTTCTAATAGCAAATTAAAATGCTTTTATATTGTGGTTAGAGGTGTTAACATTTCTGATAATTTTTATTTTGATTAATAAAAATTAATGGTAATGTTTAGACTGTTTCATAAAATCATACTGGAAATACCAGGTAATAGTACTTACCTCATAGGAATGTTATGAAGATTGAATTAGTTAATACGTATAAAGCACTTAGAACAGGGCTTCACACATAGTGAAGTGCTTGGTAACTATTAATTAGTCATTGGAAATGATGCTGAGACTGATTTTTACCCATCATTCTGCTGGAGGGCCCCTGATGGTTAGTTGATCAATACATCCATGCATAGGGAGGCTGGCTTTGTTGTCTCAGGGCAGTCTTTCCTCAGGCCCTGAAAGGACCCTCCACAAGGACTTTACCTCAGCTTCCTTCTCAAAGCCTTGAGGCTATGGGGCTGGGATGAGCTTCAGAATGGCAAATATTTTGTCAAGTGGTAAGGGTTTAAAATAGGCTCTGCCTTTTATCCCATTTAGCATTGCCCTATAGACTGAGCTCCCTGAGTGTGATGGAATCGGACATGTTCATAGCTACATCTCCAATTCCTGGCACATATGAGACCCCAGTTCATGTTGTATACATGGATGGGGAAAAAATACTGGAGTATACTTAGAATTTGGTTAGCATTATTTCCACAGCTGCCTTTGTTTTACAGAAGATTTTTTTTTTTTCCTGTAAAGCTGCCGAAACTTAGAAGCTGATTCTGTCACAGTGTAAGATGCCTTTGGAAAATTCTGCATTCCTCTTAGATGACTCTTTAGGACTTGGTGAGTTACACTAGATACCTTCAACCTTCATTTTGAGCTAAGAGGTATGCCATCTTTTTTTCTTTCTTTCTCTCTTTCTTTTCATAATTATTGGGTATAATGAGGTTTGAAATCTGGCAAGGAGCATAGGACAAAGTATTATAAAAATATTTAGAGCATGATTTGTTACTTTCTTTGATAGCTTTTAATTTTCATTCTTAGGAGTGAAAAGTTATTCATTCTACATGTAAAGTATTTTTAGCAGTTCCTGAAATTTTTCAAATTTACTGCTTAAAGGTAAGATTTATAACTTTTTGTTTGTTTTTCTGAGATAAATAAAGGTAATTCACAAATGACTAAAAAGTAGAATAAGAATTATTTCCTGTTGGATTTTAGGTTTAGATATAAAGAATCAGTTGATTAAGGTAAAAAAGGACCAGTTACCTACTGCAGCTTCAGCTTACAAGCAAGTCTTTCCATCAAGGATGTGCACACACGACCAATCCAGCCTGCTGCCTGTTTTCGTGTGGCCCGTGAACTAAGAATAGTGTTTACATTTTTAAATATTGAGAAAAATCTTAAAAGAAGAATACTACTTTGAACATGGAAATTATATGAAAGTCAGATGTCAGCATCTGTGAATAAAGCTTTTATTGGAACAGCTACTATTATTTTATATATATATAGTATATGGCTGTTTTCAAGCTATAGTGGCAGAGTTAAGTAGTTGAATCAGAAACCTTAGGCCCAGGAAGCCAAAAAATATTTACTACATGACCCTTTGCAGAATAAGTAGCTGACTTCTGCTCTATGTGGTTGGAGAAGTATTTTTTTAGATTGGATGCTAAGTTTTAAGAGATGAGTGGGAGGATATTAGAGGGAGGTGAGAATCAGTACCAACTTTCAATGACTTATTTATATTATTTATACCTTTATCCTGGAAAGTGTAATGTATTCTAATTACATTGGCTTGTGTTGGTGTTTTAAAATAGAAAATAAAGAGAAATCTATTCTTCTGTTACTTTTCTTCTAAAATGAAAGAGAGAGAGAGAGAGAGAGAGAGAGAGAGAGAGAGAATATGAATTATTGTAGGACTCTCAGTTTTTTTTACCAGGATTTAATGTTACCATAATATCTTAGGTTTTTAAAAGATTATTTATACCTTTTATACAGTTTCTTTTTTCCTAATATATGGAGATTTCCTGTTATTTTTAAGTGAAAGTACTAATATATTTGGAAACTTGGTGACTCACTCATTGTTGGGGATGGAGGTGCATTGTCCCTTTTGAGTCTATGAATAGTCTTTGAGGATAATCTTAAGGAGCTCTTCTGTAATGACAGAGACTGGTTAAGTTTTATATTAGGAGACAAAAGACTGTGATTTTAGTACTATCTTTCTTGTCCCTCTAGAGCACTTAATAGTTTTGTGACTTTGGAAACATTTACCACTCTGAATCCTAGTTGCTTCATTTTCAAAATAGGGGAAAATAATACAGTGGGGCCTTGACTTACAAGTGTCCCGACTAACGAGTTTTTGGAGATACAAGCCGTCTCTCGGCCGATTTTTTGCTTTGAGTTGCGAGCTAAAATTGGGGTTACGAGCCAGCTTCAGATACCCCACCGCTAGTTGGCGCAGCAAACGTCACAGTGAACGCCACAACGTCAGCCTAGCACCACGTGTCTCACTCGTTCACTTTTTTATTTGACATACGAGTAATTTGAGTTAACGAGCTCCGAGCTCCGTCACGGAACGAATTAAACTCGTAAGTCAAGGCCCCACTGTAATTGTTAAGACTTACTAAATTATAAGTTTTCTAAGGATAGGTATTATGCCTATTTTTTTGACCACTAGATCCCCCTGTAGCTGTCACAGGCTTGGTACAAAGTTGGCACACAGTCAATGTTTGTTGAGTGAAAGAACAAAATCTGTTGTAGTCTAATAACTATATGCGATCACAATGTTTCTAGTTTGTTTTTTAAAGGTTTGCTTATTGGGATTGGGTGATTTTGTTAACTATAAGAGAGAATTTTGTTGAAAACAGTGATTTCCTCTGGATTCATTCTTTATAGATAGTCATCAAATCATTGCCCAGATTTGTCTAAGTTGATTATATATTGTTATTTTTTTTGAAATCTTGAGACCAGATGAACCACTAATCCAAGAAATACCAATCTCAAAGAAAACTAGAAGTCTCCTCATTGTAAAGTTTTAAAATATATACCTACTAAAAGCACTCTTGGATAGGAAGACATATATTCTCATCTAAATCTTCTGAAACTTTTTTCTACTCTTCCACTGAACCTCACCCGAGGATATGTTTATTGATTTTAGAAAGAGAGGAAGGGGAAAGAGAGGGAGAAACATTGATGGGAGTGAGAAACATTAATTGGTTGCCTCCCATACGTGTCCCAACCAGGGATTGAACCCTGTGCCCTAACCACAACCTTTTGGTATATGGGGTGATGCTCCAACCAACTGAGCCACCAACCCAGGGCTGAACCTCTTTTTTTAAATGAAGCTTTCCTATATATTTTGCTCAAGATTACCCAACTTTTAAAATCTTGCCTTGCAGAATATCTTGTGAAGATAAGATAATTTAAAAGGTATTTAGCTGAAGACAACTGTTCTAAATTAAAGGAGTTCAGGGAGATATGACAGCTAAATGTGTAGTATATAACTCTGGACTGGATCCTCTAATGGAGGAGGAAGAAAACCCTAAAGGACTTTATTTGATCAATTAAAAAATTGGAGAGTAGGCATTAATTAAAATATTTTACAATTTAAAAATATTTTACAATTTTTAGGTTTCCTGAAGTAACTATGCTGTGGTTATTTAAGAGAATGTCTTTATTTGTAGGAGGTACACATCGAAGTACTTAGACGTAAAAGGGCATGCTATATATAACTTACTCTCAAGTGGATCAAAAGATATGCTTATATATGATAAAGAAAATGATGAAAATGTTAAAAATTGGTGAATCTGGATAAAGTACATATAGGAGTTCTTTGAACTATTTTTATTACCTTTCTGGAATTTGAAATTATTTCCAAGTAAAAAGTTTAAAGAGATGTCTTTAGCAGTTACCAAAGAAACCCCTGGAAATTATGTCCAAATACTATTGCTTTTAAATTATTTACTTCCATTAAAAATACACTTGTAGGCTGGCCGGTGTGACTCAGTGGTTGAGCATCGACCCAGGAACCAAGAGGTCATGGTTCAGTTCCTTGTCAGGGCATATGCTCAGCTTGCAGACTAGATCCTCAGTAGGGGGTGTGCAGGAGGCAGCAATCGATGATGTTTCCTCTTTCATCAATGTTTCTATCTCTCTCTTTCTTTCTAAAAAAACAAAACAAAAAACAATTAAAAAAAACATATCCAAAAATACACTTATATTCCACCCTGGCCGGGTGCTTCAGTTGATTGGAGCATCGCATTGTACAACTAAAGGTTTGGGGTTCAATTCCCAGTCGGGGCACATACCTAGGTTTCAGGTTCCATCCCCAGTTGGGGTGCATATGGAGGCAATCAATCAATGTTTCTCTCACAGACATGTTTCTCTCTCTAAAATCAATAAAAACAATCCCTTGGTGAGGATTAAAACAACCACAACCCCCCCACCCCCCACAAGCTCACAAAGCTTTTAAAAAAGTACACTTATATTCCTTGTGTTTATTTTTTAAAGTATTTTCACACATACTCTGTTTACATGGTGGTGCTGTTATTGAGCAATGTTTTTTGTTGGGTGTTTTGTGATTAGCCGTTTTGTCATCAACGCAGGTGCTCTGTTTATGTCACTTCACTAGATTTAATAAGTTTATAACATAAATAACTTATTAAACAGATTTAGTTATTTTAGAGTAATGGTGAAGATAAAATGAAATAGAACTTTGCAAATGTAAAAGCTGCTATACAAAGATAATATCTTTATAGTAACAGTATTCTTGCAGATTATCTCATCAGTTATTTTAATCATAAGATCATAGTTAAATGCCAATTGGTTTAATTTAGAACTTCAAAAAATTTTAGGTATAGTCTATTTAATTTTCATCTATTCTGTACTTTTCTTCACTTCAGCTCGTTTCATTAAAAATCTATTAAATCTTCCCTTAATTCATAAATATATTGTTCTTAAAAGTGTATCTGGTTTTATTTATTAAATTTAATTTATTATATTTTGAAGGAAATTCAAGAATAAGGATATATTATAGTGTTTCTCAAAATGGTATTAATAAATGCAGTTACCTTTTAGCACTTGTTTTGTGCTATGTATCATGTTCTAAGCACTTCACATTTAATAGTTTTATTTCCACAACAACCTTATGATGACACCTTGCCTTGACTTACTCTTTTCAATTCCAGCTAAAACTTAGATGCTAAACCTCAGAAGCTCGAGTTTTCTTACCTTTTTTGCCAAATACAAACTATAGGAACTAATGTACGGGACCTTAATACAGAAAAATTCATCAATTGTATTTACTTTAAGAAAAAATACTATCTTAGAATTTTCTGGTTTGTGAATATGGGATAGTTTTAACCTCAGGCTAGACTTTTTATTGCTCTCATAATATCGAAAGGATCCACATCAAGACAATTCTTCAGTAATTATATTGAAAAAGGAAGTAAATGTGACTTTTTGTAACCCAACTAAAAGGCAGACTGAAGTAGAACCTATTTCTATTAGAAACTTCATTTTACCAACAAGCAAAATAACCAAAAAATTAAAAATGAAGGGACTGATAATAATGCCAACTTTAAACAACTTTGAATGAAAACATGCATATTATGAAGTGCATAAATTCTGAGTATCATTTTGATGAAATTTTATGAAGTCATTCTTAAACCAATACCAAGATCAAGATAGAGAACATTTTTATCAATCCAGGGGCCTTCTTCATGCCTCCTGACATCACGCTCTCCGACAGGTAACTTATTCTGAGTTCATTAGTATTATCTATTCATTAGTATTGTCTATTTTTGCACTTAGTGTCTGTCTTTATTTGATAATCTTGTTTATGCAGTCATCTATGTTGATTCATATAGCAACAATTTTTCTTTTTTCATTGCTTTGTAATAGCATCATTTGTATGTATACACCACAGTTTATTTCTTCATTCTACTGTTGGACATTTAGATAATTTTCAGTTTTGGGCTATTATGAACAATGGTGCTGTAAATATTCTTGTGTGTCTTTTGGTGTACATATATGTGCATTTCTGTTGGCTAAATATCCAAGAGTGAAATTGCTGGGTTAGGGTATTTCCCTACTTAGCTTTAGTAGATCCTCCCAGTTTTCCAAAGGGGTTGAGTCAATTTACATTGCCACCAGCAGTATACAAGAGTTCTTATTGATCTATATCCTCCCCAATACTTGAAATTACTAGTGTTTTTAATATTAGCTCTTCTATATATGTAGTAAAAATTTTGTAGTTTTAATTCATAACTCCCTGATACCTTCAAAGGCTTAGTAGATGTTTATATACTTGTTGACCATTTGGATATCTGCTTGAGAAATGCCTGTTAATGTCATTTGCCCGTTTTTCTATTGTGTCTGTCTCTTTAGGAGTTCTTTATCTGTTTATAGGATAAGGTTTTTTTTGTTGGATTAAGTATTAAAATTCTTCTATTTCTTCACTCTTAATAGAATAGCATGTCTTGATTAATATAATTTCTTATTTTAAAAAAGTCCATTTTAACAAAGTATTCTTTTATGGTTAGTGTTTTTTGTGTGTTTTATGAAATCTTTACCTATCCCCAAACCAAGAAAATATTTGTATGTTTTCTTCTATAAACTTAATTGTTTTAACTTTTATATTTAGGTTTATGCATGGTATGTGGTAGGATTCATGGTTCATTTTATTTTCCATATGGAAATCCATTTGGTCAAGCATTATTTATCGAAAAGGCTATCCTTTCCCTAATGTAATACAGTAGTCCCTTTATTGTAAATCAGGTGACTCCAATAATTTGTGGGTCACTTTTTGGACTTTTCTCTATTCCATTGGTCTGTTTGTTCTTGTGCTAGTACAATACTCTTTTAATTAGTGTAGCTTTAAATTTTTCTGATTTGTTCTTCATAATTGCGTTAGTTCTTTTTGGTACTTTAAATTTCAGTAAAAATTTTATACTCAGCCTATCAATTTCCCAATAAACAACCAAACCCTGCTTAATATTAAACTTGCTTAATATTATTATTTGTTATTTATTATTATTATTAACTAGCTTAATATTGAATCTGTAGATCAATTTGGGTGTATTGACATCTTTCAGTATTGAGACTTTTAATACATTAATCGTGGTATATAACTTGATATATTTAGGCCTTTAACGTTTTCTCTCAGAAATGTTTTGTTATTTTGTGTGTAGACTTCTTATACATCTTTTGTTAATTTTTAAAGGTATGATAGTGATAACTGGTTATGTTTTTTAGAAGTCCTTATAATTTGTAGATCATACTGGAGTTTATACAGATGAAAGGATATAGTTTTTGGGATTTGCTTTTAATAATGCAAGGGGAGATAGTAAGGAATGGGGAAGGGGCAGAATAAATGAAATAGTATTGACCATGGTTTGATAATGGTTGAAAATGGGTGATGGGTATATAGATTAATAATTTTATTACTCTTTATTTTTTTATATGTTTGAAATTTTCAGTAAAAACAGGTATGGTTGGTTTTCTTTTTGTTTGTTTTTCTTTTTGTTAATCCTCACCCGAGGATATTTTTGCATTGATTTTTAGAGAGAATGGAAGAGAGGGGGAGAGACAGAGAAAAACATCAATGTGAGAGAGACATATTGGTTGGTTGCCTCCCACATGGTGTCCCGACCAGGGCTGGGAATCGAGCCTGCAACTGAGGTGTGTGCCCTTGACTAGAATTGAACCTGGGACCCTTCAGTCCAAGGATAGGCCAATGCTCTATCCTCTGAGCTAAACCGGCTAGGGCAAAAATAGGTTTTTAAAAATGTAATGACTGCAGTAGATTGAAAAATACATTTATATAATAATCCAAAGATCATAATAATACTTTTTTAAAAAACCTTCGTAGGTAACCATTCATTACTCTGAAAACTATTGGTAAATGAAAGAATCAACCATTTATTCTTTTTCTGCACAAATTATATTTCAAGGTAACTAAATAGTTAGGAAGAAAGGTTTACCATTATAGAAGAATCACAGCTAGTAAGAAATGCTGGGAGAATGATTGGATTAGAAACTCACCACAGTGCACCCTGTAGTAAAATTATGAATCTAGATAATGATCAGTCAAAGACTACTAAAGCCTTTAGGTAAAAGTCTTTTGGGAAATGGACATAATTCAATGAATAGCCAAAATGGAGTAAGCCTTTCTCTGTGACTGATTGGAACTAAAAACTGTCAGGAGTTAACGAGAGAAGTGGGGTTGGGGGTAGGTAGTAAAGGGGGTCAAATACATGGTAACAGAAGGAAATTTGACTTTGGGTGGCAAATACACAATGCAATAACAGATGATTTATTATAGAATTGTACACTGAAATCTATATAATTTTATTAACCAGTGTCAACGCAATAAACTGTCAATAGAATACAAAAGCCATCTAAAGACTCTGAAAGTTAATAGTGGGCAAATTGAGAAAGGAAGTCATAACTTGAAGAATAGTCTGTATAATGGTGAGTGTACTTTTTTTTATCTATGTCCCAGCTTTCACCAAATGGGCTAAATTGTAGAACTACACAAATTAGTATAGCAATTATCAAAAACTCCAAGAAAAAACCCTATTTCTAGACAGAGGACAAGGAAAGGGATCTTTTCTTTTGCTCTCTCAAGTCTACTCTGAGACCATCTCCACCTGTAAGCAATGTTGCATTGCCATGGTGGCACAACTATTTAAAACTCTGAGAGAAAATAATTTCTTTGGCCAGAGGAATTGGGAAAGAGGCCCCTGGAAACAAGAGCATGCTGGGGGAACCTCAGAGAAAAGAGAGCTGATATGAGAGGATATTCCCTCATGGTGAGTATGAATCCACAGAAGTTCCACCTCACACATGAACTACACATGCACAGAACCGACCTAAAGCAAAGACTAAGAGAATTGAACTATAATAGTAACATAAACTACTGTTCAAATCTCAGATTTGCCTCTGAGTGATGCTCACAAAGGATAAGCCCAAATAACATACTAAAGACTTTGAAAATTGAACTGACATTGGAACTACCACCCACAGAAGGCAATATAGTACTTCCAGTCTAAACTTAAAAAAAAAACACATCAAATTCTTCAGAAGATGTTAATAGAATTTAGAATTTTATAACCTGATTTTCAGAATGTCTAGGATATAATCTCAAATTACTTGACATAAAACAAAAAGGGAAATCTGACCATTTTTTATGGGAAAAGACAATGAACAGATGCCAACCCTGAGATGATCCTGATGATGGAATTATCAGAAAAATACTTTTATTTTAAAAAATGTTTTTATTGATTTTTAGAGAGGAAGGGAGAGGGAGAGAGAGAAACATCAATGCTGCGAGAGAATCATTGATTAACTGCCTCCTGCATGCCTCACACTGGGATCAAGCGCCCACCCCAGGTATGTGCTCTGACCAGGAATCGAACCATGACCTCCTGGTTCTTAGGTTGACATTTAACCACTGAGCCATGCTGGCCAGGCATCAGAAAAATACGTTAAAGCAACTATTATATCCATGTTCAATGAGATAAAAGTAAACACTTTTGACATGAATGTAAAGATCTCTGAAAACTAGAAAAAAGAATCAAATGGAAATTTCAGAACTGAAAAATACAATTGTATATGAGATACATATTTACTGCATGGGCTCGGTAGCAGGCTTGAAGATAAATCAGTAGAAATCTCAAATCCTGTGTCTTCTGTATCAAGGTTATACCTCTGTTTTGTAATACTTGATAAAAGTCTAGGCTGTACCCTGTGAAACCTAGCCATAGGCCTTCTGGCTGTGAATTTTTGTGCCATTTACACATCCTCTTTTATCCATAATTACTACTGCATACTTGCATGCTGCAAAGAAGAGGGGTCTATGCCATTTGAGCCCATTTCTCTTGTTACTCCACCGATCCAGATAGGGTCTTGGCCTGTCATTTTTCTAGACTTTCTCATTTCAGGTAAAGATCAAGGACATCAGTCAGTGGGTTAAAAATAATAGTCAATTAAGGGATAAACATACCCACAAATATTTGAAAGCTTTGAAAATAGGGATAGAGAGATAAGTAGAAGTGGATAGCATAGATATATATCATATATTGCAGAATTTTAAAGGAAATAAAATTTATCTTAAATATAAATGTAGATAAACTGATAACTTTGGTGAAGAGGAAATGCTATACGGTTGTTTTCTGAATAATCTGTGGTTCAAGATGCATCTGAACTTAATTGAACTAGTTTTCAGTTGGTCGGGAACTTGTTTGGCCTATTTGGCTGCACAAAAGCAACCTGGCAGTTTACCCAAGTTAAATAGGTCAGACCAGCTGTCATTTTATGAAGGGATTATACTGCAAAAGTTAGAGGAATACTTAAAAATTGATATGTTTTAGTGGTACTTTATATGGATCTGGTGGTCTGATTGACAAAGTTATATAAAATGTCAAAAATTATCATTATATTAATACATATTAGTTATAAATTACTAGATATCTAATGAGCTATCCTAAGCCTAGTATTTTCATAATACTACTTAATTATCAAATTTCTTAACAGGTCCCTGGAGATTTATAGTACTAATGAAATTCTGAGAATATGAATATTTCATATTCATTCTACCTCCCCCTTCTTTTTTCTGGAGATCCATCTCAGAAATTTACAAACACTTGACTTTTTAAAATAGACTATGATTTAATTAATCTTGTTTGGATATCTGTTTGACACTTATAAGTTATGCCATTTTTGTATATTCTCTAGCACATTAAGTAGTGGTCCAAAGGGAAGTATGCTGTAATAGTCATTTGGACATTAAATTAAACAAATGTTTTGCCATTCAGTAAAACATCCATAGAGCTTGTTGCTGCCATATAGCAATAAATTTAGACTTCAGTTGCAGTTGAACTCATGTTTCTGGAATTATTATTCACGTTGTTTTTCAATTCCATTGAAGAAACATAAAAGGAAAAAATAGTTCAGAAGTTACAAGCTTACTGGCATGGTGGCATATTCTTTTATCTATTGATAGATCAAATTATTCTTTGATCTTCCCCACAATATACTTTATTTTGTCTTCACCAAAGGGAAAATTGGGTCATGGTATATGGTAGGCAGATAATGGCCCTTCAAAGATGTCTATGTCCTAATTTCCAGAACCTGTAACTATATTATGTTACATGGAAAAGAGGAATTAAGGTTGCTAATCAGCTGACCTTAAAATGGGAAAATTATTTTGATTCTCTGGGTGGACCCAATGTAATCACAGGGTCTTTATGAGGTATGTGGGAGACAGAAGAGATTACAGCCACAGAAGGGTGTGGCCTGCTGCTGGCTTTGAAGATGAGGAGGGGTACCTCTAGAAGCTTGAAAAGGCAAGGAAACAAGATTTTTTGCTAAAGTTTCCAGAAAGGAATGCAGCTCTACAAACACCTTGAGTTTAGCCCAGTGAGACCAGTGTTGGATTCTGACCTTTGGAACTGGGAAATAATAAATTTGTGTTCTTTCCATTAAGTTGATAGTAATTTGTTATACCAGCCATAGGGAACTAATACACAGTATCTCTGTTTAGTTTTCCACTAACAATATGAATTTTACATATGATTAATTGAATCCTGATGTGAATGACAATGTGATTTCCTGAGATCAATTCTAATCCTATATAATAAAAGGCCAATATGCAAATTGACCGAATGGCAGAATGACCAGTCGCTATGATGTGCACTGACCACTAGGGAGCAGATGCTCAATGCAGAAGCTGCCCCGTGGTGGTCAGTCTGCTCCTACAGGGGGAGTGCCACTCAGCCAGAAGCCGGGCTCATGGCTGGCGAGTACAGCAGCAGTCATGGGAGCCTCTCCTGCCTCCACGCCAGCGCTAAGGATGTCTGACTGCCGACTGCGGGTAGCAGGCCTAGGCTGTCAGTCAGACATGCCCCGAGGGCTCCTGGACTATGAGAGGGCGCAGGCTGGGCTGAGGGACCCCCTCCCCCAAGTGCACGAATTTTGTGCACTGGTCCTGTAGTATATTATATTAAGAAGTCATTTATGTTGATAATATGTTGGGCACTAATGGGCAGACCTTTGTTTACTAGGGACCTTTATTTTCTACTTCATGGGAAGGGTGATAAGTACAAATTTAGTGTGGCTAGAAAATAGATAGTATGTGTACAATGAGGGTACAATGAGAGATGAAGCTTGAAAGGAAAATTGGTGCCTTGTAATATGGCAAAACAAGTGATCTCCAAAAGCCTTGATTCCCCTCCATATGTTCTTCAGTGTTTGTATTATTTGTGTCTATATTAGTAAATGCTATAGTTGAAATTATAAAAAGTTTATGTGAGCACAACTTAAGCTATATTAGAATTGTAAGCAGCCATTGTATTTTGCCATGGAATGGCTTATCTGCATTATAAACACTCTATGGCAAAAAGGAAGAGTAGCATTTAGAAAAACATGAAAAAGAATTAAGCATCTCTAAATGTGATGAGTAACTTGACCAACAGAGACTGTTACTATCTGATATTTTTCCCTGATCATCTCAGATCAACTTACCTTGCTCTTTTGTGCCTTTTATGGGATGAGAAACTGTGAGGGCCCAGCAAAGATTAGAAGGCTAGGATAGGTTAAAAAAAGAAAGAAAGAAAGAAAGAAAGACATGCCCAGCTGGTGTGGTTCAGTGGTTGAGCATCAACCTATGAATCAGTAGGTCACAGTTCAATTTTCAATCGGCACATGCCAGGGTTCCTGGTTCGATCTCCAGTAGGGGGCTTGCAGGAGGCAGCCTATCAGTGATTCTCGTTGTTGATGTTTCTCTCTCTCCCTCTCCCTTCCCTTCTGAAATCAATAAAAATATATTTTTTTTAAAACACTTTTTTAAAAAAAAGACATAAACATAAATAAATTAGAGCTATATTGCCAATTTAAAAAAAGTCTTGTTTTATTTTTGTGGTTTTGAATTAAGCTGATTACATGTTATATTAGCTTGTATGAGGTAAGGTGCTTGAAACTGATGGAGAGGTGTTTGTGATTATTGGTAATGGTGAGTTCTAGAGTAACTCCAGGGGAATGAATAGGAGATAGGATGGAGCACAGGATTGCTGGAGGAGAGGAGGACAAGGAACTGACTGGTCAAGATATTGGGAGGATCATTTATGTAGATATTAAAATCCAAAAACACTGACAAAAGAGGTTTTGGAGAGAGTAACAGCCTTTGGGGAATAAGAGGGCTTGTTCTGGGATTTATGAGCAGTTACAATAAGGAGAGGATGATAGCTGATAAGTCTGGAGACTTATAAGAGTCAAAGCTGGAAATTTTAGGGAAGGGAGAAAGAATAACTTAGAAATGATAATGAGGAATAAGGAAGTCTATCTCACCACCAGGGCCTAGTCATATGGGACATAGCAGAGAGAAAAAAAGCCATCATTTGAAAGGATGGAGCTAGAGCAGAACTAGAGGAGAGTGAGATTTCCATTTGTGCAAGAAAGGTGAAGAGAGTGTGCAGCAGTACTATTGAAGAAATAGTATATTTTGCTAATGACATACTGTGAGTTCCAGAGGACACAGTTAAAGGATTTTGGAAATCTAGAAAGGAAGGGGAAATGGGCCAATTTAGGGATATACAGAGTATATAAGGACAAGAGTCCAGGTGATGCGGAATAACCTGGGAGTCTTGGGGCCCTCCTGGTGACTGATATAAAAGGAAAGTAGGGCATAATGGGATTGGTCTTGATGGTTTTCTAGGCAGATTATTGTAAATATTGAGAGTGAGGATTTGGGAAAGGCAGATTTAACCAAGATTTGCCAGAGATTTTGGACCTGTATTAAATTTCTTTCCCTGCCATACCAGTTATCACAAACAGTACAAATTTATTACTTTACCGTCCTACAGCTCAAGTTATGCATGGGTCTCACTGGGGTAAAATCAAGGTGTCAGAAGGGCTGCATTTCTTATTGGAGGCTTCAGGGGAGAATCTGTTTCCTTGTGTTTTCTTTTTTTTTTTCCTTTATTGAATGAGATATTACAAATGTGTCCTTATCCCCCCAATGTCCCCTCATCCCCCCAATCCTGCCCTCACCCTCACCCCCTGTTGTCCACATCCATCACTTATGCTTATATGCGGCTTTCCAGGTTCCTTGGCTTGTGGCCACCGTCTTTCACTCTCAAAACCAGCAACATTGCATCTTTCCGACCCTCCGTCTGTCTCATATATCTCTCAGGAAAGGCCCTCTACTTTTAAAGACTCATGTGATTACATTGGACCACCCAGACCAGCATTCGCCAACCTTTCGGACCTCACGGACCACCAGTGGTCTGCTGGCGACCGCTGACCCAGACAATCCAGGATAATCTCCTCAAGATCTTTAACCTTAATCACATCTGCAAATCCTGTCTTGCCAAATAAAGTAACATATTCCCAGGTTTCAGGGATTTGGGCATGGTCCTTTTAGTGGGGCCATTATTCTGCCTATCACAGATTCCGTCCTTTCTTCCTGCTGATATTAGCATAGAGACCTGGTTCAGGATGTAGTTCTGTGGTGGTGTAGATTCAGGGTAATGGTACCTGGTTCACTGTGAAGTTCACTCTGACTCTCAGGCTTCGGCTCTCCCTGAACCTTCTGTAGGGCTCATTTGAGTCTGGGGACAGGCTCACGCCTCAGTCTCATCTCTGAAAAAGGAATGAGATGTTCATGTGTTTTGGTGGACCAGATCAGTCTGTTACATGAATAGGGAGCTCAGGCATTATTTGAAGAAATACATTAGTTGAGTCATTGTAATAGTCTTATATGCCACTAAGAGAACTGTATTAATTTTTCAGTTTTTGTTTATTAAATGAGGCTTCAAAATTTTACCTTGCATCTAGACATTTGACAGGCTACAGTTCTGGTATCATTTGATGTGTTTGTCTTGAGCCAGAGCTTTCTTCATGAGTCTTTGTTCCATGAGACTTTGGTATGGGTTGTGTTTCTTGTTCTGTCAATTTTTAATTTAAGTTGGTCTTAAAAATTACTATGGAGTCAGGAATGATTTTCACCATGCTAATATTTTACATCCATTGTAGAGGTAGGCTAATGTTCCCATTTAGTATTGAATTGAGAATTACTGTTTAATTTCATCTTTACTCCTATATTAAACAATTAATTTTAAAAATATTTAGGTATTCACAAGTTAAAATTGTTCTCAGAAATAATTATATTTTTAGCTATACTACAAACAATAATCTGCAGAAGCAAATTAGAATTTTTATAAATGGTGATAAATACAGTTAAGGATTGTTGACTAGGTTTTGTATTATATTAGTCAATTAAATTTAGCACTGCTTTTAATTAATGCTAATAGATCTATCAGTCCCAGAAATATCTGTGATACCAGGTTTAACCTAAATTAGAAAGTAGGTCAGTGGGTCAACAGGTTATTAGGTTAGAAAAAGATTAGTTGTGGTTTCTATTTTATAAAAACCCAGGTTCCTGAGTTAACCATTTTAATAATATTTTAAAAATTATTAATAAATGAAATTTAAAGTTTCTTTAAGTTAGGTGAATGCTATATTAGTATAAGAAAAAAATCTCTTACTCATGTTTTATAATGGTAATATGTTACTTTGTTATTCAGATTTCGTTCTCTGGAATGGATAGGCATGTACTTTATGTTCTTATGTATAGCCAGTGCTTTTTTTTATATATAAATATATTTTTATTGATTTCAGAGAGGAAGGGAGCAGAGATAGGAACAACAATGATGAGAGAGAATCATTGATTGGCTGCCTCCTGTCAGCCCCTTACTGGGGATCGAGGCTGAAACCCAAGCATGTGCCCTTGACTGGAATCGAACCTGGGACCTTTCGGTCCACAGGCCAAAGCTCTAGCCACTGAGCCAAACCAGCTAGGGTGCCAGTGCTCTTTTATTAAACAATTAAAAGAAAAGGAAGAAAAAAGACAGCGATTAAGTTTTTCTCACTATAAAAATAATGCATGTTTATGAAAGGAACTTTAGAAAGTACTAAAGAAAATTTTTTTAAAAATTCATAAGCTAAAATAATTACTTAGGAATAACCACAGTTGTTACTTTTGGCATATTTGGATTTATGTTTGATATATTTTGATGCTACTGTTACTGCTATTGGATGCTTAAATATTTTTCTAGGTGTACTATTTTAAATAAGAATGCAATGACTGCCCTGACTGGTTCTGATTGATGTTTCTCTCTCATTGATGTTTCTAACTCTCTATCCCTCTCCCTTCCTCTCTGTAAAAAATCAATAAAATATATTTTTTTTAAAAAAGAATGCAATGACTATAAAACTTTGGATACATTTCTGATTATTTACTTTATTTCTCAAAGTGAAATTACTGGGGTCAGAAGACATAACTACTTTCAAGGTTTTACATATCTCACCAAACTTTTGTTAGTGAAAGAACATTGCTAATTGAAATTGACAGGCTTCTGAAGTTCTTTTCACACCAAAAATTTTAATTTAGTAAAATTCGCCCTAATTTTCCTTCTCAAAGTTGAAAATAAAAACTAAAGTAGACACATACACACAAACACACACACAAAGTAGGGAGATGGGGGAAGAAACAAAATGTGAAGCAGCCATAATCTGAATAGTCAGTTCCTTAAATATTCTGTAAATAGGGTCATCATTCTCTATTGGGTCATGACCTTTTCTGTATTATTTGATGCAGAGACGTCAATGAAACTAATTCATATATGCTTATTAGAATTCTTAAAGCCATCATTTGATTAAAGTTTTATTTTTATCAGTCAGACTTCCTGAGTGCTTTCTCCGTTATAAGAAATGGTATGTTTGAAACTATTGAGGACTAATTCATAGGAAACCTAGCAAATATAAATAATAAATACTATGGCAGTCCCTGTGGAGTTATATCATGTCATTCATTAGTCTTTATCATGGTCTGTTATAAGAAAGGCCCTAGAAATTCTTGGTTGTTAACTAATTCCTTCAAATTATTAAGTGCCTATAAATCAACAACTCTTCTTAAATCCATAAGAGAGGGAAAGCCACCAAGAGTGGAGAGTCAGACAGACAAATATAAGGAGCAACAGCTTCCCAGAACAGACTCACTGGTTGAAATCACCTTAAGGAACTGTGCTGGGTAGGAAACCTGAACTGTAATTAACAAATTGCTGGAAGCTTACTATGGACTTTAACAGTTAAAGACTCCAGGGGGACCTGCAAATATTGTGAAGGGCCTGCAACTATTGTGAGATTTACTTCCTGGAACTTGACCAGATTCCCACATTAAATATTAGAGAAAAATCCACTCTTGCTTCCAGCAGAGGGAGGAAAGAAGGGACACTTTTGAAATAGACTAGAAGACTCTATTCTTCTTAACAAGGCCTGTACTCAGAGGGAACTAAACCAGACTCTGAACTGCTTGGGTATTAGAACCTAAATGACCTGGAGGAAGGGAAATTCCCAGCCCTGTTAGTCTGCATGTGGGAAAAGGGAAATACCCAACTCTAGCCCAGTCTGACTATTCTATCCCTTCTTAGGAGTGAGGGAAAAAACTGAGAAGCTCTTATGAAGTTCACAGTCCAGAGGCACAGGTTCACTAAAAGATTGGACCTAATGATAGGACTGTACAATGCTTCCCCTCCCTCTGCATCTCACCACTATATTACTAAAGACCTATTTACAGCAATTCCTTTTACAAGTACATCATATCCAAACCATACCAAAAGGGAAAGAACACAATTTGAAGAGATAGAGCAAGCACCAGAACCAGACATGGCAAGGATGTTGGAATTATCAGACCAGGAATTTAAAACACTATGATTAGTATGCTGAGGGCTCTAATGGGTAAAATAGACAGCATGCAAGACAGATGGCCAATGTAAGCAGAGAGGTGGAAATCCTAAGAAAGAACCAAAAGGAATCCTATATAATAAAAAGCTAATATGCAAATGGTCATCATGCCCTCACGCCATAATGGCTCAGACACTCAACACTGGGGAGAGAGGAATGGGGACCAGCCAGGCACAAATGAGCTCGTGAGAGAGGAATGGGGACCAGCCAGGCTGCGGCCCAGAAGAGGGACAAGCCACCCGCCCTGCGGTCCTGGGTGCCTGCGGCTGTGGCCTGAGCAAAGCCGCCTGCCCACGGTACCCTGTGGCTGTGGCCGGCCCGGGCAAAGCTGGCCTGGGTCCTGGGTGCCTATGGCCAACCAGAGGGAGGGAAGCCTGGGTCCTGGGTGCCTGCGACTGGCTGGAGGAGGGAATCCTGGGTGCAGGGCGAGGCATTAGTGTGCTCCCACAAGGGGAGCGCCGTTCAACCAGAAGCTGGGCTCACAGCTAGCGAGTGCAGTGGTGGTGGCGGGAGGCTCTCCTGCCTCTGTGGCAGAGCTAAGGACCTAAGCTGACAGGCGGACATCCCCCCAGGGGTCCTGGATTGTGAGAGGGTGCAAGCCAGGCTGAGGGACACCCCTCCCCCCAGTGCACGAATTTCGTGCACCGGGCCTCTGGTATTAGAGATAAAAACTTAACAGAAATGAAGAATTACTTTGATGAGCTTACTAGTCAACTGGACACAGCTGAGGAAAGAATCTCTGAGCTAGAGGATATCTCAGTGGAATCCTCAAAAACTGAAAAGCAAAGAGAACAAAGACTGAAAAATACAGAACATCCAAGGATGGGACAGCTACAAAAGGTGTAACATACATGTAATGGCATTACCAGAAGGATAAGAGAAAGGAGCAGAAGAAATATTTGAAACAATAATGATTGAGAATTTCTCCAAATTTATGCAGACACTAAACCACTGATCCAGAAAGCTCAGAGTTCATCAAGTGGATAAATACCCCTCCTCCCTGCCCCAAATGACACTTAGGCATGTCATTTTCAAACTATAGAAAATCAAAGATGAAAAAAATCCTGGAAGAAATCAGAGGAAAAAATATCTATTTTATATCTATTAAATAGCCACTCCCTATTGCCCCCCCCCCCAAGGCCCTGGCAGCCATCATTCCACTTTCTGATTCTATGAATTCAACTACTTTAGATACCTCATATAAATGGAATTATGTATTATTCGTCCTTCTGTAAGTTATTTATTTCACTTAGCAAGTGTTCTCAAGGTTCATCCATGTTGTCACATATGACAAGATCTCCTTTTTAAAGGCTGCATATATTCCATTGTATGTATATACCATTTAATCCATGGATGGACTTTTAGGTTGTTTCCATCTCTTGGCTATTGTGAATATGCTACACTGAACATGGAAGCACAACAATCTATTTAGGTTCTATTCTCAGTTCTTTTGGATAAATACCCAGCAATAGGATTTCTGGATCATACGGTATTTCTATTTTTAATTTTTTGAGAAACCTTTATGTTATTTTTTGTAGTGGCCACATCATTTTACAGTTCCACCAACAGTGGACAAGGTTCTAATTTCTTCATATCATTGCCAATACTTGTTAATCTTAGATTTTTTTGTTTTTATAGTGGCCATCCTAACAGATATGTGATATCTCATTGTAGTTTTGATTTACATTTTTCTGGTGATTAGTGATGTTGAGCATCTTTTTGTATACCTGTGGGCCATTTGTATGTCTTCTTAGGAGAAATGGCTATTTAAGTCCTTTGCCCATTTTTTAAATTGGGTTAATTGATTTTTCTGCTGATTGTAGGAGTTCCTAATATATTTTGGCTATTAATACCTTAACAGATAAATGATTTGCAGATATTTTCTGCCATTCATTAAATTGCCTTTTCATTTTGTTGATTTCCTTTGCTGTGCAGAAGTTTTTCAGTATGCTATAGTCCCATTTGTCAGTTTTTGCTTGTATTTCCTTTTTAGGTCATATTCAAGAAATTGTTGCCAAAACCAGTGACCTGAAACTTTCTCCAGTGTTTTCTTTTCTAAGAGTTTTATAGTTTTAGGTCTTAGATATAAGTCTTTAATCTATTTTGATTTGATTTTGTGTATATGAGTGTAGTGTAAGATAAGGATCCAGTTTTATTTATTTGCATGAATATTCTGTTTTCCCAGCACCATTTATTGAAGAGACTATCCTTTCTCTTATGTAGTCCAGGCACCCTTGTTGAAGATTATTTGACTACTAAAGGCCCAGTGCATGAATTCGTGCATGGGTGGACTCTGGCCGGCCTGCCCCGATGGGGGCTGATTGGGTCCGGGCTGGCAGCGGGGGTGGGATGCAGGTGGTTGGCTGGCTGGCCTCACCCCCAATTGGGATGGGGGGGCTGATCTGGAGTGGGGCCAGCCGGGGAGAGGGGCCACGGGGACTCTGATTGGGCTGGTTGCTGCCGTAGTGCACTTCATAGCGACCAGTCGTTCTGGCATTCCGGTTGCTTGGCTTTTTATATAGAGAGATATATGCATGGATTTATTTCTGGGCTCTCTATTCTGTTCTATTGGTCTATATGTCTGCCTTTATGCCAGTACCATACTGTTTTGATTACTGTGGCTTTGTAATTTTTTCAAGTCAGAAAGTGTGAGGCCTCTAGTTCTTTCTCAAGACTATTGAGACTATTTGAGAACTGTTTGAGACTTTCTGATTTGGATGCCTTTTATTTTTTGCCTAATTGCTCTAGCTAGGACTTTCAGTACTGTGTTGAATAGAAGTGGTGAGAGTAGGCATCCTTGCCTTATTCCTCATTTTAAAGAAAAAGCTTTCAATTTTTCATTTTTGAACATGATCTTAGCTGTGGACTTTTCATATATGGACTTTGTTATCTTGAGAACTATCTATTCCTAGTTTGTATAGTGTTTTTTAAAAAATTTTATTGATTTTTTACAGAGAGGAAGGGAAAGGGATAGAGAATTAGAAACATCAATGAGAGCCCTAACCGGTTTGGCTCAGTGGATAGAGCGTCGGCCTGCGGACTCAAGGGTCCCAGGTTTGATTCTGGTCAAGGGCATGTACTTTGGTTGTGGGCACATCCCCAGTAGGGGGCGTGCAGGAGGCAGCTGATCAATGTAGCAGCTGATCGATGTTTCTAACTCTCTATCCCTCTCCCTTCCTCTCTGTAAAAAATCAATAAAATATATTTAAAAAAAAAAAAGAAACATCAATGAGAGAGAAACATCTATCAGCTGCCTCCTGCACACTCCCTACTGGGTATGAACCCGCAACCAAGGTACGTGCCCTTGACTGGAATCGAACCTGGGACCCTTGAGTCTGCAGTTCTATCCACTTAACCAAACCATTTAGGGCTTGTATAGTGTTTTTATCATGAAAGGTTGTTCAGTTCTGTCACATGCTTTTTCTGCATTGAGATAAAATTGATTAATTTTTAAATTAATTGATTTTTGAAATTTATCTTTATTGTTGACAGTATTACAAATATTTGTATATTGAGCCATCTTTGCATCCCAAGGATAAATCTCACTTGATCGTGGTGTATGATTCTTGTAATATGTTGTTGAGTTTGGTTTAATATTTTGTTGAGGATTTTTGCATCTGTATTCATCAGAGATAATGGCCTGTAGTTTTCTTTACTTGGTGGAATCTGTCTAGCTTTGGTATCGGGTAATATTGGCTTTATAAAACGAGTTTGGATGTATTCCCTCCTCAATTTTTGGAAGAGTTTGAGAGGGATTGGTGATAATTAAATTCTTTTTTAAATGTTTGGTAGAATTCACCAGTGAACCTGTTTGGTTCTGGGCTTTACTTTGTTAGGAGGTTGTATTATTGATTCAATATTCTTATTAGTTAAAAGTGTGTTCGTATGTCCTGTTTCTTCATGATTCAGTCTTGGTACTTGTATGTTTTAGGATTTATTTCCTCTTAGTTATTGAATTTGTTGGCATCTAATTGTTCATAATAGTCTTGTATGATATTTTTGTATTTCTGTGGTATCAGTTGTTTCCTCTTTTTTTGTTTTTTCTAAAAACTACTTTTTCTCTTGCTTTTCTTGTCTTTGTTTCTGCTTGAATATTTTTTATTTTCTTCTGCTGACTTTGGGTTTAGTTTTACTTTTTTAGTTTTTCGAGGTGTAAAGTTAGGGCTTTATTTGAGGTCTTTTTTTTTTTTTTTAATGTATTTACCACCACTATAAACTTCCCTCTTAGTATTGCCTTTGCTTCATTCCATAAGTCTTGATATATTATGTTTGTCTCAAGATATTTTCTAATTTCCCTTTTGATTTGTTCTTTGACCCATTGGTTGTTCAAAGGGTGTTTTTCAATTTCCACACATATGTGAATTTTCCAGTTTTCCTTATGTTACTGATTCCTAGTTTTGTTCTGTTGTCAGGAAAAGATATTCAATATGATTTCAAGCTTTTAAAATTTGTCATGACTTGATTTGTGACCTAATATGTGATCTATCCTGGAGAATGTTTTATGTGTATTGGAGAAGAATATATTCTGCTATGGGGTGGGATATTCTGTATATGTCTGTTAAGTTCATGTAGTCTATAGTGTTCAAGCCATCTGTTTCCTTATTGATCTTCTGTCTGGATGTTCTATCCATTATTGAAACTGGGGTATTAAAATCTATTATTGTGTTACTCTCTGTTTCTTTATTCAGTTTGTCAATGTTTGTATCAAATATTTAGGTGCTCTGATGTGGGGTTTATATATATTTACTAGAGGCTCGATGCATGAAATTCGTGCAAGAAAAGGCCTTCCTTCCCATAGCTGCCAGCACCAGCTTCCCTCTGGCACCTGGGATCTGGGCTTCCCTCGCAGCCCCGGCTTCGTCTGGAAGGTCGCCCGGAGAGATGTCCTGAAGGACGTCCGGTCTAATTAGCATATTATGCTTTTATTATTATAGATAATTATACATTCCAGACAGATTGACCCTTTATTAATATATAATGCTTTATTTTTGTTTCTTGTGATAGTTTTTGTATTTTTTAAAACATAATTTACTTAAAATTTTTTTAAAATAATTCTTTATTGTTGAAAGTATTACATATGTCCCCTTTTCCCCCCATGAACCCCCTTCAGCCTGCCCCAGGCCTCAGCACCATATTGTCTGTGTCCATGGGTTATGCATATATACAGACAAGATCTTTGGTTGATTACCTCCCACCCATCCTCCCAGTTTTTGTCTTAAAGTCTATTTTGTTTTATATAAGTACTAGAGGCCCGGGGCACAAAAATTTGTGCACTCGGGGGGGGGAGGGGGGCCCTCAGCCCGTCCTGTGCCCTCTCGCAGTCTGGGACCCCTCGGGAGATAACGACCTGCTGGCTTAGGCCTGCTCCTGGGTGGCAGAGGGCAGGCCCAATCCCTAGGTGCAGCCCCTGGTCGGGCTCAGAGCAGGGCCGATGGGGGAGTTGGGGCGCTGCCCCCTGTCATGCACAGAGCAGGGCGGATCGGGAGGTTGCGATGCCACCCCTAGTCACGCTCAGGGTACGGCCGATTCGGGGGTTGGGGCACTGCCCCCTGTCACACTCAAGGCAGAGTCGATGGGGAGGTTGCGGCGCCACCCCCTGTCATGCACAGAGCAGGGCCGATCAGGGGGTTGAGGAGCTCCCCCCTGACACACACAGAGCAGGGCCGATCACGGGGTTGAGGAGCTCCCCCCTGTCACTCACAGAGTAGGGCCAATAGGGGAGTTGGGGCACCGCCCCCTGTCACACACAGAGCAGGGCCCATCAAGGGGTTGGGGAGCTCCCCCCTATCAGGCACAGAGCAGGGCTGATCAGGGGGTT
>NW_005369442.1:2143605-2145711 GCF_000412655.1 Myotis brandtii | reverse complement strand
TCACTGAAGCAAGCAAGCCTCATGTTCGCTTTTCAGTGCATGGCTGCCTGCCGCCATCTTGGCTGGCAGTTAATTTGCATATCGCCCTGATTAGCCAATGGGAAGGGTAGCGGATGTACGGCTAATTACCATGTTTCTCTTTTATTAGATAGGATGGCCACTCCTGCTCTTTTAGTTACCATTTACTTGGACTATCTTTTTCCAGTCTTTAACTTTCAGCCTCTTTGGGTCCTGAAATCTAAAGCGGAGTCTTTTGTAGATAGTATAGAAATGGATCTTTTTTTTTTTTTCCCCTCTCTCTTATTTTTTGTAATCCTCACCTGAGAATATGTTTTTCATTGATTCTAGAGAGAGAGGAAGGGAGAGGGAGAGAAAGAGAGAGAAACGTCTGTCAGTTGCCTCATGCCCCTACTAAGGATGGAACCTGTAACCAGGGTATGTGCCCTGACCTGGAATCAAACCCATGACCATTCAGTGCGCAGGATGATGATCTGTGCACTGTACAACACTGGCCAGGACAGTTGCACCCATGTCTTTTGATTGGTAACTTCAGTTCCTTTGCATATAAAGTAATTACAGGTAGAGAAGGATTCACTATTGCCATTTTGTTCATTATTTTTGTGTCTTGTAGCCTTTCGTCATTTTTTTTCTCTCATTGTTTTCCTTTATGTGTCATTGACTGTGTGTGTGTGTGTGTGTATTGGCTTGCTTTGATTTCTTTCTCATTTCCTTTTGTGTATTCTCCATAGACGTTTTCTCTGTGCTTACCAGGGGCCTTACATAAAACATCTTATAGTTTTAACAGTCTCATTTAAGCTGATAACTTAACTTCAATAATTCTACTCTTTTTCTTTTCTCCACCCCCCATACATTGTCATCAATGTCACAAATTATATAGTGTATAGATAACATATTTTTATACTTATTTTTATACTTTTGTCATTTGACTTCTGCACTAAAATTTAAAGTGATTGTTTTAATTTATTTTTATTTTTACATTCTTAATTTTTAGAACAAGTTTATAGAGTTTAGCATTTGTTATGTACATTTTGTGACAAAGTTCTAAATTTTGTGATATTTCAAAATTTTTAAAGTTGAATAAATCTAACAATTACTTTTTTTCTTATTTAAACAGAATTTTGAGACTGATGGTCAACCATATTGAAGAATACATTGAACTTATAGTTTTCTGAAGAATCAGTTCAAAAGATCCCCCAAAATACAAAAGGTAATGATAGGGTTGTATCTTAGAATGCACTTTGGAATGACATTTTTCCAGAAAAGTATATTTCAAAATCCATAAGCTATCTTGACACAATAATTTGAAGAAAGTTTTACTTAAAATTTTTTCCTGTTGTATTAATTTATCCTACAACATTTATTGTGCCAGCTATGTTCAGATACTATTTGTATACTGTGATGATCAAGGCAGAAACTATTCCTGCTCTCAGGAGGCTTGCATTCTAAAGGGAGGGAGGACAAATAGTAAATAAAAAAAATTTGTAGTTCTGTGCAGAGAATTCAAATGGATATAGAGACTGGTGACTGCTTTCATTAGTAGTTAGAGAAGCCCTCAATGAAGAAAAATGTTTCAGTTGTGATCTGAATGGCAAGAATGTGCCAACCATGTGAAGATCTGAGAGCGATCCCCTTCCTTGGGCAGTTATTATAAGAGGAGGCAGTGAAACAAAAATGACCATGGAAATAAAAAAAAGATTCTGAATAGCTGCAGCAATCCTGAGAAAGAAGAACAAAGTAGGAGGGATCTCAATACCAGATATCAAGCTGTTTACAGAGCCCACTCAAAACTGCCTGGTACTGGCATGAGAACAGACATATAGACCAATGGAATAGAATAGAGAACCCAGAAATCGACCCAAATCACTATGCTGAATTAATATTTGACAAAGGAGGCAAGAGCATACAATGGAGTCAAGACAGTCTCTTCAATAAATGGTGTTGGGAAAATTGGACAGATCCATGCAAAAAAATGAAACTAGACCACCAACTTACACCATACACAAAAATAAACTCAAAATGGATAAAGGACTTAAACATAAGACGGGAAACCATAAAAATACTAGAGGAATCCACAGGCAGCAAAAT
>NW_005369442.1:2137098-2143057 GCF_000412655.1 Myotis brandtii | reverse complement strand
CATCAACAAATCAACAAATGACAAGTGCTGGCGAGGATGTGGAGAAAAAGGAACCCTCGTGCACTGCTGGTGGGAATGCAGACTGGTGCAGCCACTGTGGAGAACAGTATGGAGTTTCCTCAAAAAACTAAAAATGGAACTCCCATTTGACCCAGTGATCCCACTTCTAGGAATATACCCCAAGAAACCAGAAACACCAATCAGAAAGAATATATGCACCCCTATGTTCATAGCAGCACAATTCACAATAGCTAAGATTTGGAAACAGCCTAAGTGCCCATCAGCAGATGAGTGGATTAAAAAACGGTGGTACATCTACAGGATGGAATACTTCACTGCTGTAAAAAAGAAGGAACTCGTACCATTTGCAACAGCATAGATGGACCTGGAGAACATTATTGCTAAGCAAAATAAGTCAGTCAGAGAAAGATAAATATCACATGATCTCACTCATTTGTGGAATATAATGAACAACGTAAATTGATGAGCAAAAACAGATCCAGAGACAGACACATCAATAAGATGCTCAAACCTCAGAGGGAAGGTAGTGGAGGGTAGTGGGTAAGGGGGAGAGATCAATCAAAGGACTTGCATGCATGCATATAAGCATAACCAGTAGGCACAGACACCAGGGGCATGAGGGCATGAGCTGGGCGGGGGGGGGGGGGGGAAATGGGGGGATAAGGACACATATGTAATACCTTAATTAATAAAGAAAGGGGGAAAATGACTACGGAATGCCTGAGGAACAGAAAGAGCAAATGTGGCTGTAGTATAGCAAGTGGGGAAAAGAACATACGGAGTTTAGCTTGGAGAACAAAATAGGATAGGGGTAGATTTGCAGAAGAAAGTTGTGTTCTGTTTTCGTATGTGATATTTTAGACACCTGTACAATCTGTAGTAATCTAAAAAAGGTAGTTGAATATATGACTCCTAAGTTGAGAATCTGGTCTAGCAATGTGGGTTTGGGAATTATATACTTAGAATCATATGTCTGGATGAAATTATCTAGGAAGAGTACATAGATTGAGAAGGATTTAGCCCTGGGATGTGTCAGTGTTAATTAGAGGAGAAGGAGCAGCTAGGGAGATAGGTGGACAAGCAGGAAAGTGTTCTGTCGTAGAAGCCAAGAAAAGTATTTAATAAATGCAGAAGTGGTTAGCTGCATCCCATGCTACTAAGTTGTCAAATAGAGAGTAAAGTAAAGCAGCCATTAGGTAACATGCATATCACTGATAACTCTAATATGAGTGAACAGTTTCAGAGTGTGTGAGGATAAAAGCCTGATTAAAATTGATGATGAGAGAAAGAGAATCTTCCAGTTAAGATGGCAAACAATACAGTTAAATTCAATTTTCTCCCAAAAGTCATTAAAGCTTAAATCAAAGGATTTTTACAGAAGATATAACTTCACAAGAACAAAGAGGTTGGGAGAGGAAGCAATTGCAACACAATTTTAGAACCTAAAAAGCGAAAGAAAATGTGGTAACTTCCTTGTAGATCCTAGAATCCCAAGCCAGCTGTGAGAATGCTGAGAAACAAACATTATGGTACTACTATAGAACCTCTGAAATGTTCAGGAGTTGAAAGCACTCTACTTCTGCAAATAGGAGTGAGGGTGGGACCAAAAACAGGATGATTTGCCTTTTTCTGACTGGAAATCCAGGTAACTACCCCTTCCTAATCAGAGCAGAAGACTGGAGATTTATTCTTTAGCAAGAATAAAATAGAGAAGTATAAAACATAGGTGAGAATAGGGGTACCATATTAAAAATAGGGGGATTAAGAACCTAGGCTACCAGATTTTTATAATTTTCAGTCAATAGTTTAGAAGATTTTTCTCTGGGAGTTATAAGCAGCCTAAGACAAAAGATCTGAAGGAACTGACATTAAGAATTCCCCCACAGAGCCCTAGCCGGTTTGGCTCAGTGGATATAGTGTTGGTCCTCGTACCAAAGGATCCCAGATTTGATTCCAATCAAGGGCAGGTACCTCAGTTGCAGGCTCCTCTGCAGCCCAGGCCCTGGTCAGGGTGTGTGCAGGAGGCAACCAATCAATGTGTTTCTCGCACATCGATGTTTCTCTCTGTCTTTTCCTCTCTCTTCCTCTCTCCCTAAAAATCAATGGAAAAATATCCTCGGGTTAGGATTAATAAAAAAATAGATAATAAAAGTAAATAAATAAAAAAGAATTAAAAAAATAAAAGGATTCCCCCAAAGAAATATTCCAGCCCTGGTTGGGTGCCTTTGTTGGTTGGAGCATCATCTTGTATACCAAAAGGTTGTAGGTTTGTTTCCTGGTCAGGGTACATACCTAGGTTGCAGGTTATGTATATGGGTTGTTTTCCAGAGATGGAATGCCAGGCACTGAGATTTCCTGTTAAATTTGTTCTTTTCGGAATTAAAAACATAACTGCTTTTATATTTGGCAAAATTTGAATTGTTTATAAAGTTTCTTTTGTTTTTTAAATATATTTTTATTGATTTCAGAGAGGGAGGGAGGCAGAGAGAGAGAGAGAGAGAGAGAGAGAGAGAGAAACATCAATGATGAGAGAGAATCATTGATTGATTGCCCCTTGCACATCCCCTACAGGGAAATCAAGCCACATCCAGGCATGTGGCCTGACCGGGAATTGAACCCTGACCTCCTGGTTCATATGTTGATGCTCAACCACTGACCCACACCAGCTGGGCCTATAAAGTTCATTAATTACTAGTATCTCCCTATTTGATAAATATTTTTTAAAAGCTTGTCTTAAAAATGTTTATAAAAGACATATACTGCCCTTGGGTTTCATTGTTATAAAATAGTAATGTGGTGCTTACTCAGCTGGGAATCATATCACTGAATGACTTTGAGCTCAATTTGCTTATGTTAAGGAGCCTTTGATTCCTAGCTGTAACTTGTGCCGAGCCAGCTCAGCCAAGGGTTCACAAGCCTGAGTGAGGGCGGTGAAGGATGGAGAAATGACAGAGAGAATAAGCTGGGTCTAGGTGGATCTTCCTGTGCCTGGCTGAGGCCACAGAGAGATCCAGAGGCAACCTGAGCCTTTATTTTATAGCCAGAGGTAAACAAGGTAGTGGTCACCATAGTTACAATGTTCTTGGGAGTTTCACTTGTTTTGGCAGCACTTACAGCACCTCCCACAGCCCATTAGCTACCCAGATAAGATCTAAGGAGCTCATAAGGTCAAGCCTAATTATGCTAAGAGGGCTGTGCCCTCTAAGCTGGGACTTGTTTGTGGCTTTGCCAACAGGTCAGTCCAAGGCTTAAACCTATAGCCGCTCCCTACAGTAACTTAATCTCTTATAATTTAATTTGTGAACTTTGGATTCCAATGACATTAACTGATCCTTTCAAAGACATATTGCACATGATACTGGCCTATTAATGTTAATATTTAAGAAAAAAGACTTTTAATAAAACTTAATCGCCCTAACCGGTTTGGCTCAGTGGATAGAGCATTGGCCTGCAGACTGAAAGGTCCCAGGTTCGATTCCGGTCAAGGGCATGTACCTTGATTGCGGGCACATCCCCAATAGGGAGTGTGCAGGAGGCAGCTGGTCGATGTTTCTCTCTCATCGATGTTTCTAACTCTCTATCCCTCTCCCTTCCTCTCTGTAATAAATCAATAAAATATATTTTAAAAAAACTTAGCCTATATTAGTCTATATACTTGAAATTCCTTGCTGTATATAGGGACATTGCATGTCTTCTAAAACTGAATTCTCATGGGTATGTGTGACTCTGGCTAGTTTTTTGGGTTTTTTTTGTATTGAAAGTTTGAGTCCTAGGGTAGTTGTCACACAAGAACTTTGACTATTCCCCATTTCTGTTCTGTTCCCCTATTACTACTTTGTTTTCTTAAAATTCGTTTGACATCATTTAAAGAAGTCAAGAGGAATCTTCTAACAATTTCTTGCTTAGGCCTATTTCACTCCCCCCTCCCCCTAACTTTTCCCTTAAATACAGCATGTCTGTCAGTTGGATGGAAAAGATCTTTGACTATAGTGTTAGATGTACAGTCTTTATGCTGTTCAATTAGCTATACAGCAAATAATGTTTGGAAGAATATTGTTAACAATAGTAGTTAACAATAGTAAACTAATGTAGCATTGGTTTGTATCTTCTAAACCATTTTGTATTCATTCTTCTTATAGTCAGCATGGCCCTTCCTAATATAAGCCCTAATTCTTGGAGTCCTTTTTTTATTTTCTAGTTTGTCCTATCTTACCTTTTGATAATTAAACTAACATATATCAGTGCCACATAAGGCTCAGATCTGGCCTTTTAACTTTAAACTGAAACTATTCTTTTTTAATTCACCCTAATTGGCTCTTACTTTGGTACTGTTCTTTTTGTTCTAGTGATAGAACCATTCTCTGTTATTACCATGATGATAAATATGTCTTTTGGACCAGAGGGTTGTACTTAAGTGATCTTTAAAGTCTCTCCTAACTCTAACAGTCTGTAATTCCTGTGTTCCATCTGTTGATGTCCATGTAGACATTTAAAATCAGTATTTTTTTCTGGTGCTAGTACTTTTTAGTTTTACCTTGGGGGATCACTCCTTTTTTTTTTTAAAGAAGTCTTAGCCCTTCACAGTCTCATTTCTGCAGCCATAACCACACAGGCAGTGCAGCATCATTTATCAAGGGTTATTCTCTTCCTCTCATGAGTGTACATTTGAAAATGACAGCCCTAACCAGTTTGGCTCAGTGGATAGAGTGTCGGCCTGCGGACTGAGGGGTCCCAGGTTCGATTCCGGTCAGGGGCGTGTGCCTTGGTTGTGGGCACACCCCCAGTGGGGGGTGTGCAGGAGGCAGCTGGTCAATGTTTCTCTCTCATCGATGTTTCTGGCTCTCTGTCCCTCTCCCTTCCTCTCTGTGAAAAGAATGAATAAAATATATTTTTTTTTAAAAAGAAAGAAAATGACAAAGTATTTTAGAATCCATATTCTTAGAATACCTTTCATCTTCTCTGATTTAGTTAGAGTTACATATTAAATTTACACTATTTTCTAAATTTTATTTTATTTTATTTTATGATTATAACAATTTATTATATGCTTACTCTATAACAATGTGTTTGAGTAGCTAAAGGAAATTACCAAAATTAATCTAAGAAGTAAAGTCCTGAAGAACTAATTATAGTGGAAGAGAAGGAAAAGATTAAGATCTAGCACTAAAAAGGGAAATGAGACAGATGGTTCCACAGCTCAGTTTTCTAATCTTCAAAGAATAGATTATATCAATGCTAATTAATTTATTCTAGGCCCTGGAAAAAATGGGAAGTTTTTCAATTTATTTTATAAAGCAAGCATAATTTTAGTATTTAACTCTGATAAAGATAGTATAAAAAAGGACACTATTGGCCTATCTTACAGCTATAGATGCAAAAATCCTAAATAAAATAGTAACAAATGTAGTCTAGAAATATGAAACTGTAGCTAAGAAGAGTTCATTCTAGAATTATTAAACACAGCATCAAGAAATCTAACATAATACTTTTGTTGAAAAATTAAAGGTGAAAAATCATATCATCCTATTAATAGTTCCTGAAAAGCCATTTCATAAAATTCACCTATTAATCTTTAAGGAAAATAAGAACAAAATAATAGTTGTTGGATATCATAAAGTCTCTTTATCAAAAACCAATAGCTAGTATCATTCTAATCAGCAGAATATGGAAAACATTCTTATTAAAATCAAGAACCAGGCAAAAATGCTCACTATTTTCATTTTAATTTGGTATTTTCTTTTTCCCCCCCAATCTTTAATTTCTTTATTGATTAAGGTATTACATATGTGACCTCATTCTCCCCATAAACCGCCCCCCCTCATGCCCTCACCCCCCTGTTGTCTGTGTCCATTGGTTGGGCTTATATGCATGCATACAAGTCCTTTGGTTGATCTCTCCCCCTTACCCCCACCCTCCCCTACTTTCCCTCTGAGGTTTG
>NW_005369442.1:2134833-2136090 GCF_000412655.1 Myotis brandtii | reverse complement strand
TGCCCTAGGAGCAGTATCAGTGAAGAAATTGCTTCGACATATGTCTAAGATTTTGCCTGTTGTGGATTCCTCTAGTATTTTTATGGTTTCCCGTCTTATGTTTAAGTCCTTTATCCATTTTGAGTTTATTTTTGTGTATGTAAGTTGGTGGTCTAGTTTCATTTTTTTGCATGTATCTGTCCAATTTTCCCAACAGCATTTATTGAAGAGACTGTCTTGACTCCATTGTATGCTCTTGCCTCCTTTGTCAAATAGTAATTGAGCATAATGGCTTGTGTCGATTTCTGGATTCTCTGTTCTGTTCCACTGGGCTATACGTCTGTTCTTATGCCAGTACCAGGCAGTTTTGAGAACAGTGGCTTTGTAATATAGCTTGATATCTGGTATTGTGACCCCTCCAACATTGTTCTTCTTTCTCAAGATTGCTGCAGCTTTGGAACGTTCGTTCTAGATCTGTGAAATATGCCGTTGGTATTTTAATGGGGATTGCATTGAATCTATAGATTGCTTTGGGTAGTATGGACATTTTGATGATGTTGATTCTACCAATCCATGAACACGGTATGTTCTTCATCTGTTTATGTCTTCCTCTGTTTCTTTTTTCAGTGTCCTGAAGTTTTTTGCATATAGGTCTTTTACCTCCTTAGTTAAGTTTATTCCTAGGTAGCTTAATTTTTTTGGTGCGATGGTAAATGGGATTGCTATTTTAGTTTCTCTTTCTGTAAGTTCACTATTGGGGTAAAGAAATGCCACAGATTTCTTGGCATTAATTTCGTATTCTACTGCATTGCCAAATTCGTTTATTAAGTCTAATAATTTTTTTATGGTTTAGAGTTTTCTAAGTACAGTATCATGTCATCTGCAATAAGAACAGTTTTACTTCTTCTTTTCCAATTTGGATGCCTTTTATTTCTTCTTCTTGTCTGATCGCAATGGCTAGTACTTCCAGTACTATGTCGAACAGGAGTGTGGAGAGTGGGCACCCCTGTCTTGTTCCTGCTCTTAGGGGAAATGGTATTAGTTTTTGCCCATTGAGTATGATGTTGGCTGTGGGTTTGTCATATATGGCTTTTATTATGTTGAGGTATTTTCCTTCTATTCTTACCTTGCTGAGAGTTTTTATCAAGAAAGGGTGTTGGATTTTGTCAAATGCTTTTTCTGCGTCAATTGATATGACTATGTGATTTTTGTCTCTCAATTTGTTTATGTGATGTATCACATTTATTGATTTGCAGATATTGTACCATCCTTGCATTC
>NW_005369442.1:2132527-2132897 GCF_000412655.1 Myotis brandtii | reverse complement strand
TTGTGTCGTCTCCCCATTTTGACTATCACCAGAAGGTTCAAACGTCGAGTTGCGTGGGCCTGGGCCGTGTGCAGTGGGAGCTTCGCACCACCCTAGTGTCACTGAAGAGCTCTGACACTAAGATGTGTGACTGTCGTGGGTTGGTGGAAACCAGGCTCGCCCAGAGGCAGTGTTACCAGCGCTCAGTGTGGCCTGGTGTGTGCACCTAGAATCAGAGACCCCCCTGGCGTGTGTTGAAAATCAGAGCCCCCTAGCGTGTGCCAGGAGTCAGAGTTCCCCAAAAATCCAGTATCTCAGCCTCGCGCTGATATTCAGGGTCCCTGTGTGCGCATGCACCAAGAATTGGAGTCACTGGCTCTTAGTGTGAATG
>NW_005369442.1:2111603-2131442 GCF_000412655.1 Myotis brandtii | reverse complement strand
CAACTCCAGGGAAATATCCCCACCTGGGGAAACAACCTTTCTCAGGGAGGTGGCCCTGGTTAGAACACATAGCGCTAAGAAGGGGAGCAAACATATTAAGTACAGTATGCCAGGTCCCTTGAAACATATGCTGTGCAGATGTTTCTTCCTTGCAGCAACTGTGTCAAGCAACAAGGATGGACCGGCTTCTGGCAGGTAGTGCTGAGGCCAGGATCCTAGTCTCAAGCAGCTCTGTTTCTCAAGATGGTGTGGTCTCTGTGCCCACGCTGGCTGCCCAGGAGTGTTCGCTCTGGGAGTGGGGCTCCGCCATCTAAGACTGCCCGGTTTGGCAGCCCCTTGGAAGACCTGCAGAATCTAACTGTCCCTAGCTCATACACACACACACCACACACGTCCACACACTTTATTGCTCCCTCGCTCTCTCACACTCCCTCCCTACCTTCCTGCCGGTCGCCATCTTCCTCTCCCCGGTATTTTCCTATTTTCTAAATTTTAAATAAAAATATAGTTAAAGTAGAATTTTTTTTATGCCTCAAAACTGTTAGGATATTTATTAGAATTAAGGTGGTGTTTTCTCTTTAACTCATGACTATAGGACAAAGTATCTTGTATGGATTAAGCCTTCCTTACACTTTAGGAAAACTGTACAGAATGTAGAGAGACCAATTTTAGTCTTGTGATTCTGTTTTAAAGCAGTGAATTTTAATTTCTTCAATGTGGGTGTAAGACTTTATAATAAGGCTGTTCTCTACTTGCTCTCGCCACTACCAGTCCTATTCTCCCTTTATTCTGTAATGATTAAAACTGTAAGTTGTAACAAGGCTAGCTTTTTCTCTAAATAAAATGCTAACCCTCTTAAGTGTCTCAAATATGATGCTACCTCATCACACAAAGGCCTATCCCTTTGCAAATTGCTATTCCTGTGGCTTTAAGTCATTTCAGCTATTACCTCTTACTGTCCTCTAGTCTGTTATTTCTCAAACTTAAATGGTGATAGAAATCCCATGGGGACTTTGTTAAAATATCATTCTGATTCAGAAGAACTCGGGTGGGCCCAAGATTTTCTCTTGTAATAAGCTCACAGGTGTGGCTGATGCTGATGGTCTCTGGACCATATTTTTGGTAACAACAATGTAGACTACTTGGCAAACGTATTGTCTTCAAGAGTATTTCCTCTCACTCCTTCCTACCATCATTATTCCTTTTATTATTTAGGTACATAACTCTCTATTCAATTCCAAATTTTTGCCTAAAGGGACTCTGTCTTTCATCTTTGTATTCCCAAAGCTTACCATAATGTGTAACCAAAAATAAGCTTGCAACAAATGTTTATTGCTGATTAGATGGTGTTATTACAGCCTATTTGTAGTAACTAGTCTAAAATACATACTGAGTATTAAGTGTAGCTCTTAAATTTTGATTATTTTATAGTATAGAGAAAATGAATTGTGAACCTCATTTTTTTTTCCTGTAGACCTTTTTTTGAAGGAAAAAAAGCCTGAAATGTGCCCCAGCTAAAGCTATTTGCTTTAAAATGTTCTTGCCTTTAGTACAAACAAAAATATTTTGAAGTTTCTATAATAACATATAGTGTTTCTCAATATTACTATGTTTGTAGAATAAGATTTTTAGAAAACTGATTGTTTTTGTTTTTTTTTCCCTCCCAAGGAGAAGTACAAATGTCTACCACAAGACGAAAACGTAATATGTTATGTTGTTTACCGTAAGCTGTAGTAAAATGAGCTCGATTATTGACAGGTATGTTGTTAGAAACTTTTATTTTGAATTATATAAAGCCATTTTAAGACTCAGTATTAGAGTAATGGTCTGTATCAAACCTGATAAAAGGAGTTTTTTTGCTTAAATATAATTACTGTTACATTTAATTTCTGTATTTAGGCAGCATAGTGTAATAGTAAGTAAGAGCCAAAGTCAGGTGTTTATGGCTGTGTCTTTGAGCTATAATTTTGAGTATTTGAGTATTTTGTTTAGCTGCTCTGAAAGAAATTGTGACAGTTGCAAATGTTTCCTTGGTATCTTCTGGAATCATCTATTTCTTTATCTCTTGTTCTTTTTCACCTTATTAATTGGTGCTAACTCCATTCCATTAAGCATTTTAGCATTTGTGACTGATAAAAGGTAACTATAATTAGGATTTCATTAGTTGAAATTATAATCTTTATATCTTACTCTTGGGAAAAGGATAAACTTCCTTGTTTCTTTGATTTTAATATTATATTTTTAACATTTTAACATCTTTTTGATATTGGAATTCATCTTACAATTGGCTTATCATAGTTTAATTGGTAGCATTTTTTTTCTTAGTGGCACATAAAATATTGATAAATAGTGAATGGTGCTTAAATTAGATGAAGTACATTAACATTTTTAAAGCAATTTCTCTTTGACAGCTAGCTAATGTGCAGAATACTTTTTATATATTATTTAAATTAACAATTATTTTGTGAGATTTTTCAGGTGAGGAAACTATAGGTTAGAGAGATTAAATAATGTTTTTAAAGTCACATAGTAAGTGATGAGCAGGAATTATGACCTGTGTTGGTCTGTCTGACACTAAAGTTCCTGTGCTTTTATTATACTGTACTGTGTGATTCTTCATATGTGACTTTTGACATCTGGGACAGCCCTTTTCCCTTCCCTTTTTTATGTTCATTGCTGATTAGATGGTGTTATTACAGCCTATTTGTAGTAACTAGTCTAAAATACATACTGAGTATTAAGTGTAGCTCTGGGAAGTGTAGCTCTTAAGTTCTGGGAAGATGTATACTCTCCCAGAACTTAAGACCAAAGAGGCAAGGAGTTTCCTTAGAGAGGGCTGCTTACACCACTGCCATAGATTTGGGCTATGCAGTACTTTCAGGTGGGATCGGTTTGTTGTCTCCCCAGAAAGGATGTTTCTTCACTGCTTGTGAGAGATAAAATATGATTTGGGCATTATACTTCTGAATGATTGCCAATTTCCGTTCTAGACAATATCATATCTAGGGATGACATCTGTGTGTCATCAAGTTACTAAAACATTATCCGTTTAAAAACAAACAAACTTGTCATATATTTTTTGTGTTGAGTTTTTTCTTTCTGCTAGAAAATAGGCGGTAAGAGAGCAGTGACCTATACATCTGGTTAACTGCTCTGTAACCACATTCAGAAGAGAGCCTGGCTTATGAATGTTAATAAATATTTGTCAAATGAATCAGTAATAAGTGAAAATTTATGCTAGATACTGTGCTATGATGCTGGATATTGTGCTAGATATCTTAAAGCAGTGGTTTAAGTTATTATCTAAATATTGTGATGTTTATGAGTTATTTATGATTTTATAAAGTGAATATCTCAGAAAATATGTTTTGTAACTATGCTATTAAATTAAAAATAGTTTCAAGTGAACCCTTTTTTATAATGGCAAATAAATTGACTTTCTGTAGGTTTGCACTGGTTACAAGATATTTTACTTCTGGTTAAATTAAATTCTGGTGTATGTTGAGTGCAGTATAGCTAAGTGTGTAGTTTTAAAATTCACATTTGTAATAAAGTTTTAAAAATGTAATAAAAATGCCTATATTTTAATTTACTGATATTTATTAGAAAACTTGTTAGTAGTTATGGAGTTTAAATTTGTGCAGTCCTTTAACTTATAACTGATTCGATTCACATTCATTTTAGTGTTGCTGTTGCTTAAGGATTGTGCTCTTATTTTTTCTATCCACTTTTTTTTTTTCTTTTAGAGATGATGGTAGTATTTTTGATGGGTTGGTGGAAGAAGATGACAAGGACAAAGCAAAAAGGTAGTTCAACTTAAGATGTAAAATAGTAAATAAATAAATACTAATAGTAAAAATAGTAAATCAGTGATTTTCAAAACCTATCTGCCTTAAGAATTTAGTATTCAATTAGGTGGAAGAGCTTAGAATATCAGAATCCAGTTTATAAGTTAAATAAATTTATCTTCAAAATGTGCTCTTCTCATCAATTCATATTACGGGTGGATAGTATCTCTACATCATCACTGGGGATGTCAACTTTCATCACTTGGCTAAAATAGGGTTTGCCTGGATTCACCATTGTAGTTACTATTTTTCTCTTAACCTACGTTATTCTAGGAAGCAAGTATAGCCCACCTTCAGAGTAGGGATTGGGGAAATTAAGTTCCACCACCACACATACTTGGAATTCTTCTGTAAAATCTTTTTCTTTCCATTTATGTATATCTGTATGGACTCATATTTATTTTATACTTTAGGTTCTACTTCAGTGCTATTTTCTTTTGTTACTCAAATTATTCCAGCTTCAGCCATTGGAAGGTGTCCTTTGACATGCCTCCAGTCTGTAGTAGAAGGGAAAGTAGATGATAGAGAGAGGGAAGGAAGAATTGTTGGAGAAATATCATCAAGTAGTGAGGGAATGGGATCTAAAGCCATGGTGGTTACAGTCAGGGCTTTGACCTTAAATAGGGGTCTTGTCAGTTAATTATAGTATTAGAAGGGAGAGTCCAGGTAGCAGTACAGCCAAGTTGGTAGTTATTGGGGGTGAGCAGTGAGTGCGTAGACAAGAGTAGAGGTGTTGTAGCATTATACACAGATACAAAATATAAACATGTAATAGTTCCCCAAATGTCTTTATTTAGCAAAATAAAAGGTACTGGGATGAGAAAAATATTCATAATAACCACATAAATTGTTAAATACTTTAATGAATGATTAAAATATATCTACAAGAAAATTTTAAGGAAAGCTGTAACTTTATTCAAGGAAATAAAAAGACCTGTATTTGAAGCTGAAAGAATCTAGGACAGTCCCTACCCCTTAACCTCAAACTAGTGGAGAAAAGTTCTTATAGACTCATCAGGATAGAGATAAACTCTCTAAGATGGGAATAATCAGTCTTACCTGAATGAAGAGGCAGAACTTTAAGGAATTGACCTGGACTAAGGGCCAAGTTTATAGATGGATAAGGTGAGCTAAGGGTATTCTATTTGCAAAGACTCTGAAGATTTAATCATGTTTTTTTTTTTTGTAAACCAAAAATATTATTGCTATGGAAACCTTAGAGAAACAGAAGGAATCTTGTAATGATGCTGTCAGAATTAAATAGGACCACATTGAACTCTTAAGTGAAAACAATGATGAGTTAAAGAACAAAGGGAGCTTTATACTTACTCCCCAAATGGAACACCAGTTATCAGTTATCCTGTTATCAGTGAGGTCGTTTCAAGAACTAATTATTTCCAACTTGAATGTAATATGGAAGTAAAGTTTGCTTTAATGGGTGTGATCCAGTGGTAGAGTTGGCAAGAATATTTGCTTTCTCTATATTTTCTTTCCCTGGAGTCAAAATGCCTGATTCGAATTTGTACTTCATGGTAACTATATGATCCTGGTTATGTTTTTCTATGTACCTGAGTTGTCACATCTGTAAAATAGAAAATAATAATCTACCTCGTAGGAATTAAATGAGATTTCATAGATGTTTACTAGCACCTGGCACATAAGTATATAACAAATATTGGCTGCTATTTTTACCCCCTACCCATGTGTTTAGATATTTCATATATACTAATTCTCAGATGCTTATTTCTTACTCCTTTCTAGAGAAATATAACTAGATTCATATATCCAACTACCTCTTGTCTATTTCTTTTAAAATGTCAAATAGGCCATTTCACCATATCTAAATTCTCCCAAAGCCATCTGTTCACCAAAATCAGTATCACATGTTTTATTTCACATTGATAAACAGCATTATCAGTTAAGTTGAGAATCCTCTTAGATTTCCCTTTTTGCTTCTCCACTACAAACCGAATCTGATTTACCAAGAATTGGTAGTTCTGCCTCTTGACCCTCAAAGCTATACTGCTTTGTTAACAGTGCCCCTGTTATGGTTCATAGGTTAGGATATTGCAGTTGCCTCCTAAATGGTAATCTGGCTTTCAGTCTTGTTTGGTGTATGGTAAGTTTTCAGTTGTATTTGCTTAGTGAATTTGTTTCACCAAGCATTGATCCTTTCATCAGTCTGATGCCAGAATAGTCTTATTAAGCAATTTCATTCGTGCCATTTATTTGCTTAAAATCTTTCAATGCCTTCCCATGGCTTTCAGGATTAAATGAAAATCTTTTAATAAAACTTAAATGATTTAAGTAGCATAAAACGTCATGATTTTTTTTTCAGTACTTAATACTCCTACCTTACCCCCTAACTCTAGCATACTTGGACCTATACACTGGTCACATTAGCCACACTGAACTAGTTATGATAGGTTTTCATCTCTTTACAAGTTTCCTATGCCTGGAATGTTCTGCACATACCCCGCTACCATCTCTTTTTCACATAGTCTTCAGGACTCAATTCAGCACAGTTGGGTGCCATCCTTGGTTCCTCTGAGTTTCCATAGGAATTAGGCGAATTTTTAAAATGTTATTAAATTTATTGGGGTGACATTGGTTAATAAAATTATATAGGTTTCAAGTGTACAATCCTATAATACATAGTTTCCAAAGGAATTAGGTGTATTTCTGGGAAGGGATATCTTTCCCCAGTATACCTAGCCCTTATTAGCACAGTCTCTGTCATTTTAGCAACATTCATTGTCAGGTAATATCTATTATGTTTCATAAGAGATTTGAACAATTGAATTTTCCCCCAGTACTAATATAGAAAAAATGCTTGTTCTTTATGGGAAAAAATAAAATAAAGTATCCTCTGACATTTTGGGAAAGTAGTATACTTAAACAAAAACTGAATTCTAAATTGTGACTTCACAAAGCAGATAATTAGAGGTATTGTAGAATGGTTAATTGCTCTACAAATAATTGTACTGTATTTACTTGTCTCAAGAGGTCTCTGTGCAACTAAGTATTTGTTTACTGGTTACTGCTTTACAGAGAATAGTAGTAATTATTCGTTTGTTTAGCACATATATTTTGAGTGCTTTCTGTTTGTTAGGTGTTATTCTTAAGTGCTTAGATGGAAAAATTTGGGCTGTCTTATCAAGGAGCCACAGCCTAACGGAGAGACAGATATGCAAACAAATGATTACAGCTCTGTGTTGGAAGCTGGGATATAGGAATAAAGAAGAAGAATGTGTGTGTGGGTAAGCCTCAGGGTAGGGAGATTTCATTTTTAGATTTGCTTGTAATTTAAAACTTACAGGTGATGGATAAGACGGGAGATGGTTTGGGTGGTGGGCACAGAGAGCAATATACAGATCTTGTATCATAGAACTGTACACTTGAAACCTATATGACCCTATTAACCAATGTCACCCCAGTAAATTATTTAATAAATTTAAAAAATAATTTTTAATAATTTGTATTTATACATTATATGTACTTTCATAATAATGTTATAAGGAAACTATAGATTCTTGGTACATATTAGAGTAAATAAAACCTGAGATTTGAATGCTGTTGGTCTTATTGGCATTTCATAAAAACATGTATGCCAAAAGCTTAATATGTATAAGTTTCTTTCTTTCTTTTTTAAAATATATCTTTATTGATTTCAGAGAGGAAGGGAGAGGGAAAGAGAGATGGAAACATCAATGATGAGAGAGAATCATTGATTGGCTGCCTCCTGCACACCCCCTACTGGGGATCGAGTCCACAACCCAAGCATGTGCCCTAACCAGAAATCGAACCCGGGACCTCCCGGTTCATAGGTGGATGCTCAACCACTGAGCCACGCCAGCCGGGTGTAAAAGTTTCTTTATTGATAAAGAGGGAAGAAAAATTATTGCTCATATTAACTGTATATTGTTGGTAAATTAGGAGATAAATATTTATTACCATCTAGATTAACAGAAGAACATGGGTGTGGTTGTGTCCAAATTGAGCATTATATTAAACTATTTGTGTAATTAAATGGACTGTTTGAAAACTATTTCTTTATTTTTTTTTGTTTCACCAGAGTATCTAGAAACAAATCTGAAAAGAAACGTAGAGATCAATTTAATGTTCTCATTAAAGAATTGGGATCCATGCTTCCTGGTAATGCTAGAAAGATGGACAAATCTACTGTTCTGCAGAAGAGCATTGATTTTTTAAGAAAACATAAAGGTAAATTTTTAACTTTGTAAAATAGGTGTGGTATTTTTAATAACAGACTCTCTCGTAAAGCATAATGTGATAGAATCTTGGCAGTGATGCTTAAGAGTGGATGCTTCCTAACCTTTTTTAAGAGAAAGAAATCAAATCCTTTTTAAAAGATTTCCTGGTATGTTTTTTCTTTCATTCAACAAACATTTATTTAGTGCCCAGTATATCCTACATTTTTATAGTGCAGGGTAACAGTCCTGACCCTCAAGTAACTCAAGCCAAGAGAGGCAAACATCTAAACAGCTAATTTCAGTGCATATAATTATAACAGGTTGAGTGCTTGTAAACTTAAACTTGTTAGCAAAACACAGGCAAGAATGTGTCAGGGAAGGCTTAAAAATAGTTGATCTTTTCAACTGAGTCTTCCTTTTAGATTAAGTAAGGAAAACATCTTTTCACAGAGAGGAAATAACATGTGCAAAAGCAGAGAAGCAGGGCGAGTTCAGTGTAACTGGAGCATAGTTTGAGTTTGAAAATTATGGGCATATTTGAAAGAAAGGCAAGAGCCAGATTGTAAGGGCCTTTTATATCATTTTAAAAGATTGTTTCAGTGTATATCTAGGAAAAAACATTATGTTTAAATTAAAGTTATTATTTCTTAAAGAAAATCATTTTGACTACATAAATCATGAAAAGAAAATTTAAAGAATATTAACTATTTTAGTAGCAGAGATAATACGTGAAAAAGTTGTAAAAGGACATTTCCTTTTTCAGATGTAAATTAAACTGCAAAACTCAGAAGGAGAATTTGTAATTAGTGCCTCTTTTTACTTCTCCCTAGCTCACTCAGTAATGCATTAGTAACCTGCTTCATGCTCCACCGCTCTGAAATCATTTTTGTTAATTTCACTAATGCCATTAACCCCTCCTCTGCCACCAATAAAGCAATAGCTTTTTCTTAAATCTCATTCTCTTCTGCACGTCTGAAGCACTGGAAATTTTAATCCATCCTCCACTGGCTTTTCCCTTGGCCTGTGTTATACTGTACCTCTTCATTCACCTCCCTCTTCCTGACTAACCCTAACTTCTTCGTTCTCTTTCTTTTTCTGCTCTTTAAATGTGACATTTCTGAGGGTCTTATTTTTTGTGTTGCTGTTGTTTTCTCTACACTCTTTCCCTTGGTTATCTCATTCCATAGCTTCAACTGTTGTTTCTCTATTAAACTACTAAGTCTGTATTTTAGATGCTAACTTTTCAGTCTTTTATTTCCAGATAACTTCTGGATCTTTCTTTTGCATGTTGTCAAACTCAGCACATCTAAAACAATTCATAAAAAATAAATAAATTAATTAATTAAAAAAATAAAACAATTCATTTTCATTTTGTCCAATCATCTCTTTCTCTCAACTTTTCTTTTTCTATTTTTACACCACCATCCTTTCACTCCCCCAGGACTCAAACCTGAAAAGACTTTCATTTTTTCAGCTTTCATAGTACTGTATTACAGTTGCCAAATTCTCTTGATTCTTCTGCAAATGTGTCAAAATTGTCTTCATTCTTATTACCACTTTTGTCATTACATTTTTCCTTTACAAATAGTATTCTTGCTACCTCAGTGTAGTGTCTCTTATTAAATAGCACACTGAGCCCCTCAGGCATTGTAGTTCAATAAATGATTGTTGAATGAAATGAAATAATACGCATGCACACATTTCCCTCTGATAGTAGAGGATTAATTTTGGCATTAAGTAGATCAGGTTTTGTTTTGTTTTTTCAAAATTGGGTATAAGATTCTCACAAAAATAAAATTTACCTGAAATTGGAAGAGAGTTCTCATTTAATTATTAGTCTAAAGTTGTGCTTAACTAAACCTAAGGGATTTGCTTATGCATTTAACTCTTTTTTTCGGAATGTTTATAATTGATGTGAATTTGAAAAAGTATGACTATATTCCATAGATTAGTAGCTAGACTTTTTAGTTACTCTTCATATTCTAGTGCAGGCATTTTTAATATAGCAGATTTTTGGTGACAATTTAATATATTTACACAAGGTGTCCCAAAAAAATGTATACACACTTGTAACAGCTGATAGCTCTATTTTGAAAACGAAATGTATTTTAATAAGCACTGCCTTTGTAATTATTCAAACTGTATGTATACATTTTTTGGAACAGCCTATATATCTGGTCACAGAAAAATCTAAACAACTTAGTCCATACTTTTCAATTCAAAGTAGAATATATTTTGAAGAGTAAAATTTGTGACATAGATTTTTATTTTGCCTGATTTTTAAAACTATGTCTGCATTTAAAGATGGAAAAACATTTGTTAGCTAAATAGTTCATGTTTCATCATTTATGAATAGCTTTCTCATAACTAAATCCATTAGCAAGTAGTATATTGCAAAATAAACTAATAATTTTGTTAAAATATTGTCACAATCCAAGGACCTCAAAATTTTTTGACCAGCTCCCTACCTCTAAGAAAAATGCAAGGGGACACTAAGCAAAATCACTGTGGGGTTATTACTATAAAATTTTTGCCCCAAATCTTAATTTAGTCTCATTGATTAATTAAGAACAGAGCACCTCAGATTGGGAGCAATCTTTCTACGTGGCAGTAGAAAGGCTGAAAGTCCTCTTTGTTAAAAGCAGGCTTACTGACCTCCTGGGCTGTTTTCCTACAGGCTCATGTCCGTATATCTGCTCTAGGTTCTACCACTTGAATGGCAAGGAAAGGAAGAGGAAAAAGAATATCTTCCTAATGGTTGATCTATCTTCTTATTCTGAATTTTGTTCGGTCATTGTGTCAAGCAGGAAGCAACACAGGCTATCACAGCTCCCCAGAGAAAATCTAAAGAAACTGGTATTTCCAAGAGACCAAAGACCAAATCCTAAGGAAATAATTTGCCATAGTTGCTCAAATATTTCATCATACCAAAACTTTGACCTCCTGATACCTATCTAGACCAATGTTATAGTCTATGGTTCTCATCTTTAATTAGAGTGGGGAAAGAGAAGGCAGTCGTAGGACTTTTGTACTGCCCCAGTCGCCCACCCTGTAGTAAGAGTATGCCACTAATGTGTCAAATAATCTGTTTACAGAAATCACTGCACAGTCAGATGCTAGTGAAATTCGACAGGACTGGAAACCTACATTCCTTAGTAATGAAGAGTTTACACAATTAATGTTAGAGGTATGTCCAGATTTAATTTTTGAAAAGTTTTATTTTCCTCAAAAAAAAACACACAACATAAATCATAGGGGTGACTAATTTTAGTATAATTTTAACAATATTAATTTAATGTTGAAAATACTTAATTCTGTGTAAATCAATAAACTGTTATCTTCAATTAAAATTAATCAGTGCAAGTATTGTAAGCAAATAGTATTCTCTGGTAAAGGAATGACAAAATTTTCATATTTTCAGTATTAAATGAATTTTTTTTTTTGAGTTCCATCCATGCTGTTGTAAATGGTAAGAATTCCTTCTTTTTTTTTACTGCAGTGTAGTATTCCATTGTGTAGATGTACCACAGTTTTTTTTTTTTTTTTTAATTAAATCTTTTTTGTTCAGGTTACATTTGTTCCTCTTTTTTTCCCCCTCATAACTCCCCTCCTCCCAGTTCCCACCCCACCCTCTGTCCTCATCCATAGGTGCACGATTTTTGTCCAGTCTCTTCCTGCATCTCCCATTTCCCTTTCCCCCCCAAGAATAGTCAGTCCATTCCCTTTCTATGTCCCTGATTCATTATAATCACCAGTTCATTCTGTACATCAGATTATTTATTCACTTGGTTCTTAGATTCACTTGTTGATAGATGCATGTTTGTTGTTCACAATTTGTATCTTTACCTTTTTCTTCTTCCTCTTCTTAAAGGATACCTTTCAGCATTTCGTATAATACTGGTTTAGTGGTGATGAACTCCTTTAGCTTTTCCTTATCTGTGAAGCTCTTTATCTGACCTTCAATTCTGAATGATAGCTTTGCTGGATAAAGTATTCTTGGTTGTAGGTTCTTGGTATTCATCACTTTGAATATTTCTTGCCATTCCCTTCTGGCCTGCCAAGTTTCTGTTGAGAAATCAGCTGACAGTCGTATGGGTATTCCCTTGTAGGTAATTGAGTCTCTTTCTCTTGCTGCTTTTAAGATTCTCTCTTTGTCTTTTGCTCTTGGCATTTTAATTATGATGTGTCTTGGTGTGGTCCTCTTTGGATTCCTTTTGTTTGGGGTTCTCTGCGCTTCTTGGACCTGTAAGTCCATTTCTTTCACCAGGTGGGGGAAGTTTTCTGCCATTATTTCTTCAAATAGGTTTTCAATATCTTGCTGTCTCTCATCTTCTGGCACCCCAATTATTCTGATGTTTGTACGCTTGAAGCTGTCCCAGAGGCTCCTTACACTATCTTCGTATTTTCGGATTCTTTTTTCATTTTGCTTTTCCGGTTGGGTGTTTTTTGCTTCTTCGCATTTCAAATCTTTGGCTTGATTCTTGCGCTCCTCTGGTCTGCTATTGGGTGTCTGTATAATATTCTTTATTTCAGTCCGTGTATGCTTAATTTCTAGTTGGTTCTTTATCATAGCATCGAGGGTCTCATTAGTTTTCGTGACTCTCTCCTCAAGTTTATTGACAGCTTCTAGCACATTTTTGCAAGCCCTCAAAATTGCGATTTTTAGCTCTATATCCTCCATTTCTGTCATGTTTTTTTGTCTCCGCATTTTTTATGCTTTCTTGGTGCACCCCCTAGTGGTCTTTGTGCGCAGTCTTGTTCTAGTTGAGCCTTGATTGTTGTAGTTAATACTAGAGGGATTTGACCACCAGGCCGACTGGCTGTGTGAATCAGCTGTGTCTGCCGCGGAAAACTTCTGTCCTCTGGGGAGGTGCTAATCTAGCCTTTGCCTGAGGCGATCCGGCAAATGGCTCTGCGCAGGGCTTGGGCGGGGCGGGCTCAACAGGGCGGGCGGAGGGAGCCGTTATGGTGCCCTCAGTCCTGTTCCCAGAGGCTCTGCTTCTCAGAACCCCCGGAACCGCTGCAAACCTCGGAGGGAAAGCTGCCTTCCAACTGATGCCAGACACTCCCGCTTCTCCCGTTTGGGTCCGAGTCCCCAGCGATTCGCCCGTATCTGGAGCTCAGAGTCTGAGACTCCCCCCTGACCGAAAACGACAACCGCGCTCTCAGCCACCAGCCCGCTTTGCGCGCGCACCTCCGCACCTGAGTTTTTTCCACACTGCGCCTCCTCTGAGCCTCGGTGTGCTGTTATTTTTCCTTCTAGTTGAAGAGTCTCTCCTCAGCCAGCCTTCCTGTGGTTCTGGGTGATGTCCGTTCCGTCTTTTAGTTGTATTTTTGAAGGGGTTGTTTGCGGCAGCAGTCTCCGGTGTTTACCTATGCCGCCATCTTGGTCTCTCCATTAAATGAATTTTTGAGTGGATTAATAAAAGTCAGAAAACTATAGCTACCAAATTCTCTACCTGAGATGACACTAGCAACATTCAAATGAAGAATAATATATTTTATTCATCATATATTAAATATAATGAAATGTATCCTACTTGACAGTAGTTTTTTTTAACAAATTAAAATCTACCCCAAAATAACATAAAATTATAATAAATGAGTATTTTGAAAATGTAAAACAAATGAAATGTACTTCTTAATTCAAGTAGAAACTTTTTTATGTGTGTAGAATAACGTAGGTATCATCTATGGACACAAAGTACACAGAATTCAGTATCAAATTTCCATGAAAACTTACCATAAATAGGAAACAGAGGCAGTATAGGTTGGCAGTACATTAAGGACAAGAAAAGTAGATACATAACAGAAAGTAACCTAGAAAGATTAGAGGAAAGTGATTGAGATGGAGACGTAGGCATTGTTAAATAATTACATCTCTTATCCTGCTGGTTTGGATTTATTCTTTTACACTTTAAGTGTTTATCTGTGTTGGGTATGTACTGGGTGGGGCAAAGGTAGGTTTACAGTTGTGAGTATGGGAAACATAATTTATTCTTGAATTGTCATTTATTATTAATTATTGTATTTTTTATATGAATAACTGTAAACCTACTTTTGCCCCACCCTGTTTATGTAATGGCTATGTATTGTGTCTTTGTATAGTGACTAAAATCTAAGCAACATAAAGTATTTGCAAGTTAATGAGGAACAGTTAATTGCTAGATTAAGTCTTTGTATATTCAAGAGAAATGTTAACATGGAAATTTGTTGGAATATAAATATATTGTATATATTTAAACCTGTACTTAAAAACCTGAAATAAAACTGATCACTTTTCACATATTAACTCAGTGAATCCTCACAATACTCTTATGATGTAGACACTATTAGTATCCCTTTCATACTGCCATATGAGGCAGTCGAGGAACAAAGAGATTATGAAACTTGCCCAAAAGTAAGTAGCTCAGCTGGGATTTTTTGCAAGTAGACTGGCCTCTGCTCCCATGGCCTCAGCCCCTGTGAAACTAATTTCAGTGGAAGCTAACCATGGCGCCGAACTTGCAGCTTAGTAACCAACAGCTAGCTCTTTAAATTAGTGGACACTTGAGTTATAAACCAGAAAATATTTTCTGATTTTGTTAAATATTTTTTCTAAAAAGTAGTTAGACATTGTCCAAGATTATCTCTTTAGGTAATAAATATTATTTTTATGAAAGGGTGCACACAGCTAACATCTACAACATAGAAAGGAAATAAATAACTCATTTAATTACACTAATTTTAATTTAAAATTTTTTTTTTAATTTTCTTTATTGATTAAGGTATTACATATGTGTCCTTATCCCCCTATTGCCTTTTTATTTTGATGTAGTCCCATTTGTTTATTTTCTCTTTAGTTTCCATTGCCCTAGGAACTTATCATAAGATCTTAAGAGGAATCCACAGGCAGCAAAATCTAATTTTAATTTTATGATTATATTCTCTGTGCAATCCAATATAATAAAAGCCCAGTGACCAAAAGGTGGAACGACCAGAACAACCAGTAGACCAGTCGCTATGACGTGCACTGACCACCAGGGGGCAGAAGCTTAACGCAGGAGCTGCCCCCTGGAGGTAGGTGCGCTCCCACAGTGGGAGCGCTGCTCTGCTGACCAGGATTAGCGGCACTCCCACAGCGGGCCAATCCCCACAGGCCATGCCCCCCCACTAGTGCACGAATCTGTGCACCGGGCCTCTAGTTTTTAATAAAATTTGGTAATCATTAACTATTTTCCTTGCTTCATTGGTATGAAAAATTTCTTAAAATTAATAAAGTTAATTTTAAGCCCTAGCCTATTTGGCTCAGTCAAATAGAGCATCTAACCTGTGGACCAAGGGGTCCTGGGTTCAATTCTAGTCAAGGGCACATACCTTAGTTGCAGGTTCCTCACCTGGTCCGTGCCCTGGTCAGGTCACTTACAGGAGGCAACCAATCGATGTGTTTCACGTTGATGTTTCTCTCAGATTTTCCCTCTCTCTTCCACTTTTCCTAAAAAAATCAATGGAAAAATGTCCTCGGGTGAGACTTAACAACACCACCAAAAAAGTTGTGTAATATCTGCATTCATGTATCAATAATCTTAATGAAGATAAACTATCTGTTCACTAATAAGCTAAACACAAAAGCTTTGTCTTCAGATTTTTCTTCACAATGGATAGATCTTTATTAATGTCAGGACACAGTAGTATTAAAAAAAATCAAAGATTTCAGAGATTATAAAATTATATACAACAGAAAACTTAATCATATATAAATTAGTTGACTCATGATGATCCTCACAGCTTTTAGGATTACATTCCTGAAAAATGTTATATTTACTTATTTTTAATATGTCAAACATATTTTTTATTTTAGTGAGTATTTACAACTGTCAAGTAAATATGTATTCTAACATTAATATACTATAAATATGTGTGTGTATTGCAACCTGGGTCTAACTAACCTAGATGTGTTCCTACTGCCTAGTCACTTTGATCAGATTACAGGTAGGCAGTCCAGATACCATTTTCTGCAGAATTTCAGATGTAGGTTATATCTGGGAATGTTAGAGCTGCTAGTGGAAGAGATTCGATCATTCACCTCAACTTCTTCATTTTGTGGATGAGATCCAGAGAAGTTGCAGCTTGTCCAAGGTCAGATAGCTAATTAATGGAAGAACTAGGACTGAGATATTAAAATTCACTTATAACCTATGTGTTGGCTGTTTCTCTCTCCATTCCTCCATTGCCATTCGTCTCTTTACTCTGTTGTGGAATATTCCTTGCAACCTTGAGGTAGAGAGTAGTCAAGGAAATCAGGGCAATTTAGTCTGACCTCTATGCAAAGTCATCTTTAGGTGAAGTTATCTCTTAGTGTGTTGTTCTTTCCCTTGGAAGCTGACAGCTCTCTCTGGTAGTCTACAAGGCAAGGGCTAGTGAGTGCCCTGTCAACTTCACTTTAGATACAAATCCGCAAGGAAGTTCTATCCCCTCCCCTAGAACTTCCATTCCAGTCTTCCCCTGATTAAACACTCACTAACAAAGAAGGTTTACATAGTCCTTTTATTGTGGCTCAATTAGGTATCAAATAGGAAGACAAGGAGTTTTAACTAATGAGCCTTCCCCTTATATCATACAGTGTGGAAGAGGGATAAGTTTCACAGTCTTCACTTTTGGGAGGGGGATGTCCATATCTCTCTGATTTTCATCTTCAGGGCCCCTTTAGCTTTTGGTGTACCCAGCTACCTGCTTGGGAAATTACATCCATCACTCAAAAGAAGACTGGGCCTTGGTCTTGTATTAAGAATTTGGCAAGATGCTAGTGGAGGCTTTTCTCTGCTTAACCTTTGCCTGCTTTGAAAAATGAAGGGACAGCCTATGGTCCTAGGAGTGGGATAATGTCATGAAGAGTTCTGATTTCAGTTCATTTCCCTTAACACAATAGAATTGCACCCCAATTCGTAACAAATATCCTAATAGCAAATACAGATCATCATAGTAAATATTAATTTGCTTTCAAAGATGATATAATCTAGCTTCATATGAGAAAAGCTAGTTCTTAATAACATCATTTTGACCTTTTCCTTATGAAATAATAATACTGGCATTATACTAAGGAATTTTTGTAAAAATAATTTCATGAATTTGCATAAATTATAAGGTTTTTATCCCTTCAATATTAGCTGAGAATGGGTTTCTTTTAGCCATTTTAGAAGGTAGTCATCTACTCAAAATAAGTTCTTTTTAATATCCAAATCTCTCCCCCAATAGAAGTGATGGTGGGATGCCTTTTTTCATGCATTCAATGTATACTTCAATAGTTACTTAGAAATAGAGGGAGGTTACTCTAACTCCACGCTCGGAAATTAAATACAAGTATTTTTTGTCTGCTGTGTGCTACACATATGCTAGGTCCTTCAGATACAGTGCTGTAGAAGATATGTATGGCTCTTAACAGAGATTGCTATCCTTTGAGAGATCCTATAATTAAATAAGAAATCCAAATTGAGTGTGATAACTCTTTTGATAGAAGAGGAACTCCTCTTCGTATCTTTTCTGCTATATATCTTCAATATCTTTTACACTGGATTTTCCTTTCCCTCAGCCTGCAAATACACTTGTAACTTTTTTTAAAATTGCCTTCCCTTGATACTTGCTTCTCTTTAAACTTTCATCTCTCTTTTCTTCCATTCTAAAGTTCTTGGTAGAGTGGTTTATAAGTGCCTCTGATCATCCACTCGTCTCTAAATTCATTAGTCTGACCGATCTTCCTATTGGCATCTGTTCTGAAAGTCACCAAATTTATTTCTCATTTTGTATCCTGTTTGATCTTATTTTACACTGAACCATCCATCTTCCTTCTCACCTTGTCACATTCTCTTCTATTGATTTCCTCATCAACAGTTGTATTCTGTCTTTCATTTTCTCTGGTACTTGTCGTTCGCATCCCCACATGTAGATAATTCCCCAAGGATTTGTCTGGAATGCAGATCTGCAGATCTCATATCTTTAGCGGTTACTTCTGTACCTAAGATTCTCAAATGAAAATACTTTATCAAATGTAAAATACAGGATCGCTTTATTAATAGGTATTGTATCTCTGCATGGCTTCTCTCCTGAACTCTAACTTCACATTTCTCGATGTCTAAGTTCTTTCTTCTCTATTCTTACTGCACTTAATTTCATTCAGATTCTCATTAACTTCACTGTCTATTCTAAAGTCATTGAGATTTTCCTATCTTAATTTTTCCCCCCTCTAAATCTATTTACACACCGCTTCCAGACTACTCTTGAACATAAGATATAAGTCCTTATGTCTTAAACTGGCATTTCATGGCCTTTCATGATCTATCCTTAGCCTACCTTTTCAGATTTATTTCCCTTTCACTCAATTCCTCATGTATCTCCCTACAGTTCATACACCTCTCGGTTGATATATACAAAAGGTGATAATGTATTCCTTTGTGTGCCAAAGACATTATTAATGGTGTGTGTACTTCAGAGATATTAGCATCTTCAAATAAGGCCATCTGTACATAATATATGAATGATAAGGTAGAACATTAAATCTATAGTTTAGAAACCAACTGTCCAATAGCCAAAGAGTGATTTTTTTTCTCCAAAAGCATTTAAAAAATGCACAAAGATATATACTATACTGCAGTATTGTGAAGGGGGAAAGCTAGCATTTTGATAATGCTCTGGAAATTTCCACCTTATGTCTTTTGTCATTTAGTAAGTTAGACTTTTATTTTTGTGCTAGAAAACGCTTTTTTCTTTTCATTTAACTGACTATTATGTTTAATTTCAGGCTCTTGATGGTTTTTTTTTAGCAATCATGACAGATGGAAGCATAATATATGTGTCTGAGAGTGTAACTTCATTACTTGAACATTTACCAGTAAGTATAAAAATCCTGTGATCTCTTTCTTATTTAATGCCTATTTTAAACATTCTAAAATACTTGAAAATGTACCTCCAGAGCAATGTTAAGCAATAAGTAGAGTGTGGAGGAGAACTCAAAATACATCTTTGTTTTAACATGGCTGTTTTTTCTTAGTTCAGTCATGCCTCTGTAATCTGTAGTAACTATTCAGTGACCACTTTATCCAATCTCTGTTCTTGCTGTCCTATTTTTTCTAATGCTAAGTTTTCAGTGTTTCCTTTTTATTCAGCCTGGTGAAGACGTTGCTGAATCACTGAGAATATCTTGGGAATAATTAAATTTCTACTGAGATATTCCTGTTACAGCTAGAGGAACACAAATAATTTTCTCAAAAGAATCACTTAAAAGTACACACTAAAAATAATAGATATAGGACTTTTGTGCTCTATGGCTTGGCTTGATAATGCCCAAGTGGCCATGTTCAATGTGTTATCAATATGATCTTAAGGGTACAGAATTAGAAAATAATTACATTGTATGATTTTGATAAAGATGGTGAACACCAAAATTAATGTGTTTGTTGTTTTATTCCAAGTATAATTATTGAATATCAACTCTCTACCAGACATGATGTTAGATGCTCTGCTGCAGCTGACAGTTTTAATGAATTTGAAATTTTTATTTAATATGTAATGTTCTTATCTAAGATAGGGCTTGTGGTATAAATATTCTGAAGTTACTTATAAATTACTCTTAATTTATTATAAATACAAAGTACCTGTTTTATAAAGGTCTCTTTTAAGAGATACTGATAAGCAGTATCTTCCTCCCTCTGATTACTCTGCCACCTCATCCTATCTAATAAAAGAGTAATATGCAAATTGACCATCACTCCAACACACAAGATGGCCGCCACAGGATGGCTGTC
>NW_005369442.1:2090568-2111436 GCF_000412655.1 Myotis brandtii | reverse complement strand
ACCCTTTTTTTTAATGATGTTTACTTTGAATTTATATTAGTTCACACAAACACTCCATCCATGCTTTTGTTCCGGCCCTCCGGTCCAGTTTAAGAACCCATTGTGGCCCTCGAGTCAAAAAGTTTGCCCACCCCTGGGTTAGGGGGTGATCAGGCAGGCAGGCAGGCAGAAGCAGTTAGGGGCAATCAGGAAGGTAGGCAGGCGAGCGGTTGGGAGCCAGCAGTACCGGATTGTGAGAGGGTCCCATATTGGAGAGGGTGCAGGCTGGGCTAAGGGATGCACACCCCCCATGCATGAATTTCATGCACTGGCCCTCTAGTATTCTATATAGAGAATGGACACTACACTTAAAAGACCAGATTTAAAAGGGTATTTTCTTACTGAAAGCCAGGCATTAAGTAATTTGCTGATTTTGTGGCTCACACCAGAAAATGACTTGGTTTGCCTGCTTTTCTAGGGGCTTTCATTAACAGTAAGCTCAAAAAGTAGGTAATTAGCCCATCTAAAATTTGTTTGAGAGGAAACAGATTATAGAACACATAAGTAAACTAGTATAGGCAGAGAAAAGGACAGATTGATTAACTGAATTTTCTGTTTTTGTTTTTTTTTAATTACGTGAAAAAAGCTAGGGAAAGAAACTCATTGTAGGATTAAGATAATGATTAAAATAAGATTAATATAAATAAAGGTATTATTATATGCTTTTAAACCATATACTACTGTATAGGTTTTCTTTTCATTATGTATTTATAGAAACTAATTTTTTAAATTAAAATTTCCAAAAATCTGCTTGAGAGCCGTTGCCTCCGGGTTAGTAGCCGATCAGAAACTAATTTTTTAAATTAAAATTTCTAAAAATTTTATTCATAATCAGCATCTTATGTAATATATGTGGTAACACTTTTTAAAAGCCTACTTTTTGGGCACTTTCCTTGAACTCCATTCAGAATTAGATGCCCTTCCTCTCTCTGCTTATGTTACCTTGTACGTTCTGCCATCATGACACTTATAGTGAGTTGTACTTTTCTGTTTATTTGGGTAATCATGGTAGGTGTAGCTTTTTAAATGCAGGGACTTTATATCCACAATGGGCTAGCTAGTTTCTTAGAGAGGTATTTGGTAATATTTTATTGAATGTATAAAAATGAGTAGGCTATTTGATGTAGCTGTTTTAAAAAATCTTTCCTAATGGCACACTGGTGTTGAATCTTTAGTGAGGTGGCGTTTAATTGATTTTTGAAATAGGTAACATGTGATAGATCTAGTTGGGATCCAAGCATTTTGTCATTAACATTTCCTCCTCGTGAAAACTGTCTTTACCTTTCCATTCCATCCTGGATTTTTAAAAACCTTTTTATTTTTTAACTGTTTTTAGATTACAGAAAAATCAAGAAGATAGTACATAGAGTTCCCATGTGCCCCATACCCAGTTTGCTATGTTATTAACATTATCTTGATATTTTTCATTGTTTGTATTAGCCAAAGCATATAGATTGGTAGGTGAATTTTTGGGCAGAGGAAATTGCTGCTGCTGCTCTAGTAGACCCGTTTCATTCCATACTAAGTCAATAGTACCCTTTGTTAATATGTTTTTGCTGCTCACCAGTTCCTATGGACACTTTTCTTCACATCACTGATATTGCTGAATTGTCTATTACTCTATGGCTTGAAAAATGTAAACACCAGTGTTTTGCGGGGCGGGGTGGGGGGGGAGGCAAAAAGAGAAACACGTTTTTTGAGAAAATAATACTCAGGATCAAACATAAGGAAAAATATGTGACTTTCTGTTTTAGTTGTCGTTAATATTCAAACTGTAACAGATACTAAACAAAAGGTTTAAAATAATGATGCCTCTTTCATTGTGTTTTAATGTACACACCTATTATCTAAAATAGAATTTTGGCTGTTGCCAGAAGGGAAGACACATTGGCAAATACCTAAATTAGGCTTTAGTGTTTATAGTTCAGTTCTGTTGAGAAATTAAAACTTGCCATCTTAAATTAGTGGTCAATATGACTTAAAATTTTTAAATTTAAATTTCAAATCAGACCATAAAATTACAAGACTGATTCTGTAGGTCCTGCAAGAAAAATGTTTTCTTAACTTTGTCACTTTATGCTTATTAAATTAGGCACATTTTAACCTATTTGTGGCTAATAATTGGGCATAAATACTTTATTCTCTTGAGATTGGAAAGAAAACTTATGGATTTTTTGTCTCCCAATCTAGCTTTCTGTGACAAATTAGGCTCATGCCACCTTAGTGCCGGAAGAAATTTTAGACATCCTTAGCCCACCCCCTTTATATTATCAGCAAAAAACATGAAACTAGAGAAATTGGACTTAACTGTGCAACATTTTTGTGGAACTTCCAAGACACAAAGTTGGTGTCTTACTATATTTCAAATTTAAAATGTTTTAAATTTTACAACTAAAGATTGATTCCTCACACTTGTTTAAATATATTCCTCAAAGTGAATATATTAAAGTTGTAACTAATAATACAGAGAAGATGATAACCACATTATAGCTTAGCAGAGTCCAGGACTGAAAATGCCTCTGTGAAGATACTGGGCAAGCCTTTCCTTTTCTCCTCTTAACTTGAGAGTTTGGGAATATAAACACAAATGTGTTTTAAGAAAGGCAGTAAACCCTGCGGTGTGCTCATCCAGGGTGGCTCCGTGGTTGAGCAGTGACCTATGCACCAGGAGGCTACGGTTTGATTCCTGGTCACGGCATATCCCAGGTTCCTGGCTCAATTCCCTGGAGGCAGCCAATCGATGATTTTCTCTCATCATTGATGTTTCTATCTCTCTCTTCCTCTCCCTTCCTCTCTGAAATCAGTATATATAAAGAAAGCCAGTACAGTCTTTATCAGCAGTTTACAGAAATAGAATTTAGAATTTTTTTGAGTAGTTATATAATGATTATTTGATAGGGCCAGAACTTTTCTTCCTTATGCCTTACCATGTTTCTCTTTTATTAGTGTAGATTATTTGATAGGGCCAGAACTTTTCTTCCTTATGCGTATACATAAGGAACACAGTTGTTTAAAAATACGTTATATTCAACATATATTTAACATTTTCTGAGGAGCTTTCACTCCTTTTTAAGCAAGTACTCTACTGCAGTTATTTAACTGTCTGTCAGTTGTCTACCTGAAGGGAAAGATAATTGGTAACATTATATAATTTCCACAAAATGTAGAAAAACAGAAAGGCTATTGATATATGTCACATAACTAACTCAGCAGGATTTACATTTCTTCTTCATGATAATGCTTGAAGGAGATAAAAGGATCAGGATAGCTGCTTTTCTAACTTTCTTTGAATTGTGTTTGGGAACTGAGTGAATGGTATGGTGATATTAAGTATGATTAGCTTCATTTAGAGATTTTAAATGTGGTGATTAATGGAAAGTTTGACATGTTAGTCACCTGCTAACTCTGATCCTTCATGATATAAAGTTTCAGGGGAAGCAGTGCTTGTGATCATACCACTCTGTGCTACTCGTTTATATTCTTTTCTCTGTGAATATGAAACACCTATCTGTTTATAGCTGGAAAAGCAAGGATAACATAGGTCAGTTTATAATTTCCTGAATAGTAAAAGAAATTGTCAATGAGAATAAATGGTAGAAAACTATAATCGTTTTCACAATGAAAGTTTTAGTACTTCAAATAGTTTTATTTTTCTGTTTAAACTATTTTTTACATTTATATCAATGCCTCTGTTTTGTCAATAAAAAGCAATTTTCTAGCATTTTTGTTATTCATGCCTGAATTTTTAGTGCATAACTTTTGTTCTAGAGGCTTTTCAGACTTTCAGGGGGAAAAAAAAACCTTCTTAAAATGCAGATATATTTTTAGTGTGGTTATCCGTAAGCCTTTACCAAATAACTCCTTAATCTAGAATCATTTATTGTACTAATAACTGTTATACGCAATGCACAACTTTAATGTGTCTTAATTTGAAGGGAGGAGAAAAATATATAAGAGATGGGGGCTTTTATTTACATACTAGAGGCCCGGTGCGCGAATTCATGCACCAGTGGGGTCCCTCGGCCTGGCCTGTGGGAACGGGCCGAAACCAGCTATCCGACATCCCCCGAGGGGTCCGAAATTGCAAGAGGGTGCAGGCCAGGCCGAGGGACCCCACTGGTGCACGATCTGCACAGCAGGCCAGGCCGAGGGACCCCACCGGTGCACGATCTGCACAATCAGGGCCGGGGAGAAATGTGGGAGGTTGGCCAGCCGGGGAAGGCCTGCAGGAGGGCTCCAGGGCATGTCTGGCCCATCTTGCTCAGTCCCAATCGGCCAGACCCCAGCAGCAAGCTAACCTACCGGTTGGAGCGTTTGCCCCTTGGGGATCAGTGCACATCATAGTGACTGGTCAATTGTCTGCCTCTGGTGGTCAGTGCACATCATAGCAGCTGGTCGACTGGTCGACTCTCTGCCCCCTGATGGTCAGTACACGTCATAGGAAGTGGTTGAGTGGCCTTAGCATATCTTTAGTATATTACGCTTTGATTGGTTGAACGGCCGACTGGTCGATCGGACACTTAGCATATTAGGCTTTTATTATATAGGATGGGCAGTGGGCAGTAAGACATAGACATTAAAATAGAATTGACAGAAATTTTTTATGGGAAATGAATGATAGGAGTAATAAGTAGTGAAGGAATTTTATTTACTGTGGATTAATGGTGTTAAGAAAATACTTTTTTGAAGGAAATAATTTGAACTGGTCTTTGAAAGATGGAAGATACAAATACTAGTATGTGGAGAAAGAGAGGAAGGCTATTCCAATTTATAGAGTGGACTTTGAGGGCTAGAGAAAAGAAAGAATGTGAATGTATGGCTTTTATGGAGAGTACGGTAAAAACTCTTCCCACTTCCCACCTCCCCAGTGGCTCTCTTTTGTTGTTGTTTGAGGGTTTTTGTTTTTAAATCATGAAATTCTTTCTTTGAACAAAATCTTTACAATGTTTAAAATATAAACCCAAATAAAAGTGGAACTGCTTTTGTGAATACAGAGGCAAAGAGCCTTAGCCCTGCCTTCACAGCTCCTTTTCACTCCACAGTCCTTGAGACACCCCTTCAGTATCTCCAGGATTCCACAGAGCAGTTTGAAAATATGGATAAACCAAGTAGAATAGTCTGGATTTGATAGAAAATGTGAAATCACTGATTTGTTGTCAGTGGTTATTAGGATAGGAACTGTTTTATTCGTATTTGATTCCCATAGCCATGGCACATTGTAGGCAACCTGTTTGTCAAATTACAGTTGATTACTGAATCATTATTAAAGCCATATTTGAGCAAGGATTATAATGTTTGACATACTACTTACTTTGGGGGAGGAGGGTTAGCTAACAGCAGGGCTTTTTGACAGTGGGATACAGGATGGATGGATGGAAAAGAAGTAAAGAGGAAAAGACACATTAGACAATTGAAATGACACCAAAGTCAAATCTCCTCTTTGTTTAGCCTGTGGCTAGTCCTGTGTTATAGTAAATACCACCATAAATTACCAGAGGCTTGGATATACCGTAGGGTTATGTCTTGTAGCCAAAGATTTTTCTAATCAACTTTCTTAGTTCTGTTATATTTTAAACTAGAGACCTGGTGCATGAAAATTGTGCATGGGGGGCGGGGGCGGTGTTCCTCAGCCCGGCCTGCACCCTCTACAATCTGGGACCCCTCAGGGGATGTCTGACTCACAATCCGGGACCACTGGCTCCTAACTGCTCGCCTGCCTGCCAGCCTGATCACCCCCACCTGCCCTCCCCTGCCAGCCTGATCACCCCCACCTGCCCTCCCCTGCCAGCCTGCTCTCCCCCAACTGCCCTCCCCTGCCGCAACCCACCTCCTCTGCTGGGCCCCGCCTCTGCTGTGCACACGGCCATCTTGTGAGGGCGTGATGCATGAGGGTGTGACGACCACCTAGGCTATTATTAGTATTCAGCAGTTCTCAACCTGTGGGTCTCGAACAATGAAAATACATCCTGCATATCAGATATTTACATTACGATTCATAACAGTAGCAAAATTACAGTTATGAAGTAGCAATGAAAATAATTTTATGGTTGGGGGTCACCACAACATGAACTGTATTAAAGGGTCGCAGCATTAGGAAGGTTGAGAACCACTGGCAGATGTTCAAATTTGGTGAAACTCACCTTTGCAAATCATTTATCAAACTTTTCAAGATCATATCGATCACGGATCTATGAAGACACGGAGACATGGAGGTCATGTTAATCATCTTCCACTTTTCTTTGTTTTGTTTTTAAATATTTTTTTATTGATTTCAGAGAGCAAGGGAGAGGGAGTGATAGAAACATAGTGATGAGAAGAGAATCATTGATCAGCTGCTTCCTGCACACCCCACACGGATCCAACCTGCAACCCGGGCATGTGCCCTGACTGGGAATCGAACCCTGACCTCCTGATTTATAGGTTGATGCTCAACCACTGAGCCATACCAGCCAGGCTTCTCTTATTCTTTAAGTTGTTCTCTGTAACTTGATGTTTGTCAGTTTTTACAAATAATCAAGTTAACCGTATGTTCAGCTGATGTTTTAAGAGTGATTATATCCTTTTAAAATACATGTCTTGAATCACTAAAGTTAATTTATTTTCTTGAATTTTTATTTTCAGTCTGATCTTGTGGATCAAAGTATATTTAATTTCATCCCAGAAGGGGAACATTCAGAGGTTTATAAAATACTCTCTACCCATCTGCTGGAAAGTGACTCATTAACCCCGGAATATTTAAAATGTAAGTAGTAGCTGTTAAGGAAAAAGCTAAATGTATTTGGTCATGTTATACTTGGCTTTTGTAACAAACATAGACATGTTTGACTAAATTAACACATAGCATCGTTTCATATACCTTATTAGATCACTTTTAAATTTTAAAAAATATATATAATACGGAATTAAGACTGTATTTTAAAGTTTGAACTCTATTCTAAAATATATTGAAATCCCATCTTTTTTGTTATAATAGTTATGCCATAAAACTGTATTTTACACAAAAGTGGAACTTTATAATATGTTTTTATTAATTTTTAAATAAAATCTTATGTAATGAGAAAATTAAACATTATTATTTTCACTATATTCAACCAGTTGGACAACAATAACTTCTGTATTTTTAGGAAATAGTAACTAAAGAAAATTGTTTGCTTTACTAATTAAAAAAATCATTTATTGGGTATATGTTACATGCCAGGCAATTGTGCAATATCAAAGAAGTGCCAAGAACAGTGAAAAATAGTTCCTGTTTTTGAAAACTAAAAATACTATGGTATAAACAGACATCTCTTCTAGGTTCATTGGCAAATTAATTTGACCAGAATACCTCATTTTCTTCACTAAATTTTTCTCTATGTAAAATCTGAGATGATCACAAGACTGTATTTGGTCATTAGTTATTAGATATTTTTTTAAATCACTTTTTTCATTATTTTTCAATTTTGACTTTTCTGGTCATACTGATATTAATTTTGACATTTCTGGTAATTCTGATATTATTAATCATTTGAAAAGTTCTTGGTATTTTGAACTCTCAAGTTCTATAGAAAACTAACTGTCCAAGAATACACACACACATATATATGTGTAAGTATGTATGAATGTATATCTTTGATGTGAATGAGTGGCTTGTCAGGAGATGAGATGAACTAGAGACCAGGAGAGTCCATTTGAAGCCTATTTATAATTGTTTAAAAAATTAAGTTCTTATGACATTACCAATAGACCACTCTAGTTTTTCAACTAGGAGAAAGATTTGTGCTGGATATAATGATGTAGATCAGTTATATGCCTATAAATAGTATTTGAAGTCATGGATTGAATTGTATTACTTGAGATGAACATATAGAGCAAGGAGAGAAGAATTAGAAAGGTAGAACACTGCGACCTAGAAGTTGACAAAGAAAGGGTCCACTATAGAGACCTTCATAGGGCAGAGTTGGTGGGAGAACTGAATGAAAGCCTCTGGCAGAAAGACAGACGTTAGGCTTCTGCTTCTAAGATTGGAGGGTGGATGGCAACAATACGTTTTGATAGAGAAAAACCTTAATTAAAAGACTTACCCCCTAGTTAGACACCGATATACAAAAAGTTATTTTCCCAGAAAAAAAGTGTTTTATGCCAGAAGATTAAACATGATTTAAAACAGGGGAAAATTTAGGATTCTGCAAATAGGTCATTTGAACCTTAATGAAAGTGAGGTGGTACCAGTGGTGTTATTTGTGTCTAGAAAAGGAAATGGGGCCTAATCTTTCATTCAAACTTGTTCGATTTTTATTATATAGTGAGGACCTGGCAAAAAGGTGGATTTTTGGTTTGGATAAAATCTCAGGTAGAAAATTTTGAAAAGGATTAGCCTGGAAGTAAAAATAAAAACTACAGAATACTAGCAATAGAAGTAAGGATGGAGAAGAAAGCCTGTATGTGCGTGTTGAGTAGATAAATTCAATAGGACTTAGTGTTAGGCAGGAGACCAAGTGGCTAAGGTTCATCAGTGGAGGTTTTAGGAAGAAGGTGGTTAGATTTTGAACCTGTTGTGGTAGGTAATGAAGTCATTCATGATAATGACAGAAGAATGTGAGTTTGATGCTGTGAACAAAGAAGACATTACTAGTCCTTGAGTGCTGAAATAATAACTGTGAAAGTAACATTAGTTAACAGTAGTAGGGAAAGTTAAATTCTAGTGGCAGGACTATGGAGGCATCTATAGGATACATTTTTGTAGTTACCTAGATGATTTGCATCTATACTAAATTGGTGGTATTGGATGCTCATTTGGAAAAATAAGTTATGAGAGCTTTTTTGGTGAAATAAAAAGCAGGTCCTGGTGACAGACTAGTTTGGAGGCTTGTGGAAGAGAAGAGACCAAATTGATATGGTTTCTATCTTGAGAAATAGGAACACATAGGTCAGAGGGGAAAAATAGCTGGCTTAGGAAGAGAGAGGGATAAATTCACTTTGAAATATTTTTAGTTTGAGTTATTGATGGGACAATCAAGTAGCAATATCCTGAAAGCACATAGTGACCTGAGACTTAGTCTTACACAATATGTTAGAGTTGAGGGGAGAGATTTAGGAGTAAATAAGTTGACTAAATGCTGATAAATTTATAAAGGGCAATGATAGATCAAGATCAAAATAATGTTTATAAATGCTCACAATTTGAAGACTGATTAGTAGAAATATAGAAATTTTCAATAAGGTAGGAAGGTAAGTTTCAGGCTATGGAATGAAGTGCGAGTTTTAAGAAGAGGTAGTAATAATGAGGAAAGCCCATTGAAGTTAATAGTACAGTAGTATCCCCTTATTTGTGTTTCACTTTCCATGGTTTCAATTACTTGCAATCAATCTCCATCTGAAAATATAAAAATGGAAAATGTCAAAAATAAATAATTCATAAATTTTAAATTGCATGTCATTCTGAATAGTGTGATGAAATCTCATGTCATCCTGCTCTGTGCCACATAGGATGTGAATTATCTCTCTGTCCAGCATATCCTTTTGTACATACAGTACAATAAAATATTTTGAGAGAGACCACAGTCACATAACTATAATAAAAAGTATATTGTGATGACAGGTATACCTTGAAGATATTACCAGTTAAGTTCCCAGACCACCACAATAAAGCAAGTCATAATCTTTCTGCTAGTGGTGTGTCTTGCCTTCAATATGTAAAAAATTCAGGATCTGTGAAGTGCAGTAACACAAAGTGCAATAAAATGAGGTATACCTGTAACTGTTCTTTCATGATTAGTAATTATTACTCTCCTACTGTGCCTAATTTGTAAATTAAACTTTATCATAGGTATGTATGTTTGCCAAAATATTAGTACTTATAGGGTTTGGTACTATCTGTGGTTTCAGACATCCACTGGGGGTTTTGAAACATATCTCCCTGGAATAAGGGGGGAGTACTGTACAAGTATTGGTGATCTTTATGCAAGCAATTCCTATAGAGCAGGGTGGAGAACATCCAGCCTGTGGGCCATTTAAGTAAGGACCACAAAATCATTTGGTCTGGCCCAGCCAGGGCATTTGGGGTGAGTTATTTAAATGTTTGACCAAATATAGCAGGCTAATTTTAAGTTGGCAATTTTGTATGGCCTGCGAATGGTGGTATAAATATTCAAATGGTTCTTGGCAGAAAAAAGGTTTCTCACCCCTGCTATACAGGTTATAAGGAAGAAAGCCACCATGCATGAAGTTAAGGTAAATGAATATGTGTATGGAACTTAAAGCACATAATGAAAAGGAAGGCAATTTCTATGATACTATAAAGAGTAGCATGGCCCTAGCTGGTTTGGCTCAGTGGATAGAGTGTCGGCCTGTGGACTGAAGGGTCCCAGGTTCGATTCTGGTCAAGGGCACATGCCCAAGTTGCTGGCTTGTTCCCCAATGTGGGGCATGCTGGAGGCAGCTGGCTGATCAATGGTTCTCTCTCATCATTGATGTTTCTATCTCTCTCTCCCTCTCCCTTCCTCTCTGAAATAAGTAAAAATATATTTTAAAAAAAGAGTAGTATGAAAAACTTTTGTTTATCTGAGATGGGAAGACCTAAGCAGATTTACAAATAGACACAAATGACTCAAAGAAGAGAAGGTGTGGATGCTAAAGGAATGAATAAAGGTGTGGCCCTGATCCTAAAGAACATAGGAAAGACTGTTCACAGTAGACATAGAAGCATTGACTTTAAAATGGGAAGCAAAACTGTTCTTTGAAATTAGAGTGAAGAATGAGAAGGAAGGACAGATAAAAATGGGGAAATATGGAGTTGCTTATATCGGAAGATCAGTTTTCTCTATTAAGGATAGATCATCTGTTTTCTGTATTAAGAAGATCATCTCCTATAGTTATTCTACTTTTATGGACTAAATAAAAATGTAATTGAGGACTGTTAGAGAAAATATTGTAAACTTGTACAACTTTTATAATCTTTTCATGTAATATATTACTCATGATAAATCACAAATATATTTTTTCTCCCACTTCAGCAAAAAATCAGTTAGAATTCTGTTGTCATATGCTTCGAGGAACAATAGACCCAAAAGAGCCATCTACCTATGAATATGTGAAATTTATAGGAAATTTCAAATCTTTAAACAGTGGTAAGTTAAAATGCTTTTCTTACAATGTATTTTTAATCTGGTATTGTTTCAAGCTCTCAAAAACATAGATATTTGAACATCAATAATAACTTGATTTTACTGGAGTAAGTGATGATACATATTTCCTTATTGTTTTAGTATCCACTTCAGCACACAATGGTTTTGAAGGAACTATACAACGCACACACAGAACATCTTATGAAGATAGAGTTTGTTTTGTAGCTACTGTCAGATTAGCTACACCTCAGTTCATCAAGGTATGTTTTGAATTTTATTTCCTAAAGGGGATTTAAATTCATATTTTGCCGAATAGTCTTTATGTAATTTTTTTTTGCTGTTTCTAGAATAACTGAAACTTCCTACAAACATTATAGATAGTGATGGCCATTAATCTTGAAATATACATCATCATAATGCTGTATTTTTTAAGCACATAATGAGTTATCAAGGTACTCATTAAATTTAGAATTCATTTTGAAAAATATATCCTTTGCAGTTAACCAGTGGTTATATATCACTGTTGTCATGCTTTTGTGCAAAATTTTAAGATGCTTTTTTTGTGTAGTTCACAACCTACATTAAAGGAGAAAGGCCAAACGTGTGTAATTGTAAAGATTGTTTTTGAAATTTTCTTTAGAAATATACAAGTGGCTTTTTACTGCATGCAATTTATCTTTTTAGTTTTAAAATTTAATTGAAGAATGTATTTTTATTTTTTGGACCTCACAAGCAGATGATTAGTAGGGAAGTGGAAGGTGAGGTAATTCAGCCACTAAAAGAACGTGGCTGGAAGTAAACCAGGCTAAGATTTTAAATTTAGGAAGATGCCATATTGTAGGACAAGTACTGAATTAGTAGTTAGAAGATCTTAAACAGTTTTGCTCTTCTTGTTTTGATCTTAGGAAATTATAGCAGTGACAAATATTTAGTGCTTATTACATACTGTATACTTTATGTGCATTATCTAATTTAATTCTTATAACAACCCTTTAAGGTAGATGCTAGTGTGATCCCCGTTTTATGTATAAGGAAACAGGCTTAGGGAAGTTAAGTTATTTGCCCAAAGTCAAAGTTATTAAGTGGTAGAAATGAGATTGATTCTAATTCTTTTTCTCTCAAAGCCCATACTCTTTAATCACTGCATTGTGCTATAGAAGGTCATTGAAGGACACAGAGGCAGGTTGGAATAAATTGTTGAATATGAGTAGAGTCTAGGGCAGCCGTGGGCAAACTACGGCCCGCGGGCCGGATCCAGCCTGTTTGAAATGAATAAAACTAAAAAAAAAAAAGACCGTACCCTTTTATGTAATGATGTTTACTTTGAATTTATATTAGTTCACACAAACACTCCATCCATGCTTTTGTTCTGGCCCTCCGGTCCAGTTTAAGAACCCATTGTGGCCCTCGAGTCAAAAAGTTTGCCCACCCCTGGTCTAGGGTTACTGTGTGTGGAGGGGGTAGGGATGTTGGGAGATGATAGAAAATAGAAAAAGGCCAGAACTGAAATATGTTTCTTTCTTTCTTTTTTTTTATTTCTCCATGCTGAAGATTTTAAACTTTATCCTAACAGAATGAGGAATCATTAAGGTTTTAAGCAGGGAAGTTATATAGTCATATTTGAGTATTAGTAAGGTAATTATAGCCAGAATAGAAGATGGGTTGAAGAACACATAGAGTTGTTTGGGGAGATGCTGTGGCAATAATATGAACCAATGATTATGAGGGTCTAGTCCAGGGGTGGGCAAACTTTTTGACTCGAGGGCCACAATGGGTTCTTAAACTGGACCGGAGGGCCGGAACAAAAGCATGGATGGAGTGTTTGTGTGAACTAATATAAATTCAAAGTAAACATCATTACATAAAAGGGCACGGTCTTTTTTTTTTTTAGTTTTATTCATTTCAAACGGGCCGAATCCGGCCCGCGGGCCGTAGTTTGCCCACGGCTGGTCTAGTCTAAACTATGACACTGAAGATGGATGGAGTCAAATAGATTTTTTTTTTAAGGTAGAAGGTGAATTTGAAAGGATTTAGTAGTAAGCATTTAGATGGTAAAAGGTGATGATATAAAAAATTGTTTTAACTGGATATGAGGAATAAGGCAGTTTGTTCATTTTAGGAAATACTGAGTTTGTGATGTGTGGGGACATCTACACAGAAATATGGCACTGAAGTTCAGGAGAGAGATCTGAATTCAGAATTAGGATTTATAGGCATGTGAGTGAATGAAGAAACATGTAGAGTAAGAAGTACTCCTCTAGAAGCCTGCATTTATTTATTGCCATATTCTTTAGTATTAGAAAATTAAAATGTGTTAAAAAAATTGCTAGAAAAGTTGTCTAATAAGGACTTTTGTGGCTAACAATATTTAGGATTCTTCAAAAGGCGGAAAAGTATTTCTGAATTTTAATTATTCATTTATTTGTAGGAAATGTGCACTGTTGAAGAACCCAATGAAGAGTTTACATCTAGACATAGTTTAGAATGGAAATTTCTATTTCTAGATCACAGGTAACTCCATTTTTAAATTTTATAAAAAGGGAACAGTCATATAATTGTTTAAATTAATGGATTTCCAAAACAAACTTTTTCTAATTTGGATGATTAAGTTCGTTATCCATTTTTTCAAATATATAAAGGTTCCCTTAAAATTGATTTTTAGTTGGAATATTCCTCATTATGGAAAAAGTTATAATATTGCTTTATATGTAATTTAGGGCACCACCCATAATAGGATATTTGCCATTTGAAGTTCTGGGAACATCAGGCTATGATTACTATCATGTGGATGACCTAGAAAATTTGGCAAAATGTCATGAACACTGTAAGTAGACTTTAATCTTTCTGGTGGTGATAAGTGTTTTTAATCATATAAGTAACTATTGTATTAATAGAAGGTGGTAAAATACAGACATATAAACATTTTTGTATTTTTGAAATATAACCAATCCAATAGGAATAATAGGTCAAGTTTAAATTAAATTTGTTCCTATTTACATATTTCAGTCTGTAATAGTAAGTACAGTTTTATAAAATGATGTCTAATAAACCTTGTTCTGAAGTATATAAGTCCTATTAAAATGATGTCTAATAAACCTTGTTCTGAAGTATATATAAGTGCTATATCATCTGGAGTAAGAAGTAGATTCCTTTGAAAATTGAAATAGTATGTCAAAATATTAGGACACTATATCATGAATTTTGACTTATAGACATATAAATCTACCCAGGAGGTAGGTATACATCTAAAGATTCTTTCAGAAAGTTCATAGTGAATGCTTAATGTTACTTGTCATTATTGTTATTAACAGCAAAAGCATTATCTCACTGCCCTGCACTATGCTAAATAATTTATTCATCACCACAGTTCTAGAAAGTAGCTTCTATTGTCTCTATGAATAAACAGGCACAGCAAGGCCAAGTAATTTGCCCACAATCTGGTACCTCATTGGTGGTAGCAAAAGGATTAGAATCTAGATCTATCCCTGGACCACATGCTATTTATAATTTGTTTCAGAGGTTTGTTTCAAAGATAGGTTTTATTTGCTTTCCTTATCCTCCTCCTCAAATCCTACTATCTTGGATATCCTCTAAAACTTAAATTAGATATTTAAGATTCTTTCAAGATTCTTAGGCCTCTTTATATGAAAATTAAGCATGTTTTATGATAATAATTACATGGAAGATTTTTAGAGTAAAGTCATTTTATCACAAAAGAAAACATTATTCACTTCAAGCGATATGGGCACTAAGCACATGATAACGTACACTGAGAGAAATAGATATTGATGCTTGACCAGCACTTCCTAAGGTTTGGTCCATTGAATGCCAGTCCTTTCAAAATGGATTTTACAGTCAAGGAAGACTAGGAAACCCTTCATAATCAATCCTCCCCCTTCCCCAAATCTTAACATACATTAACATACTTAAGGTTTTGAGAAGATTAAACCTATTTAACAAAGTTTCTCAAATTAATTTAACCATAAAACCCCCTCTTTTTTTGTTTAATATCTGTTAAAAGGCTGTAGAATTTAAAATTTAGGGAAATACTCTCAGAACAAAAGATACACACAGACTACAAATAAAGGGATGAAAAGATATTTCATGCAAATGGAAATGAAATAAAGTTAGTAGCAATACTTACATCTGACAAAATAGAATTTAAAGCAAAGTCTATAGTAAGAGACTTAAGAAGGACACTACGTATGATAAAGGGAGCAATCCAACAAGAGGATGGAATCCTTGTGAACATTTATGCACCCAATATAGGAGCACCTAAATATGTAAAGCTAATCTTGATGGACATAAAGGGAGAGATCAACAACAATACAATCATAGTAGGGGACCCCCATTGACATCGATGGATAGATCTTCCAGATAGAAAACCAACAAGGAAACAGTAGGTGGATTTCTTTTTTTTTCTGTCACCATAGATCAGATAGATTTTAGTTGATATCTTCAGAGCATTTAACCCAAAGCCACAGAGTATACATTCTTTTCAAGTGCCCATGGAACATTTCCTAGGATAGACCACATGTTAGGACACAAAACAAGTTTCCATAAATTTAAGAAGAGTGAAATCATATCAGGCATCTTCTCTGATTGTAATGGTATGAAATTAGAAATCAGTCACAAGAAAAGAACTGAGAAACACACAAAGACTTGGAAGCTAAATAACATGTTACTAAACAATGAATGGGTTAACAACAGGGTCAAGAAAAAGATTAAAAGATATCTTGAAAAAAACAAAAATGAGAACACAACAACCTAAAATCTATGGGACACAGCAAAAGCAGCCCTAAGAGGGAATTCCATAGCATTACAGGCCTATCTCAAGAAACAAGAAAAATCTCAAACAAAAGAAACTAGAAAAAGAACAACTAACAAAGCCCAAATTGAGTAGAAGGAAGAAAATAATTAGAGCACAAATAAATAAAATAGAGTCTAAAAAACAATATGAAAGATCAATGAAATCAAGAGCTGGTTCTTTGAAAATATAAACAAGATTGACAAACTTCAGCCAGGCTCATGAAGTAAAAAAGAGAGAGGACTCAAGATCAGAAATGAAAAAGGAGAAGTAACTACTGATACCAAAAAAATGCAAAGGAGTGTAAGAAAATATTATGAATAATTGTATGCCAACAAATTCAACAACCTGGATGAAATGGATAAATTCCTAGAAACATAGTCTTCCAAAATGGATTCAGGAAGAATCAGAAAATCTGAATAGACAGATTAGAACTAGTGAAATTGAAGCAATAATAAAAAAAAATTCTCAAAAGTCCTGGGCTGCGTGGGTCTATAGGTTATTTTTACCAAACATTCAAAGAACTAACTCCTATCCTTCTCAAACCATTCCAGAGAATTCTAGATGAGGAAAGACTCCCAAGCTCATTTTAAGAGGCCAACATTATCCTAATTTCAAAACCAGATAAAGACACTACAAAGAAGAAAAATTATAGGTCAATTCCCTGATGAACATAGATGCTACAATCCTCAACAAAATATTAGCAAACTGGATTCAGCAATACACTGAAAAGATCATACACCATTAAGTGGGATTTATTCTGGGGATGCAGGTTGGTACAAGTATCTCCAAATCAATAAATGTGATACACCACATAAAAAACTGAAGGATGAAAACCACACGATCATATCAATAGATGAAAAAAAGTCATTTTATGAAATCCAGCACCCATTTATTATTATTTAAAATATCTTTTTATTGGTTTCAGAGAGGAAGGGAGAGGGAGACAGAGATAGAAACATCAATGATGAGAGAGAATCATTGATTGGCTGCCTCCTGCATGACCCTTACTGGGCATATGCCCTTGACTGGAATCAAACCCAGGACCTTCAGTCCACAGGCTGACACTCTATCCACTGAGCAGAAAAGGCTAGAGCCCATTTTTTATTTAAAAACTCAGCAAAGTGGGAGTAGAGGAAACATATCTCAACGTAATAAAGGTCACATATGACAAATCCACAGCCAACATCATGCCCACTGGGGAAAACTATAAGTATTTCCTTTAAGATCAGGAATAAGGGATGTCTACTTTCATTACTCTTATTTAACATAGTAATGGAAATCTTAGCCACAGCAATCAGACAAGAAGAAGAAAAAAGGCATCTAAATTGGAAAGGAAAAAATAAAACTGTCACCAGATGACATGATACTGTCATATACAGAACCCTAAAGTAGATTTCACACAAAAAAATTAACTAGAACCAATAAATGAATTTAGTAAAGAAACATGATATACAATAAATATCCAGAAATCAATTGCATTTCTATACACCAATACTGAACTATTAGAAAGAGAAGCTAAGAAAATGATCCCATTCACAGTTGCTTTAAAAAAAAAATGCCTAGGAATAAATTTAATGGAAGTAAGAGACCTGTACTAGGAAAATTATGACATCGAAGAAAGAAATTGAAGAAGACACAAATAAGTGGAAGCATATGTCATCCTTTTCAAAGATAGAAAGAATTAACATAATTAAAATGTCCATACAACCGAAAGCAATCTATAGATTCAATGCAATTCCTATCAATAATCTAATGGTGTATTTCACAGAATTAGAACAAATATTCCAAAAATGTATGTGGAGCAACAAAAGACCCAGGATAGCCACAGCAATCTTGAGAAAGAAGAACAAAGTTGGAAGAATCATGGTACCTGGTACCAAACTAGTAAACTATAAGGCCATTGCAATCAAAACAGCATGGTACTAGCATAAATTAATGGAACAGAATAGAGGACCCAGAAATAAACCCACACTTTCACACTCAATATTTGACCAAGGAGGCAAAAACATACAAGGAACTAAAGATAGTCTATTCCATAATTGTTGGGAAAATTGGACAGATACATGCAAAAAGATGAAACTAGACCATTTTCTTACACTGTGCACAAGCATAAACTCAAAATGGGTTAAGACTTATAAATGTTAGGCTCAAAACCATAAAAATCATAGAAAAAAACATAAGCAGTAAAATTTTGGACATTTCTCATAGCAGTATTTTTTTAATATATATCTCCTCGGGCAAACAAGAAAAAATAAACAAATGGGAATACATCAAACTAAAATGTTTTTGCACAAAGGAAACCATCTACTAAATGAAAAGATAACCCACTGAGAACGTATTTGCCAATGACTCATGTGATAAGGGCTAAATATCCAAAATTTATAAAAAACTTAACAAAACTCAACACCAAAAAGACAATCCAGTTTGAAAAATGGGCAAAGGACAGGAATGGACACTTCTCAAAAGAGGACATACAGATGGCCAATAGTCATATGAAAAGATCATCAGAAAAATGTAAATTAAAACCACAATGAGATATTACCTCACACTGTCAGAATGGCTATCGTCAATAAATCAATCAGCAAACAAGTTTTGGCGAGAATGTGGAGAAAAGGGAAGGGAACCCTTGTGCACTGTTGGGTGGGAATGCAGATTGGTGTAGTCACTGTGGAAAACAATATGGAGTTTCCTCAAAAAATTAAAAATGGAACTCCCTTATGACCCAGTGATTTCACTTCTGGGAATATATCCACAGAAACACAAAACACTAATTGGAAAGAATATATGCACCCCTATGTTCATTACAGTGTTATTTACAATATCTAAGATTTGGAAGCAGCCCAAGTTCCCATCAATAGAGTGGATAAAAACGCCATGGTACATTTACACAATGGAATACTACCTGGCTGTAAAAAAAAGGGAAAGGTTACTCTTTGCAACAGCATGGATGGACTTGAGAGCATTATGCTAAATGAAATAAGCCAATCAGAGAAAGACAAGTACCATATGATTTCACTCAAATGTAGAATCTAACGAACAAAATAAATTAACAAAATAGAAACAGACTCACAGAGACCAGACTGACAGCTGTCAGAGGGAGCTAGGTTGGAGGGGCAGGTTGAAGGGATTAATTTTTTAAAAAGAAGACTAATAGACACAGATAGCAGAGTGGTAATTGCCAGAGGGAAAGGAGGATGGGGGGTGAGGGGGGATGTAGAAGAGGGTATAGGGAGGATAAATGGTGATATACACCTGAGAACTATATAACTTTATTAGCCATATTACCCTAATACATTCCATAAAGAAGAAAAACATTAAAAATAACAACACCAGAAAGTAGCATTGAACACAGGAAGCTAGAATGCTAATATTTTCTTAAAAATATGATAACAGTTCATGAATACAACTTACTCTGTGAATGTTGTGTAAGTTCTGTTGATTGACAAACTGGGTGGAACACCTTGCAAGTCCCATTTAAAGTAATAGGTTTTCATTACATCTGAAATCATAAACATTACATAATAGTAGGAGTTTAAAAAAAAAGCTGTGGTACATTTACACAATGGAATACTACTTGACTGCAGAAAAAAAACAACAAGAAAATCTTACCTTCTGCTAGAGCATGGATGGTCCTGAAGAATATTATGCTAGTGAAATAAATCAGTCAGAGAGAGACAAGTACCATATGATTTCATTTATATGTGGACTCTAATGAACAAAATAAACAAACAAAATAGAGACAGGCTCATGTTACAGAGAACAGACTGACAGCTGTCAAAGAGGGAGGGTGTTGGGGGACTGAGTGAAAAAGGTGAAGGGATTAAGCAAAAAAACAAAAACAAAAAAACACGCAAATAAAACCCCCTCATAGACACAGACATCAGTATCGTGATTACCGGAGGGGGATAGGAGAAGGTAGAAGAGGCAGAGGGATAATAAATGGTGATGAAAGGAGATTTGACTTGGGGTGGCACACACAGTACAATATACAGATGATGTATTATAGAATAGGACACCTGAAATATATAATTTTATTAACCAAAGGCACCCCGATAAATTCAATAAAAATAAAAAGTAAATTATTTAAAAAATTAAATAAACCTATTTAACATAGTTTCCCAAATTAATTTAACCACAACCTCTCCCCCTTTTTGGCTTAATGTCTATTAAAAAGCTGCAGAACTTACAATCTATGAAGACTATTTTGGGGAATACTGTACTTACCAGTTCAAATAATTAAGTTAATCTGATTTTGGTCTGTTAGGGTTTAGAATTAAATGTTTCAAAGATGTTGCACCTGCCAGAGTACAGGTGTGATTACTTATTGTTATCCTTAGTATATCTGGCCAGGAGGAAGTCAGTATGTGAATACTTTATTCTTGAGTATTTGGAAGTTTATTGTGTATGAAAAGTATCTAAGATCAGCAGTAATTGGCTCTAAGTTGGACACTGTGGAACATTAATTACTTGAGACTTTAAGCTATCTCTATAGAATAGCATTTTCTTATAATTGATATATATGTTATTAAAAAGCCAGAAGAATTGTATATACTGTATAGATATAAATATAAATATAAATAACAGCTTTTGCTGAAAAACAGATTCATAACTTATATGAATCAAAAAATTTTTTCTCTTCTTAGTGATGCAGTATGGGAAAGGCAAATCATGTTATTACAGGTTCCTGACCAAAGGACAACAGTGGATTTGGCTTCAAACTCATTACTATATCACTTATCACCAGTGGAATTCAAGGCCAGAGTTTATTGTTTGTACTCACACTGTAGTAAGGTAAATTATTTTACAAAATTTCTCAACTATAGTAACATCCATAATGATATTGACAGTGCAGTGTGTATGCATGACTTTTTTTTTATCTTTAAATTCTTTATTAGTTAAGGTATTACAAATGTG
>NW_005369442.1:2071535-2089117 GCF_000412655.1 Myotis brandtii | reverse complement strand
CGAGTGCACAAATTTTTGTGCACCGGGCCTCTAGTATATATATAAGACAGGACATAAATTTTATGGTTTAGAGCAGAAGTTGTAACTATTTTTTTTTTTTTTTTTTTGCCACCTCATTTGACCGGGCCTCTAGTATATATATAATTCTTGACATAAATTTTATGGTTTAGAGCAGAAGTTGTAACTATTTTTTTTTTTGTACCAGAGTCAGTTGTATAAAAGGAAAACTGAGCCCTAGCTTGTTTGGCTCAGAGGATAGAGTGTTGGTCAGCCTGCGGACTGAAGGGTCCCAGGTTCAATTCCAGTCAAGGGCACATGCCAGGGTTTCGGGCTCGATTCCTAGTAGGGGCATGCAGGAGGCAACCAGTCAATGATTCTCTCTCATCATTGATGTTTCTATCTCTCTCTCCCCTCTCCCTTCCTCTTTGAAATCAATAAAAATATATTTTTAAAAAACTGAGTAGACAAGCATACTCTTTTTAAATTTAATATATTTGAATTTAAGAACTGTGCATTTACAAATCATTTACATTAGATACTTAGAAAAATTCAATTTAGATACCTAGAAAAATGCAATTTTAGTTAAGATATTGTACATTGTCTTTTAATTGTACATATGTTGTAGGTTTGTGTAGTGCATGAAAAATAGTCTGGAATTAGTAATGAGCAAGTAAGACACATAGCAAACAGTGAATGAGTACACCTGTGCATTATTTTAAATGAATGATGAAACACTAAAATTATATATTTTTTCATTTGTAGTTATGCAGAAGTTAGGGCTGAAAGACGACGAGAACTTGGCATTGAAGAGTCTCTTCCTGAGATGGCTGCTGACAAAGTATGTATCTTGCAGGTTTTTTGTGTTTTGTTTTGTTTTAATTATTTCTTTGCAATGAAAGACAAGATTCACTAATTTATAGGAAAATTATTTTTCAAATATTTTATTTTCTCACTTGTGACAGGGCTATAAATTTTTACTTTAATATTTTAAAACATCATCTGCTTCTAAAAAAGATTTGAAGGGCCTGCTGTTTAGTGATAATTGGATGAGTGACATGTAAGATCTCACATTTAAACTACCATTTATTAATTGTCTATAATATGTTAGGGTCTGGGTAGGTTCTTTATATGAATTACAAAATATCTTTTACTCCTCAAACATCCTTACATGGTAGGCAATATCCCCACTTTCAAAATATTGAAACAAAGGCTTTAAGGGTGGGGGGAAACCTCCCCTAAAGACACATGGCTGGCTCCTGGCTGGTGTGGCTCAGTGATTGAGCATTGACCTATGAACCAGAAGGTCACAGTTAGATTCCTGGTCAGGGCACATGTTTGGGTTGTGTGCTTGATCCCCAGTAGGAGGTATGCAGAAGGCAGCCAATCAGTGATTCTCATCGTTGATGTTTCTATCCATCTCTCCCTCTTCCTTCCTTTCTGAAATCAATTAAAAAATATATTTTTTAAAAAGACACATGGCACCCGGCTAGCGTGGCTCAGTGGTTGAGCATCAACTTAATGAACCAGGAGGTCATGGTTTGATTCCCAGTCGGGGCACGTGCCCAGATTGTGGGCTCTATCCCAGTGGGGAGCGTGCAGGAGGCAGCCGATAGATGATTCTCTCTCATCATTGATGTTTCTATCTCTCTCTCCTCTCTCTTCCTCTCTGAAATCAATAAAAAATATATATTTTAAAAAATAAAAATATAAATAAAAAGACAGATGGCTGGGAAGTTATGGTCAGAATTTGAACTCTGGTTTCTCTTTTCATTATATCATGTAGAAGTGTAGTGTATTAGTTACCTATGGCTGTGTAACAAAACTTAATGATGTAAAATAATAGTTATTAACTCCTAGTTTCTGTGGTTAAGAGTCCAGGCAGAGTGTAGTTGGGGCCTCTGGTTCAGAATTGGTCAGGAGGCTACAGTCAAGGTGTCAGCCTGGGTCTCTTACAAGGTGTAATCAGGTGTGTGGAGGCCACAGTTATCCAACGTTCACCTGGGGCAGAACCTGCCCCAGGCTCGCTTTGATTGTTGGAAAGATCTGATTCCTCATGGGCATTTGGGCCGAATTCTTGATTCCTTGCTGACTGATGGCCAGAGGTCACCCTCAGTTCCATTCCAGGTGGTCCTTTCCATCAGAGCAAGTATGCAAGAAGATCCAGGGAGAGAAAACCAGCAAGATGAAAGTCAAAATCTTTGGTAACCTAATCACAGAAGTGATATCACGTCACTCTTGCTGTTCTGTACATGAGAAGCAAATCACCAGGTCCAGCCTACACTCAAGGGGAGGGATTATATAAGGGAGTGAATACCACAAGGTAGGAATCATCATGAGGCATGTCAGAAATTGCCTACCACAGGTATTTTCGACTTGCAGAAATAAGTGGAATGAGAAGAGGCAAGAATCTATATAAAAAGTGTGTTAAACAGGCAGTGTGCCAGGGACAGTATGGGTGATATTTTTCAGTCATTCAGTAAACCTTATTAAGTACCTTCCGTGTGCCAGGAAGTACCAGACATGGCTCAAATCAGTGGTTCTCAACCTTCCTAATGCCGCGACCCTTTAATACAGTTCCTCATGTTTTGGTGACCCCCAACCATAAAATTATTTTCGTTGCTACTTCATAACTGTAATTTTGCTACTGTTATGAATCGTAATGTAAATATCTGATATGCTATATGTGTTTTCCGATGGTCGCAACCCACAGGTTGAGAACCACTGCGTCTAGATGGTAAGAATGCAGCAGTGAATAACACAGACAAGTTCTCTGCTCTCATGGATCCCACATGAAAGAATGTTTTAAAGAAGCTTTGTATATGTAGAGGAAGAATATCCAGTATGTTCTAATAAAATAAATTTTCTGAGAAAAGTGCTTTAAATCTAGGGTTCCTGGAAATGAGGACCATTATAGAAACTAAAGTAATATAGATTGTTCCCCTTTGCTTCTTCATTTTCCCTCATGCCAGTGTCCAATCCTAGTAAATTCAACTAGCCCTACTTCCAAAACATACTCCATCCGCTTTCTCACCATGATTATTGCTACCACCATGTTCTACTGGGAGTTAGGTCCATTTGAGATATATTTTTGAGAAACTTCAGTGTAGGGTGGTTTTAAAGTCACAAGTCTAAATTTGATAACCAAAGGAATGGATGTAGAGAGAGATAACAACCAAATGCTAAACATTAATGTTTGGGCGTGAAATAGCCGTGAGGTAGGAGTAAACCAGAAAGCTAAGTTGTCCTAGGAGGTGTAGGGATTACACCTAACGTGGAGTAGAGGAAAACATTGTTGGAGATGAGGAGTTCCTAGAAAGCTGAGAGGCCAGGACAGACTTTTGGATGAATCATCCACATGGATATTGAAATTCTGTAGAAAAGTCAGTGTTGGAGTGAAGAGGAAGATTTTGAGCAATCAAATGCTGTATTTACAAAGATGCTTATAGTACCTTGTCTATAAAGTGCCATCTTTATTCTGATGTTTATTTTTTACACTTTCTTTATTGCTTTAATGTGATAAATACACATAACAAAATTTACCATTTTATCCAGTATTAAGTGTACAGTTCAGTGGCATTAAATACATTCACACTGGTGTGCAGTCATCACCACTAGCCACCAAACTTTTTCATCTTCCAAAGCTGAAACTCCATATCCATACTCATTAAACCATGACTCCCCATTCCCTCCTTCTCAAGCCTCTGGCCACCACCAATCTACTTTCTATTAATTTGACTCCCCTTAGGCACCACATACAGGTGGGATCATACAGTAATTGTCCTCATGTGACTGGCTTATTTGACTTGGCATAATGTCCTCAAGGTTTATCCATGTTGTAACATGTGACAGAATTTCCTGAATAATATTTAATTGTGTGTATATGCCACATTTTTGTTATCTACTTGTTCATCATTAGAACTTGGGTTGCATCTATCTTTTGGCTATTGTGAATAATGCACCTATGAACATGGGTGTACAAATATTTGTTTGAGCCTTTGCTCTCAATTTTTTGAGCATATACTCAGAAATGGAATTGTTGGATCATATGGTAATTTTTTGTTTGTTTGTTTATTAAAGGTATGTTTTTATTGATTTCAGAGAGAGGAGGGAGAGAGAGAGTGCGAGAAACATCAATGATGGGAGAGAACCATATATTAGCTGCCTCCTGCACCCCCCCTACTGGGGATTGAGCTCACAACCCCTCAGGTGCCCTGACTGGGAATTCAACTGTGACCTCCTGGTTAATGGGTCGACACTCAGCCACTGAGCTATACCAGCTGGTTATTTATCTATCTATTTATCTATCTAATCTAATCTATCTATCTATCTATCTATCTATCTATCTATCTATCTATCTATCCATCCATCCTCACCCAAGGATATGCTTATAGGGTTGAAGGGGGGAGGAGAGAGAGACAGACAGAGACATTGATGTGAGAGAGAAACATTGATCAGTTGCCTTCTGTATGCACCCAGGTGGGGATCAAGCCCAAAAACCTGGTATGTGCTCTGACTGGGAATCGAACTGGCAAACTTCAATGCACAGATGATGCTCCAACCAATTGAGCCACTCTGCTGGGCTCTATGTTTAATTTTTAAGCAACCATCTTACTGTTTTTCATAGTAGCTGCATTAGTTTACATTTCCATCAGCAGTGCACAGGAATTCCAATTTCTTCATATTCTCACCAACACTGGTTATTTTCTGTGTGCCCCCCCCCCTTATAATAGCCATTCTGATGGATGTGAAGTAATATATTATTGTGGTTTTGATTTGTGTTTCTCTAATGATTGTTGATATTGAGCATCTTTTCTTTATTGATCATCTCTATATCTTCTTTGGAGAAATGTCTGCAAGATCATTACTAGTTTTTTAACTGGATTATTTGGGGGGGCGTTGCTGTTGAATTATAGAGTTTTTTATATGTTCTGGGTATTAATTTATTATCAGGTAAATGACTTGTAAATGTTTTGTCTCATTCCATGGGTTGCCTTTCCACTCTGGTATACTTTTCTCTGGTGCACTTTTGTTGCTTGTGCATTTAATGTCAGATATAAGAAGTTATTGGCCAATCCAAGGTCATAAAGCTTTGCTCCTTCTGGAAGTTTCATAGTTTTTAGCTCTTATGATTAGGTAGGTCTTTGATCCATTTTGAGTTTGTTTTTGCGTATGGTATATGGTAAGAGTACACCTTCATTCTTTTGCATCTGTTGTTTCTTTAAATCGAGAATGAAGCCAAAACCATCTGGCTATAAAAAATAAATTTTTATTTTTTTATTTAATACACAAATATCATTGCTTTGTTATGAGTGAAAACTGATTTTGGGGGAGAAGGCTTAGTAAGCAATATTGATAATTTGGGGTCTCTGAACTGAACCACAAGAAAACATTTATTTTACTCTTTCTCCTTAGAGCCAAGATTCTGGGTCTGATAACCGTATAAACACAGTCAGTCTCAAGGAAGCATTGGAAAGGTTTGATCACAGCCCAACCCCTTCTGCTTCCTCCCGTAGTTCAAGAAAATCATCTCACACTGCAGTCTCAGACCCATCCTGTGAGTACTCTAGCTTGAAAGCAGACTTCCTTTAAAGAGATTGTTTCTAAATTGTGTTACTAGTATCAGTATTGTTAATCAAATGGTACTTTAAAATAGTTTTTACATTTCAAAATATATTAAACTTTTCAGTGAGTAAGAGGCATATTGCTCACATTTAACAAAGAATTAAGTTTATGAAGTAACCTATAAAATATATGTGTAGTAATGTTGATGTTGTTGTTTTTAATTCCCTCAAAAAGAAAGCAAAACTGTTTATTCCTTTTATTTCTTTTACTTGTAAAGCCAGTAAGTATTCTTCAAATTTGCTTTTTGAAAGTTTTTAAAGAGTCTTTATGAAGACTTGCATAATTGTTATTAGTAACCTTTTTTTAAAAGAGTAATTTTTAATATCTCATGGTATTAAAACTATATATATAATAGTAAGGAGAAAAGAGGTTGTGGTGAACTACTCAACATTGTCGGTAGAACATCAGAGGTTAAACATAGGATTTCTGAAATCTTAGGGAAAAAATTTTCCCCTACTATAGCTGTTTCTTTTCAAAAAAATATTATTTTATTGTGGTAAGAACACTTAAAATGAGACCTACCCTGTTAAATGTTTAAGTGTACAGTGTTATTGTTGACTATAGGTACAGTGCTGTATTGTAAATCTCTAGAGCTTATTCATCATGCTTAACTGTAATTTTATGCTCAGTGATTAGTAACTCCCCACTTTCCCTCTGCCCAGCCCTTGGCAACCACCATTCTCTTTAATTCAACAAATTTGACTATTTTAGATATCTCAGATAATGGAGTCACGCACTCCTCATCTTTCTGTCATTGCTTATTTCGCTTAGCCTAATGTCCTCAAGGTTCATCCAGTTGTTGCATATTATATAATTTCCTTCTTTTTTAAGATTGAATAGTATTCCATTGTTTATAAACAGTGGTGGGCAAAAGTAGGTTTACAGTTGTGAGTATGTGAAACACAGGTTTATTTTTGTATTATTTATTAATTATTTTCCATATGAACAACTGTAAACCTACTTTTGCCCACTGCTGTATATACCACATTTTGTTTATCCATTCATCTGTAAATAGACATATAGCTTGTTTCAAATTCTTGGCTATTATGAATAATGTTGCAGTGAACATAGGAGTGCTAATATTTTTCAAGATCCTAATTTCAATTATTTTTTATAAATACTCAAAAATGGGATTGGTGGATCGTATATGGTAGTTCTGTTTTTAATTTTTTTGCGAAACCTCCACCCTGTTTTCCAATTGCTGTACTGTTTTGTATCCCTACTAACAGTGTGCAAGAATTCTAGTTACTTCACATTCTTGCAAACACTTGTCTTTTTTGTGTTTTGTTTTTTTAATTAATAGCCATCCTGACTGGTGTGAGGTAATATCTTATTATGGTTTTGATTTGCATTTCTCTCATGATTGTGATGTTGAGCATTTTTTCATATACTGGTTGGTCTTTTGTATGTCTTCTTTAGAGAAATGTCTATTCAATTTCTTAGGCCATTTTTCAGTTGAATTCATTTTTTTATTATTGAGTTATAGGAGTCATATCATTATTATATTTGAAGTTTTTCTATTTCAAACCTTTCTTTGTCCTTAAAAAAGGAGTAATTAAAAAGAATCATCTTATTGTTATAGATTTCACTTTTATTGAATAATTTAGAAAAGGAACTCAAAAACCTTATTTTTATTCACTGAAGTATGTTTTAAGATTCATTTTTGAAAACTGTATTTTATAAAGTACTAATTCTCTTCTGTTTTTGTTGACTAATCTCAGCAACACCAACAAAGATCCCAACGGATACTAGCACTCCTCCCAGACAGCATTTACCAGCTCATGAAAAGATGGCACAAAGGAGGTCATCATTTAGTATTCAGGTAACTCTTTTGTTAATATTCTTCTGAATAAAGATTTATTAAAGGGGGAAAACAATCATCCAAGTGTTTAGAAACTCATTGGTTCATTTTCCCATTCTATAAAGATTAAAATAGTTCATCTGAGTTTAAATACTAATGACTTCCAATTAAATCTAGTCAGCTTTTATTGAGAGCCCATGTAGGGTAATGTGGCAGATGCCTTGGAAGATAAAAACATGAGTAGGGAATAGGCATTTTCAATGTAGAGGGGAAGACATGCCTGTACTCAGCTAAAAAAGTGTGAGGCAAATTGTAATTCAGTTATAAAGATACCATGATGGTATTTCTGGTGGAAATATTCATGTATGGGAATGATCATCACTCCAGTGTTGTTTTCTATTTTGCTTCTAGTCGATAAATTCCCAGTCTATTGGTCAATCATTAACACAGCCAGTGATGTCTCAAGCCACAAATTTACCAGTTCCACAAGGCATGTCCCAGGTATTTTTGTTTGTTTGTTTCAGTTGAGTGTTTTGAAATAATAAATTGTTTTTAAGTTAGTACAGATTTTAAAAATATTCTTACAGATGCAGTAATCTCAACTGTGGGCATTTAGAATAATATCTGGGGATATTTTTGATTGTCGTTGTTTTAGGGGTACCACTGGCCCTTAGTTTAGTAAGCAAGGACCAGGGATGCTAATTATCTTTCAAGATTCATGACAGTTTTGTACAACAAAGAATTACCTGCTTAATATGCTATAACACCTCAATTGAGAAACACTGCAGGTAGAAATGTGATACAGATGAAATATAGCTGTTCATTTTGTTCTTCCTATGGATATTGGAAGAATCAAGTAATTTTCATGCATTCATTCATTTGTTCACAAATAGAACATTATTGAATTTCTTGTATGTATCAGATATTGCAGGTGGTGATAGTACAAAATATGTAATATCTATACTAAAATATATTTTTACAATGACGAGAACTGCAGTTCAATACATAGTCTATATAGCCCGATAGGTGTACACATTAGATGGATACAGTGCAGCCTGAGAAAGTGAAGGAAAACATTCTGGAAGAATTTTTGCTTGATCTGAGTCCTGAAGGAGGCCTAAATACAGAAGTTAACAAGACAAAGGAGAAGTATTACAAAAGTGACAAGAAATTGCTTTTTATTATAAATTCCCAGCGTGTAATTTATGATTCCGTACTCATTCAGTGCCTCAGACACATTAAAAAAATTACTGACTAGTAGTAAAAATAATTCAAAATTTTCTTACTGGTTTGTTTAGCATTAAATATACCTTGACTTAACAGTGTTTTAATTTCTAATAATGATAGATAAAAACAGTATTTTTTTTAAAAATACCTTTGCTTTATATGGCATTTATTTATTTATTAATACTGATATACATATATTGACAATGCATTAAATTTCCTAAACGTCATAATTTTTACTTTTAGCAATGTATGATCATGTAAGGTGTTTATAATAGCATTGTGTTATTAAATATTATATGCAGTTGTCACAGTTTTTAACATCATTGAGTCCTCAAATGCTTTTTATTCTGAAAGTTAACAATTTTTATGTAAAAATTTAGACATACTTCCAATATTAGTTCATTAATCTCAAGATACTAAATAAGCATTTAACATTTTAAAGGGATATGTTCATGAAGTAAAGAATATCTGCTGTGTCAAAAATGTTAATAAGTGTTCAAATCTCATATGTTTTGTTCATAAAGATACTTTGCCTCTTAGTTCTATGATTTTATTTATTTTCTTTGTTTCTATTTTCTTATTTCTACTTAATAGAAGTTCTGTAAGTGGTGCAATGTAATTATCCAAAGGTATAAATAAATTTACTTAGGATAAAATATATTTGTATATAACATTTTGAATAATATTTAAAAAAATAAAGGAATGAGAGAGTTGAGGTACTACATTTGTAGTATTTTCTAACACCATATGTAATCTAATATATGGTCTGGTTATTATCAACTTCAGAAGTTAAGGGTTTGTATACTTTGAAAGTAATATTCTGTATCCTCAATGCAAACTTTTGAAGTTGACTAAAAGCTTTTGGGGGGCATTTCTCACTTTTAGATGCAGTTCACTCTTGGAAGACTATTTTAAGACTCAGACAGATTTCCAATAAAATAAAATTCTTCCTGCTCTTATACTGTATCCTGTGCTGAATATTCATGGAAAAAATTAAATGAGTGTAATTAAAATAATTAAGTGTAGACTTAAGTAGTGAATCCCCAAATATGGCTCAATTTCAAGCAGTGGTAAATAAAAACTGCTTATCACTCAGGTAAACCATAGAGAAATAAGTAAGACTGAAAGCCCTGTTAATAGAATAACTTTTTTTCATTCATGTATGTATTCATTAATTCATAATTGCTTAGTCTTTAAAAGCTTATGTTTTGTACTTAACCCAAGAACAGTTTCAGTTGAAAATATGAGAAAAATATTATGGTTGGTTATCTGTCAGATTTCTGTAAGTTCCTAATGATGTGCACAAAGAGGATATTCTGGGGATGTCAGAATTTGATATGAATAACTCTACGTGCAGGCTACTTTTTCCATTGTTAAAGGGTAGAAATCAAATTAAGTAATTTGTTCTAAAGTGATGGATCTACAATATGATCTCAGGTTTTTTAACATCACTGTGTACTTTTAATCAGTCAAGATGCATTCAGGAGTCAAAAATATGAACAGGGGTATTATAAAACGATAGAGGCCCAGTGCACGGATTTGGCATAGCCTGCGGGGATGAGGCAGAAACTGGCAGTCCAAAGCTGCCTGCTTCTCCTGCCTGCCACTCCTGCTCATCCCTGCCCCACTGTGCCTGCCGCCACCGCCGCTCGGTAGACTCGCTGCCACTCTGCTGCGGTGGCCAGCCATGAGCCCTTGTCTGGCGCCCATCTGTCAGCTGAGCGGCACTCCCACTGTGGGAGCACACTGACCACCAAGGGGCAGCTCATGTTTTGAGCGTCTGCCCCCTGGTAGTCAGTGCGCATCATAGTGACCAGTCATTTGGTTGCTTAGGCTTTTATATATATAGGTTGTTAACTAGTAACAGGGATTAACTACTAAATTCTTAAGACTACAGAGATAACAGATATAGAGAGCAACTCTAACCATAGTGAAAGGGAGAGTACCCAAGGAAGGAACAACTTGGAAGACTTCCTCAACCCCTCCCCTAAACTTCTCTTCTAGGCCAGGCTGAGACTCAGATCCCACTGGGGGAGGTGTGGCTGTAGCCAGTGGATGGTAGAGAAGTTCACTGAGGTGTCACAGACTAGGGCTAGAGAAAAGGAAGCCACCTGCTGGGGTACCAATAAAATTTGCTGGGAAGCTAACCACTTGGATCCTAGTGAGACTTGCTAGAGAACCACCTGCTAGGGTGGATAAGACCTAGTAGGAAGCTATCCACTGGCAGAAGAGCAAGAAGGAAGAACACCAGAACCAGAAAGATAAGCACCTCCCTTTGCAGTATCCTCCAGCACCATAAACTGGTGTCACTCAGTTTGTGCCTGCTGGCAAAGGAGAACTATTTGTAGAGTCCAGCTCCAGTATGACAAAGGCAAGCAAAGATGGGTAAATTAGCTGATAGGCATCCATTGATAACTGGCAAGACATTCTTAGCTCATGATATACTGCTTGCTTTTCTCATTGCACAATTATGAGAAATAAGTAATTCTAAAATCCTTTACACTTTTTTCATTCATGATACTTCAGTTTCAGTTTTCAGCACAATTAGGAGCCATGCAGCATCTGAAAGACCAATTGGAACAACGGACACGAATGATAGAGGCGAATATTCATCGGCAACAAGAAGAACTAAGAAAAATTCAAGAACAACTTCAAATGGTCCATGGTCAAGGGCTACAGGTAAGATATTACTATATTTGATTTTAACAAAGCATGCCAATCACATTTTAATTTTTTAGGGAAATAGACTATTTTTAATTAAAAATGACATGCAAGAGAAGCTCCTGGTCAAGATGGCAGAATAGGTAAATGCTGTATTCGCCTCCTCCCATGACCACATCAAAATTACAACTAAATTCCAGAACAGCCATCATTGAAAACTACCTGAAGTCTAGCTGAACCGAAGTCCTATAACTAAGAATATACAGAAGAAGCCATGTTGAAATTGGTAGGAGGGGCAGATATGCGAAAGGGGCTAGTCCTACATCCATGTTTGGTGGTTGAGAATGTGCAGGGATATCTCAGATGCCCCTGAGGAGCAAGGGGTCCCAGCCTCATGCCAGGCTCCCCCAACCCAGGGTTTCACCGTTAGGAAGAGAAGTCCCCATAACTTCTGACTGTGAAAACCAGAACAAATTGTGGGTGAGTAAGAGAGAGAGCTGCTGGAGTCCCAGTCCTCCCTTTTACAGTGTCTGCACATAGGGTGTTATTCCCTCTGAACTTCAGCACTGAGGCAGCAGCTCAAAAAATGCCAGGGACATACAGGGAGGAACTGAAATGTCTGGCTTTAGGTTAGGGTGAGGACCGGAGGGGCAGCTTTCTCCCAGACAGAAGGGCTGGCAGAAGCCATTGTTTGCTAAGCTCTCCCCCTGCAGGTGCAGGCATGCACCATATCTTGAGCCTCCATCAATCTGGCTATCACTGTTCCCCCTGCCCTGGTGATTCCCTGAAACCCCTTCCACCCAAGCTTTTTCCAGTGGCTTTTCAATATAGACGGCCTGTCTTGGCTCATGCTGCGGACTTTCCTAAAATCTCTCAAAGGTTCACAACCCCAAACAAGCAGCATCTGGTCTCAGCATGCCCCATACTTCTTCCTAAGTAGCCACAAGCCCAGCACTAGTGGAAGCTGGCCTCAGTTAGCAGCTTAGCCTCTCGAGCCAAGCACTTCCAAACCCAGCACAAGTGGTAGTCATCTGCAGATCACTTTGTAGCTGATACCAAGTGGCCCTGGGCAGGAGATAGACAGCAGCTAACCTTGGCCTGCACCTACAAAGAGGCCCCAGAACCAACATACCTGGTGACCACTTCAGTCTACACCAGAGCACCACCCAACCACCTCCACAAATAAGTCAAAGGGCAGACTCACCAGGTACCAGAGCCCTCCTAAAGCGGGTCCTGCACCATAGGGTCAGCTCCTGCATAACAGCTCCTCCACTGTAGTCATGGCCAGTCCTCACAGTCTATTAGCTTGAGGGTTAGTCCTGTCCACCAGCAATCAAGGCTCAACTATAACAGAAGGGCACACACAACCCACACATCTGGAGCACTTAGCTCAGATGATCAGGGAGAGTGCACCATTGGGCCCCACAAACACCTACTACATAAGGCCCCTCTACCAAGACCAGGATATGTAGCAGCTCTACCTGATACCTAGAAGCAAACACAAGGAGGCAGCAGAAATGAGGAGACAAAAGAAATGACTCAAATGAAAGAACAGAACAAAGTTCCAGGAAAAGAACTAAACAAAATGGAGACAAGCAGTCTACTAGGTGCAGAGTTTGAAACACTGGTTATAAAAATGCTCAAAGATCACAGAGAGAACTTCGACATAGAGACAGGAAATATAAAAATGGAGACAGAGCCCTGGATTGGTGGCTCAGTTGGTTGGAGTGTCGTCCCGTATACCAAAAGGTTGCCAGTTTGATTCTTGATCAGGGCACTTACCTAGGTTGGAATTCGAAGGGTCGTGTATGGGAGGCAACCGATCGATGCTTCTCTCTTACATCAATATTTCTCTCTCTCTGAAATTAATAAACATATCCTCCAGTGAGGGTTTTTTAAAAAAATGGAGATAGAAAACAAGACTGAAATGAAGAATACATTAGAGAGAATCAACAGATTACTAGTATATGAAGCAAAGGATCGAAAATGGAGATAGAAAACAAGACTGAAATGAAGAATACGTTAGAATCAACAGATTACTAGTATATGAAGCAAAGGATCCAGTCTGATTTGAAAGATAAGGTAGCAGAAGACATGCAACAGAACAACAAAAAGAAAAAAGAATCCAAAAATATGAGGATAGTTTACGGGGCTTCTGGGACAACATCAAGTGTCCCTAACATTTGCATCATAGGTGTATCTGAAGGAGAAGAAAGAGAGGAATTGAAAATTAATGAAGAAAATTTCCCTAACATGATGAAGGAAATAGACATACAAGTCCAGGAAGTGCAGAGAGTTCAAAAAGATGAACTCAAAGATTCCTACACCAAGACATATCATAATTAAAATCCCAAAGGTTAAAGCTGAAGAGAGAATCTTAAAAGTAGCAAGAGATAAGCATTTATCTAGAAGGGAGCTCCCATAAGATTATCAAATAATTTCTTAACAGAATCTTTGCAAGTGAGAAGGGGTTGGCACAAAATATGCAAAGTGATGAAAAAAACAAGGACCTACAACCACAATTACTCTACCCAGCAAATTTATCATTTAGAATTAAAGCATAAAGAGCTTCTAAGACAAGAGAAAACTAAAGGAGTCTATGTTAAAACATAAAACCAGTACTACACATACACCATGACCAAGTGGGATTTTTACCGGGGAAGCAAGACTGGTAAAATATCCACAAATCAATAAACGTGATACATCATATAAACAAATTGAGAGACAAAAACCACATAATCATATCAATGGATGCAGAAAAAGCATTCGACAAAATCCAACACCCTTTCTTGATAAATAACTCTCAGCAAAGTGGGAACAGAGGGATCACACCTCAACATAATAAAAGCCTTATATGACAAACCCACAGCCAACATCATACTCGATGGGCAAAAACTAAAACCATTTCACCTAAGAACAGGAACAAGACAGGGATTTCCATTTTCACCACTCCTGTTCGACATAGCACTGGAAGTGCTAGCCATAGCGATCAGACAAGAAGAAGAAATAAAAGGCATCCAAATTGGAAAAGAAGTAAAACTGTCATTCACAGATGACATATTGTACATAGAAAACCCTAAAGACACGATCAAAAAATTATTAGACTTAATAAATGAATTTGGCAATGTAGCAGGATACAAAATTATCATCCAGAAATCTATGGCATTTTTATACACCAATAATGAACTCACAGAAATAAATTTTTTAAAAAATCTCATTTACCATTGCATCAAAAAAATTAAGATACCTAAGAATAAACTTAACTAAGGAGGTAAAAGTCCTGTACTTGGAAAACGACAGGACGTTGAAAAAAGAGATAGAGGAAAATATAAACAAGTGGAAGAATATACCGTGTTCATTGATTGGTAGAATCAACATCATTAAAATGTCCATACTACCCAAAGCAATCTATAGCTTCAATGCAATCCCCATTAAAATACCAATGGCATTCCAGCAGATGATATTTCACACTTTTGCTGAAATGTTTAAGACTGACAAAAATAATAAGCAAAACTGTTGGTTGATACCTAGTTTGTTTTATTTATCTTATTTCCTCCACCTGTTTTCATGAGTAAATGTTCATCTGAACATCATCTCTGGTTCTGTATTTTGGTTGTGACTGGTTTAAATATCACAATGCCCACCCATTAGCATCCTCTCTTTATATGTTAATGATGGAGGTATACTTTCTTCAGCCATTCCAGGACTCATGAGAACTTGTCCTCTCCTCAGAATCTTTAGAGAAGAACAGATAAGCATATGAGTTAGGAGGAAGAAACCTGTTTTTGTGTTGTGGCTGTTGTAAAAAATGGCCATTCTATATAATAAAAGCCTAATATCCTAAACATACCAACGACATATTTCACAAAACTAGAACAAACTCTCCAAAAATTTATATGGAATTAAAAAAAAAAAAAAGACCCTCAATAGCCACAGCAATCCTGAGAAAAAAAGAACAAAGTTGGTGTGATCACATTACAGATATCAAGTTATATTACAAAGCCACTGTTCTCAAAACTGCATAGTACTGGCACAAGAACAGACATATAGACCAGTAGAGCAGAACAGAGAACCCAGAAATCGACCCAAACCATTATGCTCAATTAATATTTGACAAGCCCTAGCCGGTTTGGCTCAGTGGATAGAGTGTCAGCTTGTGGACTGAAGGGTCCTGGGTTCGATTCCAGGTCAGGGAACATGCCTGTGTTGCAGGCTTGATCCCCAGTAGGGAATGTGCAGGAGGCAGCTGATCAATGATTCTTTCTCATCATTGATGTTTCTCTCTCTCCCTCTCCCTCCCTCTCTGAAATCCATAAAAATATATTTTTAATTATACATATATATATATATAATTTGACAAAGAGGCACGAGCATACAATGGAGTCAAGACAGTCTCTTCAATGTTGGGAAAATTGGACAGATACATGCAAACAAATGAAACTAGACCCCATACTTACACCATACACAAAAACAAACTCAAAATGGATGAAGGACTTAAACATAAGATGGGAAACCATAAAAATCTACCACAAAAATCTTAGAATACATAGACAGCAAAATATCAGATTTAGCTCGTAGCAGTATGTTCACTGACACATCTCCTACAACAATAGAAACAAAGGAGAAAATAAACAAATGAAACTACATCAAAATAAAAGCTTCTGCACAGCAAAAGAACACATCAACAAAACAACAAGAAAGCCCACTGCATGGGAGAACATATTTGCAAATGTTATCACCGATAAGGGTTTAATCTCCAAAGTCTATAGGGAACTCATACAACTTAACAAAAGGAAGACAAATAATCCAATCAAAAATGGGTAAAGGACCTATATAGACACTTTTCGAAAGTGGACATACAGAAGGCCAAGAGACATATGAAGAAATGTTCAAAGTCACAAATCAGCCGAGAGATGCAAATCAAAACAATGATGAGATACCATCTCACACCTGTCAGGATGGCTATCATTAACAAATCAACAAATGACAAGTGCTGGCGAGGATGTGGAGAAAAAGGAACCGTTGTACACTGTTGGTGGGAATGCAGACTGGTGCAGCCACTGTGGAAAACAGTATGGAGTTTTCCTAAAAAAATTTAAAATGGAACTCCCATTTGACCCAGTAATCCCACTTCTAGGAATATATCCCAAGAAGACAGAAATACCAATCATAAAGGACATATGCCCACCTATGAAAAAAGGCATCCCACCACCCCTTCTATTGGGCAGGGGATTTGGATGTTAAAAACAACTTATTTTGAGTAGATGACTACCTTCTAAAATAGCTAAAAGAAACCCATTCTCAGCTAATATTGAAGGGATAAAAACCTTATAATTTATGCAAATTCATAATATTATTTTTACAAAAATTCCTTAGTATGATGCCAGTATTATTATTTCATAAGGAAAAGGTCAAAATGATGTTATTAAGAACTAGCTTTTCTCATATGAAGCTAGATTATATCATCTTTGAAAGCAAATTAATATTTACTATGATGATCTGTATTTGCTATTAGGATATTTGTTACGAATCGGGGTGCAGTTCTATTGTGTTAAGGGAAATGAACTGAAATCAGAACTCTTCATGACTTTATCCCACTCCTAGGACCATAGGCTGTCCTTTCATTTTTCAAAGCAGGCAAAGGTTAAGCAGAGAAAAGCCTCCACTAGCATCTTGCCAAATTCTTAATACAAGTAAAGACCAGGGCCCAGTCTTCTTTTGAGTGATGGATGTAATTTCCCAAGCAGGTAGATGGGTACACCAAAAACTAAAGGGGCCCTGAAGATGAAAATCAGAGAGATATGGACATCCCCCTCCCAAAAGTGAAGACTGTGAAACTTATCCCTCTTCCACACTGTATGATATAAAGGGAAGGCTCATTAGTTAAAACTCCTTGTCTTCCTATTTGATACCTAATTGAGCCACAATAAAAGGACTATGTAAACCTTCTTTGTTAGTGAGTGTTTAATCAGGGGAAGACTGGAATGGAAGTTCTAGGGGAGGGGATAGAACTTCCTTGCGGATTTGTATCTAAAGTGAAGTTGACAGGGCACTCACTAGCCCTTGCCTTGTAGACTACCAGAGAGAGCTGTCAGCTTCCAAGGGAAAGAACAACACACTAAGAGATAACTTCACCTAAAGATGACTTTGCATAGAGGTCAGACTAAATTGCCCTGATTTCCTTGACTACTCTCTACCTCAAGGAATATTCCGCAACAGAGTAAAGAGACGAATGGCAATGGAGGAATGGAGAGAGAAACAGCCAACACAT
>NW_005369442.1:2069152-2071327 GCF_000412655.1 Myotis brandtii | reverse complement strand
GCTAAAAGAAACCCATTCTCAGCTAATGTAGAAGGAATAAAAACCTTATAATTTATGCAAATTCATAATATTATTTTTACAAAAATTCCTTAGTATGATGCCAGTATTATTATTTCATATGGAAAAGGTCAAAATGATGTTATTAAGAACTAGCTTTTCTCATATGAAGCTAGATTATATCATCTTTGAAAGCAAATTAATATTTACTATGATGATCTGTATTTGCTATTAGGATATTTGTTACGAATCGGGGTGCAATTCTATTGTGTAAAGGGAAATGAACTGAAATCAGAACTCTTCATGACTTTATCCCACTCCTAGGACCATAGGCTGTCCCTTCATTTTTCAAAGCAGGCAAAGGTTAAGCAGAGAAAAGCCTCCACTAGCATCTTGCCAAATTCTTAATACAAGTAAAGACCAGGGCCCAGTCTTCTTTTGAGTGATGGATGTAATTTCCCAAGCAGGTAGGTGGGTACACCAAAAGCTAAAGGGGCCTTGAAGATGAAGATCAGAGAGATATGGACATCCCCCTCCCAAAAGTGAAGACTGTGAAACTTATCCCTCTTCCACACTGTATGATATAAGGGGAAGGCTCATTAGTTAAAACTCCTTGTCTTCCTATTTGATACCTAATTGAGCCACAATAAAAGGACTATGTAAACCTTCTTTGTTAGTGAGTGTTTAATCAGGGGAAGACTGGAATGGAAGTTCTAGGGGAGGGGATAGAACTTCCTTGCGGATTTGTATCTAAAGTGAAGTTGACAGGGCACTCACTAGCCCTTGCCTTGTAGACTACCAGAGAGAGCTGTCAGCTTCCAAGGGAAAGAACAACACACTAAGAGATAACTTCACCTAAAGATGACTTTGCATAGAGGTCAGACTAAATTGCCCTGATTTCCTTGACTACTCTCTACCTCAAGGTTGCAAGGAATATTCCACAACAGAGTAAAGAGACGAATGGCAATGGAGGAATGGAGAGAGAAACAGCCAACACATAGGTTATAAGTGAATTTTAATATCTCAGTCCTAGTTCTTCCATTAATTAGCTATCTGACCTTGGACAAGCTGCAACTTCTCTGGATCTCAACAACAAAATGAAGAAGTTGAGGTGAATGATCGAATCTCTTCCACTAGCAGCTCTAACATTCCCAGATATAACCTACATCTGAACTGCAGAAAAAAATGGTATCTGGACTGCCTACCTGTAATCTGATCAAAGTGACTAGGCAGTAGGAACACATCTAGGTTAGTTAGACCCAGGTTGCAATACACACACATATTTATAGTATATTAATGTTAGAATACATATTTACTTGACAGTTGTAAATACTCACTAAAATAAAAAATATGTTTGACATATTAAAAATAAGTAAATATAACATTTTTCAGGAATGTAATCCTAAAAGCTGTGAGGATCATCATTAGACAACTAATTTATATATGATTAAGTTTTCTGTTGTATATAACGTTATAATCTCTGGAATCTTTGATTTTTTTTAATACTAAGTATATAATAACTGTGTCCTGACATTAATAAAGATCTGTCCATTGTGAAGAAGAATTTGAAGACAAAGCTTTTGTGTTTAGCTTTTTAGTGAACAGGTAGTTTATCTTCATTAAGATTATTGATACATGAGTGTAGATATTACACAACTTTTTTTGGTGGTGTTGTTAAGCCTCACCCGAGGATATTTTTCCATTGATTTTTTTAGGGAGAGAGGAAGAGAGAGGGAAAAACTGAGAGAAACATTGATGTGAGAGAAACACATCGATTGGTTGCCTCCTGTAAGTGACCTGACCAGGGCCCAGGCCAGGTGAGGAACCTGCAACTAAGGTATGTGCCCTTGACTAGAATCAAACCCAGGACTCTTTGGTCCACAGGTTAGATGCTCTATCGACTGAGCCAAACAGCCTAGGGCTTAAAATTAACTTTATTAATAGAGGCCAGGTGCACAGATTCGTGCACTGGTGGGGGGCATGGCCTGTGGGGATTGGCCTGCTGTGGGAGTGCCGCTCATCCCAGTCAGCAGAGCAGCACTCCCACTGTGGGAGCGCACTGACCACCAGGGGGCAGCTCATAGCGACTGGTCAACTGGTTGTTCTGGTCATTCCACCATTTGGTCACTGGGCTTTTATTATATAGGATTGCACAGAGAATATAATCACAAAATTAAA
>NW_005369442.1:2040319-2068413 GCF_000412655.1 Myotis brandtii | reverse complement strand
CAAGAAACTAGAAACACCAATCAGAAAGGATATATGCACCCCTATGTTCATAGCAGCACAATTTACAGTAGCTAAGATTTGGAAACAGCCTAAGTGCCCATCAGCAGATGAGTGGATTAAAAAGCTGTGGTACATCTACACAATGGAATACTACGCTGAGGTAAAAAATAAAGAACTCTTACCATTTGCAACAGCATTATGCTAAGCAAAATAAACCAGTCAGATAAAGATAAGTATCAAATAATCTCACTCATTTGTGGAATATAATGAACAACATAAATAGATCCAGAGACACAGAATCATCCAATAGACCATCAAATCTCAGAGGGATGGTGGAGGAAGGGGTGGAGAGGGGAATAAGAGATTAATCAAAGAACTTGTATGCATATACGCATAGCCAATAGATACAGACAATAGTAAGGGGGTGGTGAAGGCCAGGGCTGGGGGTCAGGGGCAGGCAGGCTGGGAGAGGACAATGGGGGAAAAGGTGACATATGTAATACTTTCAACGATAAAGAATTAAAAAAACAAAACAGTATTATAAGAAATGTTTGAGACTTATTTAAAAAGAAGAAAAAAGATCAAAAGTATGAAGAATAAAATGGCAATAACTACATTTATCAACTAGGGGCCCAGTGCATGAATTTGTGCACTTTGAAAGGAACTGTGGGCCGTGAGGCTGTGGTGGGCACAGGGGTGGGTATCAGCCCATCCTCTGTTCCCCCACCTGGCCCCTCCCGCTGCAGCCCCTGGTCCCGTCTGCCAGCAGCCCTGCTCTCGCTGCTGCCATTCCCACGCGCTGATGGCGCTGCCCCACTTGCACCCACTGATAGCACGGAGCAATTGGGGCCAGCACCAGCAGCAGGTGCGAGCAGTGCTGCTGCCCCAATCGCCCCCCCAGGAGCAGGGGGAGGTGGAGAAGCTGATGGTGCTGACCAATCGGGCCAGTGCCGGCAGCAGGTGTGAGTACCGGGTGGGATTGTGGTGCGCAGGAGCAAAGACTTTTCAGTAACCATCAGAGGCTCGCCCCAAAGACAGCTACCGGTGCCTGCCTTGGTCTGGTGCACCTGCTCCACCACCCCACCGCAGCCGATGCCCGCCATGTTCCACACTCTGCTGCCTGCTGCCAATGCCTGCCATGTTCCGAGTGCGCCCACTGGTGGTCAGCGCACGTCATAGTGACTTTTTTCGGTTGTTCCACCATTAAGTCTATTTGCATATTAGGGTTTTATATATACAGATAATTACTTTAATTGTAAATGGATTAAATGCTCCAATTAAAAGACATAGTGTGGCTGGATGGATAAGAAAACAAGTCCCTTACATATGCTGTCTACAAGAGACTCACTTCAGATCAAAAGACAGACTGAAAGTAAAGGGATGGAAAAAGATATTTCATGAAAATGGAAATTGAAAAAAAAAAAAGTTGGAGTAGCAATACTTATACCAGACAAAACAGACTTGGATACAAAGACTATAACAAGGGACAAAGAAGGACCCAGCAGCTCCGCTTCTGGGTATTTATCGGAGGAAACCCAAAACACCAAATCGAAAAGATCTGCATCCATATGTTCATTGCAGCATTGTTTAAAATAGCCAAGATATGGATGCAACCTAAGTATCCATCCATAGGTGAATAGATAAAGAAGTGGGACATACATACAATGGAACATGACTCAGCCATAAGAAAAGAATGAAATCTTATAATCTGCAAAAAACATGGATGGACCTAGAGAGTATTTTGCCCAGTGAAATAAGCCAGACAGAGAAAGGTCAATATGATTTCACTTATGTGTAGAAACTATAAACCTAAATAGATACACAAACAAAACAGAAACAAACTTATAGAGAACATTTTGATGGTTGCCACATGGAAGGGAGTTTGAGAGTATGGGTGAAAAAAGTGGAGGAGTTGAGAAGTACAGATTTGTTATAGAGTAGTCATAGGGATGTAAAGTTTTGCATAGGGAATTTAGTCAATAATGTTGTAGCCCGGGACAGTGTGGTTGGTTGGAGCATTGTCCTATGTACCAAAGGGTCACGGGTTTGATTTCTGGTCAGAACACATACCCAGGTGGCGGATTTGATACCTGGTTGGGGTGAGTACAGAAGGTAACCGATCAATGTTTCTCTCTCTCATTGATGTTTCTCTCTCTCTCTTCCTCTCCCTCTCCCTTCCTCTCCCTCTCAAATCAATTCATTAAAACAAACAAGCATATCCCTGGGTGAGGATTAAAAATAATAAGAATATTGTGATAACTATGCATGGTGTCAGATGGGAACTAGATTTATTGGGGTGATCACTTTGTAAGTTATATAAATGTCTAATCACTATGTTGTACAGCTGAAACTAATATAATATTGTATGACAGCTGTAACTGAAGATTATCTTTTTAAAATGACAATGCAAGAGATACATTTCATCAGTATAGTTCAGTAAATACTCATTGGTTACCTATTCAGTGTGATTGCACTTATAGTCATTAAAAATTCATTCCTGAGAGTATTTCCATCAGCATCCTTGTTTCTCCAGATTGGAGTCCTCTTTAGCAGTTCAATTTTTAATAAGCTTTAATTTATAATATAAAAATTGTTTTACAGACTTTTAGGTACTTGTTGGTACAGAATTTATAATCATCAATCATTGTTTTAATAAAATACCAGTAGGAATAATTTCATAGTCTGATTTGTTTAGCTACTCTCAAGTTATTTCTGTCAGAGACTAGGACTTTAGTAAAGGGAAACTTTAAGTAAAAACTACTTTCATTTAATGCCATAAATTATAAATAAGTGATACAGAGCTGCAGTCTAACCATTGGAAACATGATATGGTTAGGATGACTGGAGGAATGATTATGAGGTATGTTTTATTTGGTAATTATTTATTGCTAATTGTTCATTCAGAATGTCTTAGTCTTGTTACTTGCTTTTGAAACTTTAATTCGTAGCTTGTTTTTCCTTTTTTTAAAATGTGTTCACCCATCTTTGTTTTTAATCTACAAAGCTCATTTTAACATAATCGTTATTTTTAAAGATGTTTTTACAACAGTCAACCCCTGGTTTGAATTTTGGTTCTGTTCAACTTTCTTCTGGAAATTCATCTAACATCCAGCAACTCGCACCTGTAAATATGCAAAGCCAGGTTGTTCAAACTAACCAAATTCAAAGTGGAATGAATACCGGACACGTTGGCACAACTCAGCACATGATACAACAGCAGACTTTACAAAGTTCATCAAGTCAGGTAATGTTATCTACTAATACAGGCTATGGAGTGTTCAACAATTAAAATGTGTATTATTGCTGCAACTAAAAAAAAAGCTCTATCTTGAACAATACTATATTTAAAATTTAATAATTAAAAAATATAATATTGAGAAGTCATTATTAAAATATTTTGTTCAAAAGTGTTAGTTGTGAAACTGTTGGTTGGTAAATACTTTCACTATTTTGACATTTAAAAATTTGTAGGTTAAAAGGTTTGACTTGCAAAGGAGACTGACCAGGAAACACGTTACCATACATGAAGAATAAATTGTTGGGGCAGTAATGCTTTAATCAGTATTCCAGGAAATTTTGGTAATTGATGTACATCTGTGACTGTAAATCCCAGGGCTACAAATAAAATATAGAAAAATGTCTAATGTTGATCACTCATTTGGGGCATTTAATAGAAAGTCCTTATGTTTACTTTATATTATCCCTGTTAAGATCATGCTCCTTTTCTAAGATCATAGCTTACCTTCCAGCAAGATATTGAAGACAAATCCGTTCTCAGTTACTATAAGTCATTACTTTGTGGTCAGATTTCTCTCAGAGTAATATGTCTTGCCACTTTTTTCTGTAATGTCAACCATTACTAGGATGATCTAGAAGCATACTTCCTGATGTAAATTTTTTCAGTTAATCTGTCATTATAATCTCTTCTTTTCCAACAGAGTCAACAAAATGTCCTAAGTGGGCATAGCCAACAAACATCTCTTCCTAGTCAGACCCAGAGCACTCTTACAGCCCCCCTGTATAACACTATGGTGATTTCTCAGCCGGCAGCCGGAAGCATGGTCCAGATCCCGTCTAGTATGCCACAAAACAGTACCCAGAGTGCTGCAGTAACTACATTCACTCAGGACAGACAGATAAGGTAGTTATCGGAGTTCATTAGTCATCTGTAAGTTGTAACTTAATTGATTAAAAGTAAGTTTATTTTTAAAAACATGATTTTAGTTTGTTACTCCAGATAGTATTCTTATTTTTAAAAAGTTGATTCCAGAGAGAGGAAGGGGGAAGGAGGAGAGAGAAGAAAAAAAAGAGGAACATTGATTGGCTGCCTTCCTCACATGCCCCCACTGGGCATTGAACCACAACATGAGTATGTTCCCTGACTGGAAATTGAACCCACCACCTTTTGGTGTACAGGATGGCGCTCCAATCAAACAAGCCACACTGGCCAGGGCCAGCCCATATTCTTGAATTTGAAATAAAAATGCATAATGTATTCATTGTTTAAGGACTTTGTAATAAAAAGGTAGCAACAGATTTTGTTTCCCGTCCAGAAATGTGCTACCAAATATTGTAGAAGCCAAATTCTGCAGCACACTTTTATATGACTTTTATTACAGGCTTTGTGTCACTGAAATTTTTATTATTTTAATACAGATACTGGTGTTTTCATGTAGTAACAATGGTTAGGGTGTACACTACCATAGTTTGTTTTGAAATAAAAGTAGCTTGCCTTTCTTGAGTTTGTTTAGTACTATACTAAGCGCTCAAAACATTATTTCATTTAATTCTTATTTTTTAAAAATGTGTTAGGGTCTTTTAATTTGTAGGTAAGAAAAAAGTGAGTTTATAATACTTTGGTCAAGAGCCTGTAGCTAGTTAAGGGGGTGAAGAAGGCTTTCTGAATTCAAGCCTCAATGTTTGATTTCAAACCTCAAGTGCTTAAACATATTCTATACAAAACGTTTATGGGCAATTCAAGAAAGTAATCTATGATATCTTTTAGTGGGAATAGCTGACTTAGAAACAAAGTTTTTGAAGAAATGCCATTTTCTTATATTTGGAAGCTTTTAATTTTAGAATCTATATAGTCTTAAAACTTTTTTTTAAAGATGTTTTTATTGATTTCAGAGAGAGCAAGGGTGAGGGAGAGATAGAAACATCAATGATGAGAGAGAATCATTGGTCGGCTGTCACCTGAATGCCCCCAATGGGGGTCAAGCCTGAAACCCTGGCATGTGCCCTGCCGGGGAATCAACTGTGACCTCCTGGTTCATAGGTCAAAGCTCAGCCACTAAGCACACCGGCCAGGCTATATACACATTTTGTTTTACTGGTATCTCAAAATGGATCTTTAAAAACACGAAACAAAATTGAAACATACAGCTTTAAAAAACTAAATTGGCAATATCATTGGGTATTATCTTAGAGAAGTATTCAGCCACTGCCTTTTGTAATGCATATTTTTTTTGTATTTCTGATTCCCCTTTTCTTCCTCTTACAGATTTTCTCAAGGTCAGCAACTTGTGACCAAATTAGTAACTGCTCCTGTAGCTTGTGGGGCGGTCATGGTACCTAGCACTATGCTTATGGGTCAGGTGGTGACTGCCTACCCTACTTTTGCTGCACAACAGCAGCAGTCACAGACGTTGTCAGTCACACAGCAGCAGCAGCAGCAGCAGCAGAGTTCCCAGGAGCAGCAGCTCACATCAGTTCAGCAACCATCTCAGGCTCAGCTGAACCAACCAACACAGCAATTTTTACAGGTAATTCTCCCAAACCTATTTACTTTTATATAATGAAATTAGGCATTAAGTGAACACTTTTGTAAGTGATCTGAAAAATGCATAGAAGCTAATTGTACAAGTTAAATTTCTGTAAGACAAAGTTTATCTGGTTGGCTATATGTATTTCCCTGTTCAGTCCTTCAAAGACTTAGCCCTGCCATGGACATACCCAATTATTTAAACTGCTGGATAGAATAAGGGGCTACTACCTGCCCATATCAAGACACTTTATATAGAGCCCTCTCTGGCTAGAGTTTCTGGAATTCAAGGGAAGGCACCTTTCTTTCATCTCTTATCTTTAGCAGCCCATCAAACTACTCTCTACTGGGCAGGGGTATCAAGTCATATTTTTTAAAAATTAGGCATTATCTTAAATTATTTTTTAAGATTAAATTTTATAATGATTTTTTTGTTATACGTTAGTATTAGAAATATTGTGGAAACAGTATATGTCATAGTTAAGAACTTGGGCTCTTAAGTCCTGCTGCCTTGGAATTCAGTCACTTCTGCACCACGTACTGCGTGACCTTTGGCAGGTTATTTAACTTGCTAAACTTCAGTTTCCTCATCTGTAATATGGAGGTGCTATGGATGGTGCATGTAAATCACTGAACATAGCATAAGGCATATTAGCTGTTGTATATGACCACCAATGATAAACACACTGACCAGAATGCAGACACACATCTCATAGGGTGTATTAGACAGGATCTCCTTCTCTAAAGGATACAGTATCCTCAGCAAGGAAATCAGGAAAAGTTTCTAGCACTCTCACTGGGGGTGCACAGCAGGCAAGTCCAGCCTTTTCTCTTCTGGCTGAGGGGGAGCCATTTTGAATATAGGGTAGTCTAGGATTGTGCTAGAGACCAATCCATGTAGGCCAGGCACAAATCAATTTTAGAGTTATACAACATATGGTATAATTAGAAGATTTAATATTATATTGTATACTCAGGCATAAATACAGTGTTAATTTATCACCCTAGGAGTTCAATTATAATTCCTAACCTTGTGATGTGGAAAACTAAACAGATAGTTACCTAAGTCTCTCTCAAGTCATATACCTATACTGCAGCTATTAATGATTGCCTCACTTACTGTTGTAAATGAATTATTAATCAGAATTTATAGCAAGTTATAAAGTATTATTATGGGGATAGATAACCAATGAGAATTAAGTAAAAGCTTAAAAAAGGAGAGGACTTGTCTTAAGACCTCAGTCTTCTAAGTCTATCAGAACGAGGGCCCTTAAAAGAATGAACATTCTCTTACCCCCCACTTCTGGAAAAAGCATTCCAAAGACATGGGATACCTAAAAAAGTAAGATCAGCAATACTCTTCAGAGATACACTCATATGTAGATAGTAAAGGACTATACAATTTGTCTAATACCTAGTTCTAAAATGTACCTTTGTTGTAATCCTGTAGGACTCATGCATGTCCTGGGTTCTTTATCTTACAAAAGCTTTTGCTAATGTGCCCTGGCCAGGTAGCTCAATTGGTTAGAGCATCGTCCCAATACGCCAAGGTTGTGGGTTCAATTCCCAGTCAGAGCACATAAAGAATCAACCAATGAATGCATAAATAAGTAAACAACAGTTGATATTCTTTTCTCTCTTTAAAAAGAAAAGTTTTTCTTAATGACAAAGACAGAAAGCAAATTGTCCAGATCCTTGGCAAAGCTTAATGGTTCTTAAGGTTCAGGATCTATCCGTGTGCTTGCAAGTGTCCTTCATTTGTAGTGGTAACTGCCTTTTCATTGTCCCAATGAAAAGTGGAAAACTTAAGTAAATCTTAATGTACACAAAATAGTGGGAGTAAAGCAATGTTGCATAATCCATTTGTTTTTAGACTTCTAGGTTGCTTCATGGGAACCCTTCAACTCAGCTTATCCTCTCTGCTGCGTTTCCACTACAACAGAGCACTTTCCCTCAATCACATCACCAGCAACACCAGTCTCAGCAGCAGCAGCAACTGAGTCGGCACAGGACTGACACTTTGACGGATCCTTCCAAGGTTCAACCGCAGTAGCACACGTCTCCTCTCTGACCTCAAGGGAGGAAGGGTTGGCCCATAAAGAGTTGCTCAGATGATCTGAGGATTAGGAGGAAAAGTTCTAGTAGATTCATGAGATGCAGTATTGAGTAATCTAATTCCTCGAATTAGTTAGCAGGGAAAATGCTGCCTAGTGCTGCAGATGTACATTAAATACCCGCCAGCAGGAAATGACCATAGGGCCATAGCCAATTCTGACAGTGTTTTAATTGCTCAGATATTTTTTGATGGAAAAAGAGTATATTGCCAAATGTAGAAGCTCAGCTAAAGAAATATGACCTCCAGTGAATCAGAAAGGCACTAACAATGTTAGTAACTTTTAGTGGTTCAGTGCCTGTTTTCAAGTGTTACAGAGGACACACCACTGCCACATCAGGGGTTTGCTTACAATGATGCCATGAAGACAGTGCAGTCGACCCAGTAGGCCCTCTTCCCAAGCCCCTCTCCCTTCTCAGATAATGATGGAATCGCAATTTCAGAATGTTGTGTGGGTTCAAATTCTCTATGTACAGATGCTGTAAAAATATTATGTATATGTCTGGATAAAAGGAAAGAAAGCAAAACATTTTGTATGCTGCATGAAAGCATTATCTCCTCCTTAAAGGTATGAATACATTTCCTTAGATTCTGATGCCATGTGCAAACTAATACATCCTTTGTTTTCCCTTTTGTTTACAACACGATAGTGTTCTATTCACTTTTCCGGGGCACAAGTCTTTTGTTCATACTTGGCTGTGATGTCACAGTTTGTTCAGTGAGGTATGATGTGCTGCTGGGAATGGATTTTTTTCAGGTTAAATGATTGAAATAACAGGATTTTCAAGTTACTCAGAAGTATCCTTCATTTCATTATTTTCAATAATGTTTGAAAATAGGATTTGCACTGCTTTATTTTAGAAGGTTGGGAGTTTTGATCATATATTTTGATATAGTTCATAGTTGGAAATAGTTGAGTAAATGGTTTGTAACAAGCCTGAAAGAAATTTCATGAATGTTTCAGTTACAGGAGTAAAATTTGCACACAAAACATTTTAGGCACTTTTTAACATTCTCACTGGTGGGAATTTTAACTTTTAGGATTTGTTGGAATCTTTTTATTATCCTTCACAATTTCAATGTTTCTTTTAGTCAGAAATGATTCAGGGTTATTTGAGGGGAAAAAAACCCATAGTGCCTTGATTTTGATTCAGGTGATAACTCACCATCTTGAACTCATTGTCTGGTTTCAGTAGCAGTTTTGAAACCTTAGTACATTTTTAATAGCATGTGAGTGTCTGTGCCATTATTCTCCTAAGTTCCTATGAAGAGTGCTTTGAATCTCTTGGCTGGAGATATAAATAATTTAGAAATAAAAGATGACATACTAACACTATCAGAGTCATCAGTGTGATTGCAAATTGTTTTTCCTAAATCAGCATCTTTCTTTAAAGCTGAAATAAGTAGTCATTGAAGAATTACCAGTAAATATTTGCTCAATATGATTCTTACAAAGAAAGAGGTGTAGGAATTTGCTTTGCCTTCACTACAACACTAGAATATTGGAACTCACATGCTTTCTAAACATGAACTAAGATTTCATTTGGCAATATAATATTCCAAAGGTAATAAATTCCAACAAAAATTATATTCATAAAAACATTTTATATATTATATGGTACTGATAATTAAATTTACAACTGTAGAGCAAAGGAAAATATCTTATTAGAATATCAAAAATTATTACTGTGGAAAGGGAAGACAGCAAGCTGTAATAAATCAAAATTGACCTGAAAAGAAAATGTATAACACAACTGAAGTTGTTCAACAGAAAAGGTTTTGAGCAATGAAAATAACCTAATACAGAATTGCTAGATAAAGGAGTTGAGGAACTCCAAGTCAGTTCTTCAGACTTTTCTGTCCTCGGCTTTGCTATTATCCTTAGGGATATATTGTTTTTCTGTAGAAAACTATACCTGGCCACACTTAAATTAGAAAATGTTGAAAATGAAAACAACCAAAGAAAGTTGGTACCTACCCTTCTATAAAAGAAGTGTCATTAGATACCAATCAATAATTAACATATCAAGGAGCTCCTCTCCTAGCTAAATGATCATCCAGAAGAGATTTCTGACTCATGAATGTCAAGGATAGTTGTCAGAATATGTGTGTACTTGAGCATATATACACCAAAATTGATGTTGTAAATATGGCAACAGTATTAATTATCTCCCCTTTCAAATTGCCTATGTTAACCTTATGCCATTCCATAGTGAGTTGTGCCTCTTTCATTCATTGGTGATATCTAGTGATATGGATTTAGCTAATAAAATATATGAAAAACTATTAAGGTTTATCCTCCAAATATCACACTTAAAAGAAAGATGGTGGACCATGAGTACTGTGTACTTAGATGAACAAAAGCAAAACCTAGGCACAATTTTGCATTTATAATTACTGTTGTTTCTGACAGCTCACTTTTTTCTGCTTAGAATTGATTACTAAGTTTAAAGAAGCAGCTAGCTGCTTTTCCTCTGCTGCCAGTAGGCTTTGTTGTGTTGGAAGAGCTAGTAAGCACCAGCTGCCTCTTAGCTCCTTTAACTGTTCCTCCTGCTTCTCTTGAACTTGGATTGCAAAGCTGTCCCTCCCCCTCTCCCATGAATGGAGACTTGAGCATTCTGATGAAGATTCAGCAGTTGCCTGTTCTTCCTTCATTTCTGTAGCCAAAGTTGTTAATTAAAATACTAAATCTAAGTCATGAAAAACAGAAAATAGGAACACCTTCTAACCACTTAAAAATCATCTTTCCTCTGCTTTACTCTGTCATTTTTTCTTTTAAAAAACACATTTTATTCTGGGTGGCACTTTTTAGATAAGAAACTATTAAAGATCAGGCAAATTGTTAGCTGTTCTGCAGTTATCTTGCTTTGGCTTGCTGTGGCACTGCGTAAGTCAGTATAGTTTTAACAACTACAAGTGAAGACTACAAGGACTAAGAGAATTGCTGCTGGTGTATAGCAACCCTGAGTGTATACACTCAGAAGTACCCTATTTTTTTAGTGGAAAATATGTGCAGAAAAGCAGGTATAGCAGATGGGGGTAGTAAGTCCTACAGTTCAGTCTCCAAACTTCGACTTAGGGGGTAATTTGAGTCCTGTGCTCTGCTTTGTCACTTAAATCTGGCTTAGGAATGTACTAGTAATAGGAGAGTGCCAGTGTCTTTGAATGGTTATAGAATACTGTGTGGAATAGTGAAATGGTAATTTGGTTTCTTCAGAAGTGCTGTAGCTGCTGGTCATTGCCTTACAGCAGTCTGCTTGCCATTAGTTAAGCACACTGAAGCAGTGCAGCTCTGTAAAGAAGAGATGAATCCTTGTTCAAGAAGCCTTAGATAGGGGTCCTACAGATAGGTGAAAGTACTTTTTAACTGGATATTACTCGACGTATTTTAAAATGTTCCCAGTACATTGCGGCAAACTTTTTAAAAAGTGGAATGCAAGTAGCATTTTACTCTGGTAGTATTCATTCTTTCTTTTTCTATGTTTCTTTGATGACTGAAAGTTTGTTGATGAACATTTGTGTTAAACTCATTCAAATCTCTAACCTTTCCAATATCTGTGTCCCTGTTCATAGCCCCTTGGGAGTCAATGTTGGAAGGTGTAAACACTGGATATTACTATTGCTGAGTGAGTCTAGCCAGGAGTAAACCGATTGGAAAAGAAACAGCACAACGGCTCTTGCCATTGTAGTAGTGATTCGACAAAGAGAACCTGTTCAGTTTGTTTGGGTTGGGTGAGCATTCTTCTAAAAGGAGCTTCTGAAGTAATTGCAAAGGAAAAGAGTCGACTATTTTTATAGCATATTTAATATATTTGTATATAACTATGAATATAGTAGGAACCACCCTCCACATGCCTCCCACCTTTTCTAATTTCCTCCCCCTTTGCCATAGCACTAGTATAGCCTCGTCCGCATGGGTAATGTGCCTATTGTCAGCCTACCAAAAGATAGTGCTGCTGCTTTCTGAGACAGGTGAGAAGACCCAACTCTCATGCCTGGGGATCCTTTATGTAGGAATAGCACACACTTAAAACAACATACCACAGTCTAAAAGCATCATTTTTAAATATAACAAGCACTTTATTGCAATTATTCATTTTGATAAAGTTTATCTTAGGCATTACCATTTCTAAAGGATCCCCAAATCATCACTTAGGTGAAATTTTAAAATGACCCATTTCTGAGAAATGTTTAGATCCAGTGAACCGTAGTAGGTTTATGGGAGTGATTTCAAGGTAGCCAAATGAACTTGACTTTTGTTTTGAATGTGGTGGAGTTGAGATTGTTGATGCTAGTTCCATTTAGACACTATTGTAAACCTATCTTGCCTATTGTGTGGACACCAAAAGAGCCTGTTTATTTTCAGAAGTCTAGGAAAATTGCATCAGTGTGAATAAATGTATAGAACTAACCTAAAAGTGATTATTAGTAATATTTTAGAATACAGTCATTTCAAGAATTATTCTGGGTGTTTTCAATGTGCTCTGAAATGTTGGCATGTCATTTCAGCGTTCCCATTTGAATTGCTCTTGTAATATTTTTGCACAAAAAGGACTGAGAAAAGGATTACTTTGGTTGAAGAAAAGAAAAATGTGTAATTTGGTCTTATTTTAATGACTTCTGTGGAAACACTGGGGATGAATTTTGTTGGTTTAGTTATAATTCAGGATATTTAACAGTATTGAACAGCTCACAAGAAATTAAACAAAAGTGGATATTTAAAGATTAAAACACTTTCTTCCCATGTGACTGTTTTGCATATTTCCCCCACATGTCATAATTTAACACTACATTCCTTGTTTTTCTTAAATAAAATACTTTGCAGGTTGTTTTGAGTATTTAACATATTTTGTAAGCTGCCTGGGTTTTCCTAAGGAAACGACCTTTAAGAAATAGAATATAGTTTATGAAGAGATTAAGTGAAATTCCATCACCACCACCAGCAAACACTGAGGTGCTGTGTTAAGTGACAATCAAAATAGTGAGTATTTACGGAAGAATTTAGAAAGTGGTTTTAAAGAAGAAATTGCTTTGTAAGCAGTTCTCTGGGTTTCTTGAATAAAAATGGCTAAATGTATTTATTTATATTTTTAAATATCTTTGTGTTCTGTTTTCTATCAGTGATTTCAGTGTCATGTATTTAATTTGTGGTTTGTTTTGTTTTGCCTTGTACTCTTTTACTAGAGAACTGGCTCTTCTAATGTGGGCACAGTCTCTAGCCCTCAGAGGACTCTACATGGGCATCCAAATCTGTTCTACTGCAGGACAGCAGTGGGAGGGCCCACATCCAGGTGCCTCTGCACTGCCCTCCTGTGCTCAACTTATTTAAGAGAAAAGTAAAGGTAACTCCTTTCAAATTTGCTTCATATAGCTCCAACCTTTTTCTAGTTTTACGTCCTGCCTTTTCCATTTGGGGGACACTTTTTATATGATTATAGCCAAAGGCCAGTATGACAGAACCAATGGCACACATTGCCTGTTTTGCCCACTTGGGAAATGTTAGTAAAACGGTTAGCATCTTCAAATGGCCCCTACTATCATATCTATATGAAAATCCATTTAAAGTCTTCAATATAGATGGGAAAATGTATCCACACTGCAAACTCTTCTACAAAAAAATGTTTGCTGTCTACTAGTATAGTGTAATGTTGCTTGGTTCTTTAAAAACAGTAACAAAACCTCCATGCACAGCACTGCTCAGTAAAGCAGTGTTTGAACATTTGAGGCCTAGACATTTGAGGATACTTCTAGCTGGAATGCATTGGAACAGAATTCTCTAGGTTCCCACAGGTCAGGTACAGGGGACGCTGTCTAGCTTTTGGGATCCCTTAGAGAATGGTCATTAAAGCAAGTTGGATTTAAAGATGTAAAATATGTTCCTTAACTCTGAGAGTTGAATTGAAGATGTGATGTTTTCAAATGTATGCTTTTAAATTTCTGAGGAAACAAACTGTGACATCGCTTTAAGAACAACATTCAAATGTTTCATAATACATGTTTTTGAGTTGGCCTGTACTGGTACAAATTCACTGCTGGCAATGGTTGTGCCAGAACTGGTGTTAAAATGTAGGGAAAGCTGTATTATCTTCAAGTTGATGTATTATATAGCTAGACAATCATCATTAAGCAAAAAAAGAAATTGGCCAGGAAATGTCCTTTTACTTTCTCAATAGCTATGAACAGCTGCAACTTAGACCGTTCTAGAATAATTTTGAAAACTATCTTACTGTGGCGTAAGTTGGGGAAGGATCTCTGTATGGCACTTGCATATTTACTCTGTATAAAGATTGAAGCCCAAAGATGAGTTAAATTCAGTGCTGTATTGAAACCAGTTAGTGCAAAAAAGAAAAAGTTTTATCTTTGTAAATTTTTAATTGTTAACACCAGTTGGTAGCTGTAAAAACATACACCGAATTATTTCTAATGTTCTGTGTGCTACATTGCTGTCCTTACTGCTTGGTTCTTGGTTTTAAATACAATTTAGATGTAGCCTAACATTCTTACTTCTGAAATGGTGGAGCTATAAATGGCTAACTGATAATTGACATACAATACCTCTTTTTCCTAAAGCAAACATTGAACTGAAATCCAAATTGATTTATAAAAAACAAGACTGACATTTTCCAAGTATTGTCTTTAGCTCAAATCCTAAATTGCACAGAAGCAGGAAGGGACAATGAATGGTTTCAACGGTGCTCTTAGTTCTCTGCTGATTTTCATGAGCTATCTGTGGAAATACAATATTGTATAAAATGTGGATCATTCTGTCACCCATTTAACATTGCCATTTTAATTTGGTGTTACAATTGTTTACACTTGTTTTTCAAAGGTATCCTTTCAGAGGTAAAAATGTGTTACTAGTCTACCTTCACTCAGGCCTCTCGCTATATGATCATTTTTCCAGGTTATGATGTGCAGTTTTTTAAAACTACATGTACTATTATAATGCTCTTTCTCATACTCTTGTAATGTATTCAGAACCTAAAATTACAGCAAAAGAGCCAAGCAGTAGCATTGTTGTTGGTTTTTTTTTTAATGTAAAAAAAATAGGTCCAGACTTTGTTTCCGTATTCAATCTTAAAAATAAAAAAATACCTCAGTACTGTTTTCAGTATCACCTGCATTTCTCAAAAAATAACACCTGCTTTATGTGGCACTTAACTTGTAAAAATTACATTATTTTGGATTTTAAAGAGAAGAGTATTAAATATTTTAAAATCACTATCAATGAAATTTTTCTTTTATTCAGCAATGGAGTCTACCTACATTAATGATTTCTACCTTGCAGCTTAGATCTGAGCTACCAAATTCAGTAATGTCCTGTTACAAGATTGTGGTGCCTCAGAAAGCCATGCTGTTATTCACACGTTAAGCTAATCCTAAGACTAGGTTGCCTGCATTGCCAAGTTTGGGCCATGATGGTACAAGCTGCTTTCTAACAAGGGATTATCTTTCTGTTCTCGGAAAAGATCATAATTCCTCACTTGTTCTGTTTGTATCTACTGCAGAGAATGATGGTGCAGTCTGGGGACTTAACCTGAAATTCCTTTATAGTACTTTAGTCTAATTAGCGGACATTATTTTCTACCTTTGTAAAGAGGTACCATAAAGTTTCAAAACGTGACTTTTTTGTCAGTGTGTGCTACTGCTACTTTTTGGCTGACAGCTACTTTTAGCTCTCTTACCAGTAGGGGTTAGCTGTCTTTCCCACAAAGTTACTAGTGCAGAATGGTGGCTGCATTGACACTGCAACTGCTGGGTGATTACATTATATGCAAGATTAGATTCTTTCTAAATCTCTTCAAGTTACAAATGTACTATCTACTGTGGACTTTTGTAGTAGCTCAGTCACACAAAGAACATGTGGCAGTTTCTCTAGAACTGTCCTTTGGGTTTAAAGAGGCGATCAATGGCAATGTTACTGCATATCTATACTAATAAAAGGGCAATATGCTAATTAGGACAGATGTCTTCGGACCACCATCTGGACAAAGCTACAGCGGCTGCCTGAGACTCAGGCAACCCGTGGATGGCGGCTGCCACTGCCCAGGGCCGGCCCGAGGCTCAGGCAGCCGTGTGTGTGGCTGCAAGACCCGAGGCTCAGGCAGCCATGGTGGTCGCCAATGGCAGTAGCAGTAGCAGTGGGTGATGGGGGTGGCGCCTTCCCCTGATCGGCCAGGTCGCCTCCTGCAAAAGGAGAACAGACTGTGGCTTAGGCTGGGGGCCGAGGCAGAGGCGGTTAGGGGTGATCAGGCCAGCAGGGGGACAGTTAGGGGCAATCAGGCCGGCAGGCAGGCAAGCAGTTAGGCGCCAGAAGTCCCGGATTGTGAGAGGGATGTCCATCCCAGGATTGGGCCTAAAAGACATCCCTGAGGTGTCCCAGATTGGAGAGGGTGCAGGCCAAGCTGAGGGGACCCCCGACCCCCACCCAGTGCACGAATTTTGTGCACCAGGCCTCTAGTGGTAATATAACGTCAGGCTGGGAGAAAGCAGTTATGCTGCTTGGATGGAATAGAGTTAGTAGTCAAGTTAAAAAATACTTACATAACAGTGAGGGAGCCATGATTAAGGGCTCTAGAGTTAAACTGATTTGACTTTCTAGTCTATTATGTAACCTTGGGTGAACTCCTTTTTTTAACCTTAAATTAGTACCTACCATCTCATAGAACTATGTGAGGGTTAAGTAAGTGCTTTATTTTTTTTTTAATATATTTTATTGATTTTTTACAGAGAGAAAGGGAGAGGGATAGAGAATTAGAAACATCGATGAGAGAGAAACATCGATCAGCTGCCTCCTGCACTCCCCACTGGGGATGTGTCTGCAACCAAGGTACATGCCCTTGACCAGAATCGAACCTGGGACCCTTGAGTCCGCAGGCCGACGCTTTATTCACTGAGCCAAACCGGTTAGGGCTAAGTAAGTGCTTTAGAACCATGCGTGGCCTGTTATTTTATATCAACTTTAGAAACTAATCTATAATTCCTAATACTACTTTGATAAACTAAAAAGTTATAAACTTGTATAACAAAAGGGAAACAGTACAAGCACTGGTCATACTACTTTTATTTACATTGTATCTGTTACACTGCTTATTCAATATAGAAAAAAATACGAATACACTCATTGTATTCTCCTTTAATTTGGTAATTCCACATTGTCAAATATTGACTCTCTGATATTGGGTTTCCCACCCAATTTTTTAAAAAGTAAGAATGGCCTGGCAAACAATTCTTGTCATATTATTGATATAACAATACAGTTGTCCTTTGGTATCTGAGGGGGTTGGTCCCAGGACCCCTCCCCTCAACCCAAGGACACTCAAGTCTTTTATACAAAATGGTGGAGTATTTTCATGTAACCTACTCACATTTACTTATAATCATTTCTAGATTATAGTACCTCATACAATATAAAGGCTATGTAAATGATAAACTATATTTAGGGAATAATGACAGGAAAAGTCTGTACATATTCAGTACAGACACAACCATTCATTGTAGGCCTAACAACAGAATATACATCAGCAACAATGTAACATTTTTTCAAGTATTTTTGATCAGTGGTTGGTTGAATTACTGGATATGGAACTTGTGGAAGAGCTGACTAATTAGTACACTTTTCTTGCTCTTTTTTATTTCTTCTTTAAACAACCTAATTTTGGAAAGACTTAGGATTAAATGGCTGCTTACTGGCATGGAGGAAAAATTCCAAGATAAACATCTTAAAGCACCTCAGTGATTCAGGAAAAAAAAGTATATATTCCTTATAAACTAGTCAGTGCTGAAAAAGAAACTCAAATGGTAGACCCCACTGCACAATGGTTCTGTATATACTGCCCCCCACCCCTCACCAAAAGCAAAAAAAGTCCTTAAACCAAAGACCATATTAACATGATTATCCTGGAGAAGAGAAAAATCCACACTTAGACGTCAGGTTTCTTTTAAAAATCCATGTTGCAAATAAAATCAATGATTATTTCTTTTGGACATCATAACTCATTGCTACAAAATACAGTATTTTCCATCACTTTTAGTTTCAATGTACACTATGTACATAAACACAAGAGTTACATGAATAAAGAGCTTGTTAAAAACCAGAATCAGGACTTATAAATAGTGCAGAAAATGCGAATGCCAAAAATACGATGCCTCCTATGATTGTCACTGCAAGAGAAGAGAAAAAAGTTAAATAATGCAAGATTCCTGAGGAAGCCAAAATGGTGCCCATTATTTTTCCAGTCAAGTATATTAACCTTAAAAACAAATTAGAAAGCTTAGACCAGTGGTTCCCAACCTTTTTTTGGCCATACCCCACCTAAGCATCTCTAAAATCCTGATGCCCCCTGTGACATATAATTCTTATTATTCAAAAAGTGAACTCCTATTCACATGGAGGAAGCCTAAAAGGCCATTAACTTAGTCTAAACAAGCTTCCAAAGAATATGGCATCCATGAAAGAGAAAAATAAAATAATGAAAGGACATCTGAAGTACTGAGGAAGAAATCACTAAGAAATTGTCAAAAAAAATTGAAGTGATATGAAAAAATAGCAAATAAAATTTCAAAACATAATAGAGAACGGAAAAGCATAAATATGTCACTATATATGTATATACTGTACATGAGGCCCCTAGGACCGTAAGAAATGCAAAAAATTCACTGTTAATAACTCATTCTTGAATTGCCCCCCTTAAAAGTCAAATTGCCCCCCTGTGGGCTGTGTGCACCACATTGGGAACCACTGGCTTAGACCCCATTTCCACAGCAAAGAAACACTTAACATGCCTGACTTTGAACAGTAAGAATTAGTGTCTTCTCCAGCACTGCTTTGAGAAATGATAGAATTGTATTGACAAGCAAAGTAGAATTCATCTTAAAACCCAGTTATAAAAGAGCATATCCAACAACTTCTGGCTAGCAAAGAGCCATCTTTCGGGCCTACCAAGTACGTATGAAAATTTCAACAGAATCAGTAAATACAGTCTTTACCTATGGTTCCCAATCTTGTAAGACATATTTTTAGGACCAAAAGTTCTCATATTTCCACATGATGACTGTTTTACTGCAAATTAATCTTAACAAAAAGCTACCATGAATCCAGTAATGCTTCTGGATGAATTTGTATTTTACATCTACACATGTGAAAAACAGTCCATGTTTGCAAAAGTAGGGGCAACACAATGGACCTCTTGAGAGATTTTTATTACAAAGACCAACTCTACTCCAGAAGTAAAAACATTTAAATAATTAAAATAATCTGCCCCTTTCTCTTCTGAGCTCTCTCAGTGATTCCAAGAATTAAGACATGGCATTTTCTTTGTAATTAAAAGAAAAACAAAACGTACCAGTTCTGACAGAGATTTTTTGTGCTATCATTCTTCCTCCAATTACAGCCAATCCAGTGCATAAGCAGTGTCCCACTGTCCCTCCCACAGCTACACCATAGGGGTCCTAGAAACAAAGTAACATTAATTTAAAACCAGGGTTGAAACTGCTACCTGAGAAAGTAAGCACTGAAATGGAGGTCAAAACAACTCAAAAAAGCACAAAACCATTCTAAAAATTACGATGTAGATTTATGAAACATGTAATAATAGCTGCTTGAAGGAATATGTTTCAGTTATGCTAGGACTAGAGATAAAAGAAAAAGTGTAAAATCAAAACCCTAACTCAATCTTTCAGCTGTTGTGAAACTTAATTCACAGGCATTAGTTAGCTCAGTGTTAGGGCGACTTCTCTTCCCGAAGGCAGCATCTGTTTGTGAGGAAACTTGGTAACCTTTACAGTATAGTCTGACTATGCTTCCTCAGAAGAGACCCTGCGCCCTATTCTCCACTGTGTCCTCAGGCACGGCACCCAAGTGTCTGTGACAGTTCTGTGGATAAATAATACCAATGTGATTAAAAAAGTAGGGGAAGCAATGGAGAAGGGGTTTATGGATGACAACAGGATTTAAAGTGGAGAGTGTTGCCCTGGCCGGTTTGGCTCAGTGGATAGAGCGTCGGCCTGCGGACTGAAGGGTCCCAGGTTCGATTCCGGTCAAGGGCATGTACCTTGGTTGTGGGCACATCCCCAGTGGGAGGTGTGCAGGAGGCGGCTGGCCGATGTTTCTCTCTCATCGATGTTTCTGACTCTCTATCCCTCTCCCTTCCTCTCTGTGAAAAATCAATAAAATATATTTAAAAAATAAAAATAAAAAATAAAGTGGAGAGTGTCAAGGGTCGGTTAAGTTCAGTGGTGAATAAGCTATGGGATTGAATATAAAAACGCTGGGAGAGAATGTTGGCAACACAGTGATGAGGAAAGCAAGACCGAAGGGATGACAGAGGAAGAGGCACTCAAAGGAGACTGAAAAAGATGGCCAGGCAAATAGTCTCCCAAGATGAGCAAAGTGGGATCTGTCGAGTGCTACAATGAACTCCAAGCACTATATCAACATTACCGGTGAGGCCAGAAACTAGAGTTCATTGGGTTTTGTAAGTAAGGATCCATCAGTCAAGTGCTTTGAGACTGAGGGGAAGAGAGGACGAAGGTGGTATCTGGAAGAGAAGTAGAACTGAGGAAAGGGGAAAACTTTTTTAGATGAGAAACATCTGTAGGCTAAAATGTTCAAAAATTCGGGTGGGAGAAAGGCAAAGATTTAAACTCTTAAGTGGGGACATGAGGGCTAGAATCCCAGGAGGTAAGGGACTGCCAGGGAATGGGTGGGAATGAAGTAGAATGATTTCTGCTTCTAAGTGGCAGGTGAGGCTGCTGAGGAGTAGACAGTGTATGTGCAGAAACTAATGAAATGGAGACTGTTTGAAACACCTACTGAGACCAGGAGAGTGGGACTGCATTTCCCAGTGTGTAGTACAACTTCTAAAACTGGTAAGCCAGAAGATGCTTTCATTCTATATGAAAGTGATATTTGGCCCAACTGGTGTGGCTCAGTGGTTGAGCATCAACCTATGAACCAGAAGGTCCCAGTTCAATTCCCAGTTAGGGCACATGCTCAGGTTGTGGGCTCAATCCCGTGTGGGGCGTGCAGGAGGCAGCTGATCAATGATACTCATCATTGATGTCTCTCCCTCTCGCATACTCTCTGAAATCAATAAAAATATATTCTTTAAATTATATTTGAAAAATCATTGGATTAAATTAAATAGTTCCTTTAACAAAGGATTTTTCGGTATTTGTTATTTTCTATACTCAATCTTCAAAACAAAAAACCAGGATGTATTACTGCCAAATTTAGTTGACCCTCGAACCTTCTCATTTTTTTTTCTTTTTTGCTTAGTACCCATTAACATGTCAAAGGACACTAGGATTCTGTGGAATCCAATGTGGGAACACTAAATTATGTTGGAAGCAGAAATGACGTTCAGACTAAAATGGACTGAACTAGAATGCATGGTTTATACAAAAAATTACCAAAAAAAAAAATGTTAAGGGACCAAAAACATATATCCCCATGGTGCTGGTAGTGTGGAAGGTGGCTAATATTGAGTGCTCATTGTGTTGGGGACCCTACATGCATTATATTGTTTCACAGAACCCACAAAATAGGTCGCAGGAGGTGCTGTGGAAATGGGATCACATAGCAAGAGACTCAAACCCAGTCAGCATGTGCCGATAGACCAAGGTAACTCATACAGACGGAATCCTGAGCCTTTCACAAGCCACTGTGCCACTCAGATGATAGTGTTAAGAAAAAGGCAATGATTCTGTCCTCCTGATGGCCCACCCACAAGACTGCCACCTCTACAACAAAGTGGTCACTTACTTTCAAGTCCCAGTTCTGTGATCTGAAAGCCAATAAAAGAGGCTGGATATCAAGAAAATGATAGGGCAAAGCCAATAAAGTGACATTTTAATTGTTTTAAAATATAGGAATTAAATGAAAAGCCAAATTCCATTTTTTTTTTTCCTTTCAAAATACAGCATTTTTGAAGCTCCTCTGACAAAAGGGCCCTGCCCAGCTATCTCAGTCCGGGCCTTCAACTCCTGTATCTTAACTGAAGTCTTTGTTAAGGAAGTTGTTCTTTTATGATATTTCCTAGTAGTGAAAAACATTGTAATCAAGCTAGTTATCTAAATTCTACCATCAGATAAAAATAATGTAATTTAGCTCTGCCGGCGTGACTGTGTCTGAGCGCCGACCCATGTACCAAGAGGTTGCCCATTTGATTCCATCATAGCACATGCCTGGGTTGCGGGCTTGATTCCCCAGTGGGAGCCATGCAGGAGGCAGCTGATTGATGTTTTTCTCTCATTGATGTTTCTCTCTCTCTCTCCCTCTCCCTTCATCTTTCCCTAAAATCAATAGAAACATTTTTTAAAAACACAAAAATCCCAGAAAACAATGCAATTTATCAGATAAACAATATTAGTGAAGATCAAGAAAAGCCTGAAAAGTAGCAGCAGCACATTCTGAAAATTCCACAACCTCCTCAGCTAATATCAATAAATCTGAATATTAATAGACTTCATGTAAAACTTTACTATTATCCTCAAAAGAAAGATTAAACATTTTTAAAAAACGGGTATCTTTTAAGTAAGTAGCTTTTGATAACTACTAGTATGAACAAAATATAGAAAAGGCTAGCAGACAGACCTGCCTTGGCTCTAGTCCCTGTCCCTGCTACCCACTAGTGCAGTGATTCCCAAAGTGGGCGCTACCGCCCCCTGGTAGGCGCTGCAGCGATCCAGGGGGGCGGTGATGGCCACAGGTGCATTTGGGGGCGATGAGTAACTGCTATTAAAATTTAAAAAAAATTAATTTCCAGGGGCTGAGTAATATTTTTTCTGGAAAGGGGGCGGTAGGCCAAGTAAGTTTGGGAACCACTGCACTAGTGCATGTCCTCTGACAACTCACCCATCTCTGGGTTTCAGGTGGTTCATCAATAGAGCAAAGGCTAGAAACATGATCTGAGGTCTTTTAGGGCTTATCATCCTAGGACTAAAACTTAAATTTTCTAAGTCATCTCTCCAACACTCATTTAGCACAAGGAACGGAAGAACCCAAAGATACCCACTTTTATGGTTTTAGGTATTTAATGCCAAACTGATCTTCAAAAATTTTATCAACTTATATTCTCAGCTACTATACAAAGGAAAGTTCTGAGAGAAGAAAGCCAAGCCAAGACAACTGTCACAGCATCATTCTGGCAAAACTGAAGAGTATTCAGCAAGATGAATCAAAAGAGAGCAATTAAGTTTGCACACAAGAATACCATCTCACTGACTGTAGAAACTGGGAGAAGGTCAGTTTTAACCCTTTTCGGTCCAACCTCGAGGCTAACTCGACAGACCAGGCACTAGGAGCAGGTCCAACGTCGAGCAATAAGAACATTAAAAAGTTCAACATTCAGCCCTGACTGGTTTGGATCAGTGGATAGAGCATCGGCCTGTGAACTCAAGGGTCCCAGGTTCGAATCCAGTCAAGGGCATGTACCTTGGTTGCGGGCACATCCCCAGTGGGGGGTGTGCAGGAGGCAGCTGATCGATGTTCCTCTCTCATCGATGTTTCTGACTCTCTATCCCTCTCCCTTCCTCTCTGTAAAGAATCAATAAAATATATATATATAAAAAAAGTTCAACATTCAATCCCGTCAATTAATTTGGACCAGACTGTTTGAATTCCAAAAATAACATTGGACTGCAAAGGGTTAAAGAGCAGCCGGATTACTAGCTACAATAACACTCTAGCACAGTGGTCGGCAAGCTGTGGCTCTTTGGACCCTTGGGTGTGGCTCTTCCACAAAATACCGGCTCTTCTGCATGGGCCACGAAGTTTCAATCGCACTGTACGTGTGCGTCCGCATGTGGTGTTTTGTGGAGGAGCTGCGCTCGGGGGGACCGGGGAGCCGCATGTGGCTCGCGAGCCACGGTTTGCTGACCACGGCTCTAGCATATGAAAAAACCTGACTCTGTCCAGGGTCCTCCGAAGCAAAGTAACATTAGTTATGCTCACTTACCTCTCTAGCTGCCAAAACAATGGTAGTTAGTTGAGAGCGATCGCCCCACTCTGCTAAGAATGTTAATGTAAGTGCTTGTACAAAGATGGGTGAAATAAAATGTAGCCACTTTTTCTGAGGTATCGTGCTTGTACCAGTTTCAACATCTCCTGGTCCATTTAAGAGTTTGGTTCGTTGAAACTAAATTAAAAAAAAACAACACACAAAAACCATTGAACTGAACAAAATTACTTAATCTTTCTTTAAAAAGTGTTTAAATTCTATGGATTATTCTCCAAGAAACTAAAGTTATGTGACCCCAAACTTAATTTTTGAATCACTGTCTCACATAGCGACAATACCGTATTCTCAATGCTTGCATTCCTCCCCAACAAAACTAATCAAACAGTACTTACGATCCTTTGCTAGCCTAGATACTGTGGGAAAAAGCAGTTTCTGCTTTCAGAAGTGTGTAATTAATCTAAGGGACCTGATTTCCCATGTTTAGTATTCAGCCCCACCTCCTCTCTTTACCACATTCACACTAACCCAGAGTCTCATCACACCCAGGTGTAAGAATGAAAATGAAGCAAAATAAGCTATTTTTGTGTATCCTACTAGTACACATCACACAGCTATGGATGACCACCGGAAAAACCTCTGGACAGTGTTTATTCTTAGTTGAGTGCCTTTTAGGTCCAGATATTTAACAGTGCTATGACTTACTTCTTCATCTTTTTTCTTTAATTCTGCTTGAACTTCTTCCAGTTCCTCTTGACCTTCATCTGGACTCATCTTTAAGCCTTCCCGGAGCATTCGAATGCCAAAAATGGCAAATAATGCGGTTGAAACATAGTAGGTATACACCCTGGGGATGACTGTGGTGGCATAGCCAAACAAAACTGGAAGAAAATGCCACGGTATATCTCGTTAATTAGCAAGTATCACAACCTTCAGAAACCATAATTTACTACTGTTTTAAAAGAACAGTGGTTTGCATTAGAAGCTAATCTAATGCGTAATAACCTTAAATAATTCCAATTCTTTCCCTTCACCAATATTGAACCCTGAGGTCTAGCTAATGACCTAAGATAGCTTATCAAGAAATCAGTGTTCCTTGCCCAGCCAGCGTGGCTCAGTGGTTAAGTATCAACCTATGAATCGGCTTATCAAGAAATCAGTGTTCCTTGCCCAGCCAGCGTAGCTCAGTGGTTAAGTATCAACCTATGAATTGGGAGGTCAGGGTTCAATTCCCAGTCAGGGCATATGCCTGGGGTTGTGGGCTCAATCCCCAGTAGGGGGCATACAGGAGGCGGATGATCAATGATTCTCTCATCATAGATGTTTCTATCTCTCCCTCCCCTTTCCTCTCTAAAATCAATAAAATATATTTTTTAAAAAAAAGAAAAAAAGAATCAGTGTTCCAACTGAAGATGGCACGTGTTCCACAGAACTCCTCTCTAGACATTTTTAGTACTTTAGGTAGAAGGTAAACTGTGTTGTCTTCTAAGGATCCTGAAATCTTATAACCTGGAAGCTACACCAAGTTCCCATGGAAGTGGTATTTCTTCATCTCAAATCTTTAAATTATAAACTTCTATAGTGAAAAACTGTAACAAGATTCTCATATGGTGTGATTTAAACTCTGCTCCTTTGTAACTATTTAAAATAAATCTTATGAAAGAAAATGAATTCCTTATACATTATATTAAAATAACATTTACAATAAACTCAAACTTATTCAGTAACATTCTTTTCCATTGTTAAGAGGACAATTATGTAAGTTATACAAAAAACTATACTTGGACCTACATCAACAACCCAAATACTGCCCTGGCCGGGTAGCTCAGTTGGTTGTAGAGTTGTCCCAATGTGCCAGGATTGCAGGTGTGATTCCCAATCGTGGCACATGCAGGAGTCAACCAATTAATGCATACATGGGTGGAACAGCAAGTTGATGCCCCCGCCCCTTCTCTTCCTCTCTAAAAATAATTACTCTTCCTTTATAAAATGGGTGCAACACTTATAAATCTGCCTGAACATCAAGTATACAACTACATAGGTGAACTAGTCCCTATTTCATTGTATTACAAAATTGAAAAAAAATTTAAATCATGTTTAGAAGTGTACCAAACCTATGCTGATATGCACATCTATATTTGAACTATATATGTGTAAGTACACACACACACACACACACAAATGGACATATATTTTCTAGCTCTGTCCAATAAAAGGCCAAGAAGCAAAGACATCTTAGTAACAGCCATTTTTCACCCAAATCTTGTGGGGGGGTTTTTTAACCTCTCCTCTTATGTGGCATCTCATCCCTGGGTTTGCATTCTGTGTAGCTCTGCTTCATCTCCACCTTGATAAACGCTGACTTTGGGGAAGTAACTGAAGTCATAAACATATTGGAGTTGTCTGAGAAAGGGAATGAGTTAGGCCCACTCTAGTCACAGACCTTACAAAACACCTGTGGCAGCCAGCACCTGGAGGTGGCCAGAACACGTCTGGCTGCTGTGGCTTCCCATGGCTGGTGGGGAGCAGTAGGAGCGGTTTGCTTGATGCAGGCCATGGGGATGCCTTGTCTTTTGAGAATCAAAACCAATGATAAAATAGACAAATAAAGGTCAACCTGCTTTTTATCACCATCATACACAGGCAAATTTGGACAATGTCAGTGACAAGCTCCTCTCTCTTGGGGCAGGCCTGTCCTCACTGCTGGAGATACCTTAAGATCTCACTAGAGCTGGATTGAGCAGACATGGGCTAGGTCCTAGCCCTGCTGTCAGGGCCTGCTACCCCCAGATCTTGGTTTCTAATACCATTCCCCACTAAAAGGCTCCTCAGAGAAGTGGCTAATTCCAACACTGGGCAGAGAAGATACAAGATGAGTCTGCACTATCATGTTATATAGAAAGTAAGAAGAACAGAAACAAACAATGGGAGCATGTCAGAAAGACACAGGAGCCAGCCCGGAGGGCCAAGCCGCCAAATCTGGGACAACTTAAGCAACAATATAGTGAAGTAATTATAAACCACTGGAAAAAGAAATTTGTGAGTTTATACTACAAAGACAAACCAATGGGAAAGGAGAAAGAGCTCTTTGTAAAGTAGTATGCAGGGCTCACTGGGAGTGTGGTGGGGTACTGGAGTTAGCCCATTTTGCAAGCATCAAGGGAATATTTAAATCATAAGGAGTCATCAACTGATACTAAACTGAGGGTAATAGGGTATTTGCACTGTCTTAAAATGTCTCCCTAAAGATTGCATATTAGTTGCAAAGGAAGAAAAAAAGAAATCTTAACTGAGTGAATAAAACTAACATCATAACAAGGGCCAAATAAGATGCTCTTACAGGGTCAAACCTCAGCTATGTAGAGTTCTAGTCAAGAATGCATAATCTCTTATTGGTGTTTTGGGTTTCTTAAGATATATTCCTAGAAATTGGATCACTGTGTCAAATGGCAGTTCTACTTTTAATTTTTTGAGGAGACTCCATACTGTTTTCCATAGTGGCTGCACCAGTCTGCATTCCCATCAGCAGTGTACTAGGGTTCCCTTTTCTCCACATCCTCAACAGCACTTGTCCTTTGTTGATTTGTTGATGGTAGCCATTCTGACAGGTTTGAGGTGATACCTCATTGTCAATTTAATTTGCATCTCTCTGATGATTAATGACTTTGAGCACTTTTTTCATATGACTCTTGGCCTTCAGAAAGAATATATGCACCCCTATGTTCATAGCAGCACAATTTACAATAGCCAAGATCTGGAAAGAACCCAAGTGCCCAAGAGTAGATGAGTGGATAAAAAAGCTGTGGTGCCGGCCGGCATGACTCAGTGGTTGAGTGTCAACCTATGAACCAGGAGGTCCTGGTTAGATTTACGGTCAGGGCACGTACCCAGGTTATGGACTGTCCCCAGAGTCTCTCATCATTGATGTTTCTATCTCTCTCCCTCTCCCTTCCTTTCTGAAATCAATCTATCTATTTATCTATCTATCTATCTATCTATCTATATCCTATATAATAGAGAAACATGCAAATTAACCATCCCTCTGCTACACTCAAGCCACGCCCACCAGCCAGTCAGGAGCGAGTATGCAAATTAACCCAACTAAGAAGGGGCTGTGGCCAGCCTGAAAACAGCCCTCAGCCCCTCACCCAGGCTGGCCAGGCACCTCAGCAGGACCCACCCCCCACCCTGAAGGGGCTGTGGCCAGCCTGCAAACAACCCTCAGCCCCTCACCCAGGCTGGCCACACCCCCATGGGG
>NW_005369442.1:2028372-2039915 GCF_000412655.1 Myotis brandtii | reverse complement strand
GTGTACAAATATTTGTGCACCGGGCCTCTAGTACACACACACACACACACACACACACACACATATATGGTATAAACTAGTATATAAAAGCTGTATGTGGTACATTTACACCATGGTATACTATGCAGCTGTAAACAGGAATCTCTTATCCTTTGAGATAGCATGGAAGGGCCTGGAAAGTATTGTGTTAAGTGAAATAAGCCAGTCAGGCAAAGACAAGTATCACATGATCTCACTCATATGTGGAATCTAATTAACAAAATATACTGATAAAATAGATCCATAGACATAGAAGCATGGAACAGACCAATAAATCTCAGAGGGAAGGTGGGGGTGGGTGGGTAGGTGGGAAGAGATTAACTGGGGAACTTATATGCATATATGCTTAGCCCAAGGACTCAGACAATAATGTGATGAAGGCCTGGGGTGGGGTGAAGGGGGTTAATGGGGAAAAAAAGGGGGGGGGGGAGACATGATACTTTCAACAATAAAGATAAACTAAAAGAAAAAAAATGAATCTCAATCTAATCATGAGGAAATATCAAACAGAAAATGAGGAACAGTCCACTAGAGGGGCTCTATTCTTTTAAAAATGTAAATAGTCTAAAACACAAGAAAAGGCTATGTAAACATTTCAGATTAAAATAGTAAAAGATCCTGCTATAGAGTATTAGGTCAATTAACAAAATATGAGTGACAGATTAAAGTAATGTATCAATCTGTGTATAACGATACATATTAAATTGTGTATAAAGCCCTGGCTGAGTAGCTCAGTTGGTTAGAGCATTGTCCCGGTACCCCAAGGTTGAGGGTTTGACTCCGTCAGGACACATACAAGAATCAACCAATGAATGCTAAATAAGTGGAACAATTAATTGATGCTTCTATCCCCTTCCTCTTTTTCTCCTTCCCCCTCTAAAAGTCAATAAATAAGAATTTTAAAAAATGTATATATACATTATACATCTGTAAGATATATAAGTTGTATGTACATGTACACATATATCTATATATACATTGTGTGTGTACATAATTTTATTTAGATTTAGATAAATGGATAGCTAGGTCACAAATGCTAAAACAAATGGGGTAAAATGTTAACAGGTGAATCTGGATAAAAGGCATATAAGTATTTTTTGTAACTTGATAAACTTAAAAGATTTTCCATAAAGAGGCTTTAGTATTTTTTAATGAAATGTAGCAAACCTTTTTAAATGTGTTGAAAACTTAGTTTTCCTTTTATCTCCAGGTAATATTTAAGAAACAACAACAACCTGTGTTACTACTTACCCTTAAAAATCCTATCTTTGGGATGCCTTGACATCTCCACAGACAGCAAAAAACACCTGGTATTCTAGCTGTGATGTTCTTCCCTAGTTACTGTCCCTCTATTTTCTCTTTCTTTGGGAACCTTTCCTCTGATGCTCAAGCACTTTTTCTCTGGGAACAATGAGAGGTTCTTCTCTTTATCAAGTCAGAAGAGAGCTACAAATGTATGGCCCTTCTACATCTTGGCAATGTATGTGAAGTGAAGATACAGATTTGGGAATCACTAACTTATATCAGAATTGATTCTAAACCTTGCTCCATTCTAGCAATAAGTTGTCATGGACATCTAATCTAATTTTATTATTAATTTTTTTGTGGGGAGGGGATCACAGGAGTCAGCACATCTGGAGTGCAATGGATAAACCTCACCCTGGGAAAACCACCTTCGTAATCATGGTATCTCCCCTGCCAGGTCAGTATATATAAACTAATTTTTAAAATAATAGTTCTATCGCCCTGGCCAGGTGGCTCAGTTAGTTGGAGCATTGTCCCGTACACTAAAAAGTTGCTGCAAGCTCAATTCTCAGTCAGGGCACATACCTGGATTGTGGATTCGATCCCCAGTCAGAAGATGCAGGAGGCAACAGATAAATGTTTCTCTCTCTCCTCCTCCTCTTTCTCTCTCAAAAATTAATAAAAATGTGTCCTCAGGTGATAATTAGAAAAAAATAATAGTAACTATAACTCTAGTCATATAAACTGTTAACATTTAGAGACCTAAAGAAAATTTTCAGCATCTTTTAAAACACATTTTATATATATTTTTTGCTCCAAAATAAATACGACAGTGTGATCCAAAAAAGATTTTCAAGTAAAAACTTGTAGTAATTGTTGAAGTTCTATGACAAAAGTAAATGAAAATAATAAAAAAGATCAATGTAAATTTCCAAATGTTAGTTTATTCATGCTTTTTTAAAGGAATGATGGTGATAGTGGCTATCAGATTGCTAATGGTATTTAGAGTCCACTGGGTATGTTTTAAAACAGGGGTGGGGAATATCCAGCCCACTGGCCATAAAAGGCCCTCAAAATCATTTGGTCTGGCCCTTCCAAGGCATTAGGGTGAGTTAAATGCTTGACCAAATATAGCAGGCTAATTCTGTTTAAATATTTATTTTTGAAAGTATTACATATGTCCCTAGCAGGCTAATTTTTAAGTTGATAATTTTGTATGGCCCACAAATGATGTTATAAATATCCAATGGCCCTTGGCAGAAAAAAGGTTCCCCACCCCTGTTTTAAAAGAATGCCATACAGTTTTTGTATACCATACCAGAAATTAGATCTCTGCAACTCCTTAAGCTTAATATGACAAGTCTTAGATCACTTCAATGTGACAGGAGGTACATACTTTTTCAAAATTATTTTAGATACACGAGGAAAAGATTTGAAGACCACAAATAAAACCTATCCTTTCAATAGAACAGGTGAGAAGAGCTGTCAGACACCACCAGCAGGTAGAGCAGCAGTTCTCAACCTGTGGGTCGAGACCCCTTTGGCGGTCGAACAACCCTTTCACAGGGGTCGCCTAAGACCATCCTGCATATCAGATATTTACATTACGATTCATAACAGTAGCAACATTACAGTTATGATGTAGCAACAAAAATAATTTTATGGTTGGGTCACAACATGAGGAACTGTATTTAAAGGGCCAGAAAGTTGAGAACCACTGAGCTAGAGGGAGGTGGGCCGAGGGTCAGGACAAGAGAGACTAACCCCACTTAGAGCTGAGTAAATGGATATGAACACAAAGACGTCAGGGGATTGATGGAGCCAGCTTCCGGTGAGGGAATGGGCAGAGGACAGCCTTCTAGTTATCTTGAAGCTCAAAGTTTCAAAAATAAAATTCTCTAATTTACTGAAACTCATTCCAAACAAGTAACTTTACCATTTACAACTCTCCCCACTTTTCCCATTTCCTATCAAAATTTACTTTTGAAGAGAAAACGGTTTTTATTTTAAATATGAATAACGCTAATGCTAATTTCTAAAATATGAAAAGTAGTCAAATTAATTTAATCATTAAAATACTCATATGTTTTGAAAGACGTAAACTACTACAAGCATCTAAGCAGCCAGAAATAAAAATTGCTGAGGGAAGAACAGGGGTGAATGACTGAGCACTTGTGACCCTATAAGGTAGGTAGATATTATTTCCATTTTACAAATGGGGAACCTGAAATTCAAAGAGGTGAAGTAACTTATCATTACACGAATACATGGCACAGTCAGAGTCTGGCCCAAGCCTGACTCTAAGGAGGAAGCTTACTATTTTCTACCCAACTACGTGGCTCAAGGTTGCTTCTGAATCAGAGACTAAATTATGTTTAATTACTGAATGGTAAGTTTACTTTCTCATGGTCTAATTCTTTGAAAAGCAAGCCTATGTATTAGCAGCACAAACTAGGAATCTAAGAACGTTTCACTCCTTTACTATAATGGGTAACAATAGCTTAATAGAACACAATAAACCAAGAATTTTTCCTCAGTTATTGATATCAAATGTCCTTCAACAGAAGAATATGCAATTCTCTGTGGCTGCTTGAGTTCTACTTGTAAAATATTAGACATAAATAAGCTTATCTGGACTGAAAAGGAAAAAAAAGCAAGAATACACAGCAAAAGTAAGGATTCTAATCCAGTGAATAAATGAGGAGTATGTATCTTTATTGAACAGCTGAACATTTAATTTTAAATGCAGTATATTTTTCAGGAATTTAGGTACTAAAACCATTTTCTTTTTACAAAACTCTGGAACATGAACCAAATTCCATGATTAATTGAATGATTCAGTGACTCAATATCAAACACCATGCTGTTGCTTAAAACCAATAAACTTATTAGGAGGAAAAGCACACTTACCTGATAAGCACGTCATTAAGCCCAAGGCAAGCATAGCACCAGCCAACACTGTCAAACGGTTATAGCGCATTGCCATAATGGCTGCTATAAAAAATGTCTTATCACCCAGTTCAGATACAATGATAACTGATATGGCAGCGACAAATGCATGGATAAACCCCAAATTAGTTTGGGTATCTGTATCTTCTTTATTGGTATGAACTGGGACAGCTGGTGTGAGTCCTTTCTGAAATAAAAAAATATATATACATCAGCTATTTTTTTAAAGAAGTCATTATTTACAATTCTTTTAGTTTGTATGTGAATTAAGATGTTTTTTACTGTCACGGTCATTAGACTTATTTACTATGTAATCACTTTGAAAGCCATCAGTAATGACAGAACCCTCTAATTGATGATTGCTACAATGCAGATCCAAGTACAATTCTACAAAACAATTTTTAAATAACTGTAGACCAACTATATCCACACATAAAAATTACCTTATTTTCTAAGAATTTGTGAGCTGAGATTAAGTTCTTAGCTTTTTATTTGTAACTGGTGTGAAAGACCAGGGTATGCTTATCAAATATCCAAATAACAGGAAGCTGAGATAAATTTCATTAACACTTTAGAGGACAGAGTAAGATTCAGAAAGCTCTCAATAAGCTGGAGCAAGAGTTGACTGTAGCTAAGATGAGGTCTAATATAGCTGGATATATCGATGGTCCTACACTAACAGCTAAAAATATCCTAAGAGATAATATGGCCTGATAAAAAGACAAACCAGTGCTTTGGTTGATATTCAAGTTGAAAATGTGACAAAGCTCCAAAAGGGCAACAAGCACTTTAAAGCATCGGCCGCCAACTGGTGGTCCGTGAGGTCCAAAAGGTTGGTGACCGCTGCTTTAAAGAGTTAGTGACATGTCCATCATTCTACGATGCTCATTCTTTACCAGTGGTTCTCAACCTTCCTAATGCCGTGACCCTTTAATACAGTTCCTCATGTTGTGGTGACCCCCAACCATAAAATTATTTTCATTGCTACTTCATAACTGTAATTTTGCTACTGTTATGAATCGTAATGTAAATATCTGATATGCTATATGTGTTTTCCGATGGTCGCGACCCACAGGTTGAGAACCGGTGCTTTACCCAAAGTTGCACACTGGTTCTGAGGCACCACATTTTTAATATTTTATTTTTTATTAATGTTATTTGTTAATTCATACTAGAACCGGTTCTGAGGCACCACATTTTAAGAAAAACTAATCATAAAATTTATATGGAACCACAAAAGTCCCCGAATAGCCAAAGGAATCTTGAGAAAGAACAAAGTACGGATCATGCTCCTTGATATCAAACTATATAATAAAGCTACAATAATCAAAACAGTATAGTACTGGCATAATCACACACACACACATCAATGGCATCAACTAGAAATAAATCCTCACTTATAGTCATCCTATAACAAGGGAGGAAATAATATACAATGGGATAAAGACAGTCTCTTTAGTAAGTGGTGCTGGGAAAACTGGACAGATACAAGCAAAAAAATTAATCAAAGATATGATTCATGCATGCACATGCACAGACACAGGCATATTATGAAATCTTGTCATTTGTGACAACATGGATGGGCCTTGAGGATATTATGCTAAATGAAATGTCAGACAAATACTGTATGGTTTCACTTACTTATGGAATCTAAAACAAAACAAAACAGAAAATAGACTATAGATTGAGAACAAGCTGATGGTTACAAAGGGAGAAGAGAATAAGATTATATCTATATCTATATATTATCTATCTACCATCTATCTATCTATAGAAAGAAACCAATTCCTTGTAGGCTCTAAGTCTTCAGATAGATACAACCAGAAAGCACTCTGCAATTATGCATTCACTACCCAGAAGTATAGAGTTAACAACTGTGGGGCAATCTCTGACGGATGAGGGAAGTTGGTTCTGAGGTTCATTCTATAAGGCTCCTTCACAGTCTCAGCAGAATTCAGTACTAGTCACTCATGCAAAGGCTAACTTGAAAATGCAGTGGAGTACATGCATTTACCTCCTTCCCTGGACTGACAATGTGAAAGAATACTGGCATGTTCTGAGAACAGGAAGCAAACCATCAGATGAATGATTGGGGTAGCAAGATAAAATAGGGCCCAGACTGAAAATCCTGTATGGTTATGGCCCAGCTTAGAGGCAAGCAAGAAGCCTTTAGAAGTTTTTGAGTAGAAGACACAAACATGATTAAAGCACTGTGACTTATACTACTGTACATCAGGGCTAAAAAAGAATACCAGCCACCAGACCAATTAATTAGGAAGTCAGCTGCTCAAAACCAATGTTAATAATAGGGAAGGAAAAAAATTCTGTACATTATGGAAAGAAAATAAACAGAACTTTAAAAAGAGGGGAGAATCAAAGATGATGGTTAAGGTTTTCCATCTGGTTGACTAAGAGAAATACTAGTATTCCTACAAGATATGTGGGAAAGAGGAATAAAAATAAGGGATTTGGTTTCAGACACATTCAATTTGAGGTGATAAAAAAGCATTTCAAATGAAGGTTTCCAAGAAGTCATACAAATGGGACCCCTGATTTTAGCCTCAGAGCATGTATCTGGGAGCCTAAATTTATCAGTTAGAGCAAGTAGACGAAATTCCCATAGGAAAAGGCCTAGAGATTAAGTTGAAAAGCCTTAGGGAATGTCTATTTTTAGGGAAAAGGGGGTGGGAGAAGAGAAAGAAAACAAAAACTGTCTTAGATATTTAGAAAGCCAGGCAAGAGAACACCACAGATGGTCAAGATAGGAACAAACACCATTCACTGAGCTACTAACTAACTAGATGCCAGGTATTTTCATATACATTGTTCAAATACTCAAAACCTTAAGAACTGTCATCCAACTTAACACAAGAGGAGTAACAGAGGACCAATAATGTTAAATAATTTTTCCCACGTTCATACAGCAAAGATGGGGTCCAACTCTTCAAAAAGTAGAGAGGTAACAGTGTCAAAATGAGAACTGAAAAAGAGCCCTGCGTTTAGCAATTAGGTAAGGTAAAGTTATACTTCAAAAATGAAATTTCAATAAAAAGACAGGGGCTCAGCCCTAGCTGGGTGGCTCAGTTGTGGAGCACTGTCCCATACAACAAAAGGTTGCAGGTTCGATTCCTGGTCAGGGCACATACCCAGGTTGCAGGTTTGATCCCCAGTTGGGGCACGTATGGGAGGCAACCGATCAATGTTTCTCTCTCACATGGATTTTTTTTCTCTCTGTCCCTGCCCCCTCCCCGTCTAAAATCAGTAAAAACATTTCCTCAGGTGAGGACTAAAAAAAGGAATAATAAAAAGACAGAGGCTCAAGCCAGACAATGGAAGACTAAAGCAAAGTAAAAAAGCAACTAATTTCCTAGATAGAAATTTGGTTGATAAAACTGAATAGAAACTACAGGCATACCTCAGAGATACTGTGGGTTCAGTTCCAGACTACCACAATAAAGCGAGCCTCGCAATAAAGCAAGTCGTAATCTTTCTGCTGGTGAAGGGTCTTGCCTCGAATTTGTAAAGAGCGCAACACCTGTGAAGCGCAACAAAGTGAAGCGCAATGAACTGAGGTATGCTTATAATGCAGTCAAGATGAGTTAAATCAATGGCCTTCTTTCTTTGCCCAAGTAGGAAAGAACCTATGGGCATGTGTATGCAGACAGGAACCAATAGAAAGAATAAAGATATTGAGGAAGAAAAATACTGGAGGTCAGAGAATAGGCACATGGACACAGAGAAAAGGTATGGGAAGGATGATAGTTCTGTCCAGTCTAAAGGCAGAAGGTATGGGCAGAGAAGCAAATACTTAGATGTGTACAAGAGAGTCAGATGCGGTGACTATTCTGATACTCCACTCTTCAATTATAGTGTAATGAAATAGTAATGAAATACAGTGTTTTCCTTGGTACAAATACCACTATTTCATTTTATTTTCGGTCTGAAATCCAAAACATTTACATCTTGAAAGCAGGGTCAACAAATTATAATTAGAAATTAACTTGCTTTACTCAAAGTTAAAATTAGTTACAAACTGAAGAACTGTAAAAAGAAAAAAGTATGCTCATTTAGAAAGTATTCTTTTCTACTTTCATGATCTTCAAGGAAAAAAATAACAGTCAATAATGAAAAAATAATTCCTTCTAGTTCCAGAGTTCAAATGAACACATATGTTTGACTACTGAAACATAACAAGATACCTACATCAGAATCTTCATCTACACAAAATACTAGGGAAGATGAAGATACTTTCTTGGAAAAAAGACTGATATCCCTGCAAAAAAAATCAAAAAGTACTCAACAAAAGTTACCACACAAGAGGTTAGGTTATTTAAAGATAAAAAGAGTCAGAAGGAAATGCTTAGAATTGCCTTAAAACTGTCTCCTAGCCATTACTTTATTATCAGAAGCCAGGAAACCTTTTTCAGAAGTTGGAAAGTGTGCACAAAAATATACATTCAACTTCAACTATGACACCATGGATAAACCTGGTTTTTAAAAATTGCACTACAATAAAAGATTATATTTTATTATAAATTTTCACTATCGGTCCGGCTGGCATGGCTCAGTGGTTGAGTGTGGATCTATGAACCAGGAGGTCAGGTTCGATTTCCAGTCAGGGCACATGAGGGTTGCAGGCTCAATCCCCAGGAGGGGGCAGGCAGGAGGTAGCCAATCAATGAATCTCTCTCATATTGATGTTTCTATCTTTCTCTCTCTCTCCCTTCCTCCTCTCTAAAATCAATAAAAATATATTTCAAAAAAATAAATTTTCACTATCATTTCTTTTCATGAATGGTTTAGTCTGTTTTTTAAATATTTTATTTTTTATTGTTACTTGTTAATTCATACTAGAATAATACATATTTAACAAATACATTTTTATTTTAATGAATGTTTTAACAACTTTATTTTTATGAATGTTGTTTTTAATGGATTAATAAATTTGGACATTTGAATGTATTAAGTGTTTCACTGATTTTAATGAATTGCTTTGATGGTAGAACACCAGGCAATGAATTTGGCAACATAATGTTCACTTCATTCTGACACAGCAATCCTGAGCAAGAAAAGCATTCTCACATCTCCTGGCCTCAATCTTAGCTATAAAGCGGCTAGAACTGGGAGACTGGACTACAGGAAGCAGAACTGTTAACTTAATGAAAATGAAAAAAAGTTCAAATATTGTGTGGAAGGCCTTCTCACAGTTAAAAGATAATAAATAAAAGAAATGCCAAGAAACAGTAAATATCAAGAATTTGTACTGGGTCAGATAATAGGCTTTATCAACAGTGCTACTTAACCAGAACAGTTCTTGGGATTTCTAGAATATACAGCAAATTAAAAATTACCTTTATTAAATCTATCTAACCTCCCTCAACTAAAAGGACTTAATGCTTCTTATATTACATGCTCAGCTTAGGGAAGGAATAAGAAAAAACTGAGTAAGTCACTAGAAGCATTAACTGCATAAATGAATACAAATGATCAACAGTACTTCTATTCATGAGTTTGTATACTGGGGTTTAATTGTCAAGTTCAAAGTGAACTCCCCCAACTTTTATCTGATCATAGAGAAAAAAAATACCCAAAGTAGAAAGCTGTTAGAAATTCAGTTATCTTGCTTCAAAGCACCCTGTAAGATATAACTACATTTTAATAATACATCTTTCACTTGAATGATGACCAATAAAGGAGAGATTTCTCCCCCTCCATTTTCAGAAATCCACTGTCACAGTGGCATGAAAAGGGTAAGTTTAAATAGCCAACCTTTAAAAAATGTCTTCTAACATGCTGTAGTACTGTAAGTAGAGAAAATAGTTGAGCCTATCAAAAAATTGCATGAAAATATAATTAAAACAATTGGATTCTACTATGATATAGAAATTAGAATATATTCCTATCAAAAATATCAAGAATATATCAAAATATTAAAGACAAAAAATCATATATTGTGCCTGCCCCTTGCCTCCACATCCAATTTCAAAGACAAGGATCCTTAAGGCCACTTAAATATGCTCACTAGATACTGATGACTTTATTTTATAAGACTAGATTTTTCACCCAAGTTGTCTAAAGGGTATTATTTTGTATCTCAAAAGTCGTTGTATGACTAAAACTGTAATGAAAGGCCTAGAAAATTACATTCAAAATACCTCTCTCACTCACAAAGTTATTACTTAGCCCAAAATAATTATTGTTTGAGAAGAAAAAAAAAAAGAAACTTCCAGTGAGTTATATGACAGGAGGCTAAATGATAAACTCTAAGAATAAATGTCATGAATCAGCATTTCGGAGCTGGAAATGGCAAACAGGGTCAACTAAGCCCAGGAGCGAGGAGCCAGAGAGAAACCCCTTTGAACGCGGTAGGGAAGCCCTCCCAGAGGACAGGTATCTGCTGGTTCTTGGAAGGTGGGCAGGTTCTGACCAGTGGGCTCCCAGCCCACCCCAGCCTTTTTCGGGAGACCCTTTGTTGGAGAGCCTTGCCACGAGCACATGGCACGGTCTCCGGTTCGAGTGGAGCACGTGGGCACGGGAGCGGTGCCTGAAGAGCCTGGAGGCCGACTGGAGCCCGATCCTGCAGAAACCTGAACATCCTGCTGGAGAGGCTGGCCTGCCATCAGCAGGCAGGGGCCACTCGGGGAACATTTCCGAGAAGTAAAACTGAGCTCAAAGTTTAGGAAGATTCGCCGGGTGGCGACCGGCCCGGTATCGCCTCGGGTGGAAGGGGTGGGGGTGGGGGCTGGAGTGCCAGTCGCAGGACAGAAGACCTGAATTCAGGCATTCAAATGGGAAGTGAGGAGACAGCCCGGGACGGGTCTAGGGAGGAAATGCTGAGTTTGAATACAAGCGATTGGGTGGTTCTAGTGACATCCACTCAGACATTCACGGATCCCTACTTAGCGGAGGCCACGGGACGTTCCGGCGCACGGACACGTCGAGCGGTGGCACCCTCGCCGCCGCAGCCCTCGGGGCTACCGCCCAACACTGGCCATCCCTCTGCGAGCCTAAGGGCCGCTTCCCGCAGGCAAGAGCACGTTCTTAAAAAGTGAGAGTCACGCTCCAAATACCCAGGTCCATTTGTCAAAAGACAAGACAAAAAACACAAGTCCGGCAAAGCTGAATTGGGGCCAACAGCTCGGGATAAGCTGCTCCAACAATGCAAAGCCCGGCGTTCTTTTGCCCTGGGAATAACGAAAAGCCTCCCGGCTGCCCTCGGGGCTCAACTTCCCGCTCGGGACGAGTGCTCCCCGCTCCCCGCGCCACACCGCGCATCTGGCCGACCAGACCCCGTTCCTCAGCAGCATCCC
>NW_005369442.1:2021033-2027246 GCF_000412655.1 Myotis brandtii | reverse complement strand
CCCGGCGCTCCGGGCAGGTACCTTCGCCACGTTCCTTTCCTCTCCTGCATCCTCCTCGCGCCCCACCCTGGACCCTCTTCCTCGCCCTGTGCCCACCCACCCGGGACTGCGCGGCTCGTTACTTCTGCCCCCTCCCGAGTCTCCTGCCCTGACAGCCAGGCCGGCCTTGCCTTTCTCTTTACTTTTCCTAGATGTCACACCAGCCCCCGCGCCCTGGTTACGTGGCACTTGGCGGCGAGAACCACCACACCTGGCCCGGTTCCGCACTCCCTCGCGGGTTCTCGACGCCGCCTCCGTCTTGGCGATCTACGGAGGACAAGGTTCTTAGAGGGCCAGGAGGCGATTATTTAAACAAACCTCTGAAATAGGACTTCGGCTGGAACAGACGAAAAATGTCAAACCTTGTTTTAGATACTATCTGTTTGCCAATAATCACACCCAGACCCAAAACATCGAACATTGCCCTTGTCCTGCAACGCCTTTCCGTTTTTGGATGTTTTGTGTTGCACCTATTTTAGACTGGCCTCTTAAAATGTTTGACTCTTGAAAGGAAATGTTTGGGATTTTTGAAGGATGGAGATTAAGGAGGGCAAGAGTAGAAAACGGGAAAGGGTGGTTGGTTGGGTTAGAGAATTTTTTTACATTTTATACTTTTAAAAAAGTTGAGCTATGTAGTTATCCAAAGTTTCACTGAGATAGTGCTAACCATGTGCCAGGCACTCTTCTAAATACTTGACATATATTAAACTTGTACTTTGTCAGGAACGGAGGAAGCTTATCACTAAATACTGGAACAAGAAATGAATCCACCAAAACTGTGGCAAAGTGGACAAAGGTACTTTGCGTTCACTGAAGAGCCATGTTATGTCTCGGGTCAGTAAAACTTTGGCCATGCTGTTCTTCCTTCTGTAATGAACTTCTTCCATTCTATCACTGTAAACTACTCATTCTTCCAAAACGTGTTCAGGCCAATACCTCTTCTTGCAGAATTCATCACTCCTTGCTTCCTGCCACTGTAGCTTATGCACGCGTCTGTTACTGTGGAAGTAACCAGGATTCCTCTTACACGGTTTTGGGGACAACTGTCTTGCCCCCCAGCTCATCTCTAGAGTGCAAATGTTTGAGCCCTCACAGACCCGTAATAGGAAACCCAGAAGTCCAGACTATCCTCCCTCCAGCTCTATCCCTGTGCATACAGGATTCGCTGTGCTTCAGAGGTACCTGAAAGAGAACCTAGTAGGTCAGTCTCATGGCTGAGGCAGAAGGGTAAATGCGGCAACATTGGCCATGTGTCCCTGATTCCTGGAAGGTGCTTGGCATATTTTTCTGGGGATGGCCCACCCCAGAGCTCTCCAACAGGAAGTGCTCCTGGCCAAATTCCCAGTCACCTCAGCAGATGAGGCAGCAGGGACTTAGGGTTACAGAGAAGGAGTTGGAGGGAGGACAGTCTGGACCTTAGGGTTTTCTGTTACTGGTCTGTGAGGGCTCAAACATTTGCACTCTGGAGATGAACTGGGAGGCACGACATGTACCCCAAACTGTGCAAGAGGCATCCTGGTTACTTCCACAATAATAGGCTGCCTATGCACTGGCCAGCTGTGCGAGGTGGCTCAGGGAAAAGGCAGCAAGGCTGCTTAGCAGAAGATGTAAACAGAGATAAAGCATTGTGCCCATGGGGAACCCGCCCAGTGCGGTCAGTGCAAGGTCAAGAGTCTGGGCCAGAGTGGAGTCTTGCCAGTCTGTCCCCAGGTCACCTTGATCCAAGGGCCCTCAGGTGCTGTCAGTCTAGGCTCCAGGTGTCAGATTCCAAAGTGATCAGCTCTTTCTGTGCTCAGTAGTGCTAAACCAGGGCTGGTCTAGCTTTCACTATTTTGAGGATTTAAAGCCATCATTATTCTATTCCTCCCTGGTGACGAACTCCTTTTAAAAACAAAACAACAGCCCTAGCTGGTTTAGCTCAGTGGATGGAGCATCGGCCCAAGGATGGAGTTTCAGCCCGGGTTCGATTCCTGTCAGGGGCCTTGGTTGCAGGCTGCGTGTGGAAGGCAACACAATTGATGTCTCTCTCTCTGTCTCTTCCCCTCCCTTCTACTCTCTCTAAAAATCAATGGAAAAATGTCCTTGGGTGAGGGTTAACAAAAAACACAAAACACCACCAACAACAAAACCCCAAAAACCAACAAACAAAACCATAGGCATGTCCTGATACCTTTGTTGGTGAACAATTTGAGCTGCTTACTTGACCCCCACCCAATAAGGTTATGGAAGGCTCTCCAATTCCAAGATGATTGGTTTTTTTGTCCTGGCCTACATGGATATATAGTCTCACTAAAATGTAACCACTTGCAGGCACCCTTCTGGTAAGAAACCCTACTACATGTGCATTACGTTGTATTTTAATGTTTATTATTCCTACCTCTTGACTGAATCTTAAGCTTTTAGGTGGTAAGAGTATGTCTTTTATCTTTATATCCCTAGCACCTAGATTTCCTAACATGGTAATAGTGATGGCCATCGTTACAGTAGTAACAGCAGCAGGCACTCTTTACTGAGTGCCTGTGCTGATCTGGGCAGGGCACCGGATGCGTTGCTTGAATGACCTCACAAGGTAGGTACTGTGATCCTCGTCTTTACAAATGAGAAATTTGAGACAGGTCAGGTGAGTTTCCCAAAATTACAGAGCTGGGAAGCGGCAGGATTGTGCTTGATATCTGTTTGTTGAACTTAACTGTGCCCTACTTACTGAAAATCCAATTATTTTAAATCCAGCCAATTAATGGTGAACGTTTTCATTTTCTAGTAGAGGAGAAGGCCCTGTCTCCGCTTGCTGGGTCCATGAGGAGGACGGCTTTCTGTCCTCTCTCGGAGCCTTAACCATTTCACCTCTGATGATGTAAAGCTGGGTAGAGTGACTGAGCATTCTAGGCTCGGCTGTGCCGCCTTTTTCCTCTCAGGTGGTGCCGCCCCCAGGGAAAAACAGTCTCCTCTGCTCTCCCTCGGGGCTGCCTGCTCCCAGCCCAGGGCAGCTTGCTTTTAATTTTTATTAAAATACAATTGAGCCCTAACCGGTTTGGCTCAGTGGATAGAGCATCGGCCTGTGGACTGAAGGGTCCCAGGTTCGATTCCGGTCAAGGGCATGTACCTTGGTTGCGGGCACATCCCCAGTAGGGGGTGTGCAGGAGGCAGCTGATCAATGTTTCTCTCTCATTGATATTTCGAACTCTCTATTCCTCTCCCTTCCTCTCTGTAAAAAGTCAATAAAATATATTTAAAATAAAATACAATTGAAGTTATTCCTTCCAACCTGGCTTCCCATCTCTCTCACTATTTTCTTCCCTATCTTTTCAGAAGGAGAAAAGAGGCAAGCTATTTCCTGAGCTTTCTTAGAGACCTCTCCCTGCACCCCCCACCCAAAAGGTGGACTAAAGCTTTTTACTTACACAGCCCACAGAGTAAAGGCTGGTTAGAGAAGCCAGGACAGGGATGATGAGAATGGAGAGGGGGAAGCAGAAACCAGAAACTTTATATACTAAGAGTCAACTGAAGGTCATTCATAATGAAAGAGAAGGCACTTGGCAAATTGAAATGTAAGTTAATGACAAATAGCAACTTACAACCTACTTGACCTTCTCAACTCTAAAGCACTTTTGCTGTGTGCACCGAAGCATACCGCTACCCATAGGCACACTAAAACCCTTATTAGATGGTGGCACCTGGCCCCTTGAAGGGGACCTCTGCTGGTCCAAGCGAAAGGGGGAATCTGCCCTTTCAGGCCCATTCTTGGACTTTTCTGGCCTTCTACAGTGGGAAGAAAATTCAAAAAGGAATGCTAAATCTGTGCTTCAAGAATTCTCATTTGTCCAACTCTTTGCTTGCCATTTCCATCTGGATCTCTCACAGGCATTTCAAACAAAGCCTGGGCAAAATAGGTCTCTGATTCCGCTCCAAATACTGGTTCCTTCCTCAGGCTTCCCATCTCAATGAATGGAACTAGCAACCCTATTAGATTCCTCTTATTTTCTCCTACCCCACATCCAACCCACCAGCAGGTTCTGTTGGCTCAACCTCGAAGATAGACCCTGAATCTGCTCACCTCTCTCTATCTCTGCTGTTACCACCTTATCCAAGCTTGGTGTCATCTCTCACCTGGACTATTAAAATAGACTCCTAAATGTTCTCCCTGCTTTCATTCATCCCAGTCTATACCCAACAGCCAGTGTGAGCTCTCAAAATTAAATCATTTTATTCTCCTCCTTAACATTATCTAAAAGCCCTTAGAATAAAGTCCAAAGTCCCTGTCTCTGAATTAAGGTCTGTATGAGCGAACCTCCACCTGATGTGTGACTTCATCTCTTGGTTTTCTCTACCTCACGGTGCCAGGCCCAAGCAAGCTGGTTTCCTCAGGACCTTTGTCCTTTCTGTTTCTCTTCTTAGAACACTCCCTTTCCAGGTCTTCGGATCACTGAGGGTAAATCTCACCTCCTCAAGAGAGATCTTGCTGCCTGTCCATCTAAAGTAGACCCCCTCTCCTCACCCTGTCACTCTCTATCTCACCTTTTTTAAAAAAACATTTTAAAGCTTTTTTTAAATAGCACTTATCACTATCTGAAATTACCTTGATTATGTAATTGTTTACTTGTTACATTTATTATCTGTACCTGGCAATTGAAATGTAAACTCCTTCAGGGCAGAAACATTACCTGTTCTGCCCACTGTATTCCCAAGGCCTAAAACAGCGTCTGGCCATGGAAAATACTAATCATTAGTTTGATGAAATTTTGAGAATAAAAAGAAAAGACTAGTTTTTTTTTTCCTTTGCTTAATCCCTTCACCTTTCACCCAACCCCCAACCCTCTAACCCTCTGACAGTTGTCAGACTGTTCTCTGTATCTATGAGTCTGCTTCTGTTTTGTTTGTTAGTTTATTTTGTTTACTAGATACCACATGTAAGTGGAATCATACGGTACTTGTCTTTCTCTGACTGGCTTATTTCACTTAGGATAATACTCCACAGGTCCGTCCACGCTGTCACAAAAGGTAAGATTTCCTTGCTTCTTACAACCGAGTAGTATTCCGTTGTGTAAATGTACCATAGCTTTTTTATCCACTCATCTACTGATGGACACTTGGACTATTGTAAATAAAGCTTCAATGAACACAAGGGTGCATATATTCTTTTGAATTAGAGTTTTGGGTTTCTTTGGATATATTCCCAGAAGTAGAAATGCTGGCTCATAAGGCAGTTCCATTTTTAATTTTTTCAGGTAATACCATACTGCTTTCCACAGTGCTGCACCAATCTGTATTCCGACCAATAGTGCACGAAGGTTCTCTTTTCTCCACATCCTTGCCAACATTTGTTGTTGGTTGATATATTGATTGTAGCCATTCTAACAGGTGTGAGGTGATATCTCATTGTGGTTTTAATTTGCATTTCTCTAGTGATTAATGATGTTGAGCATTTTTTCATATATCTACTAGAGGCCCAGTGCATGAGATTCGTGCACTCAGGGAGAGGGGGTGTCTCTCAGCCCAGCCTGAGCCCTCTCACAGTCCAAGAGCCCTCGGGGGATGTCCAACTGATGGCTTAGGGAGTGGGCCTAAGCCGTCAGTCTGACTTCCTTAGCGCTGCTGCAGAGGCAAGAGAGGCTCCTGCTACCGCCGCTGTGCTCACCAGCCATGAGCCCAGCTTCTGGGCTTCTGGCTGAGGGCGCTCTCCCTGTGGGAGCGCACTGACCACCAGGGGGCAGCTGCTGCATTCAGCATCTGCCCCCTGGTGGTCAGTGCACATCATAATGACCTGTCGTTCTGCTGTTCAGTCAATTTGCATATTACCCTTTTATTCTATAGGATTGGCCATCTGTATGTCCTCTTTAGAGAAGTTTCATAGACACAGACAACAGTATGGTGATTACAAGAGTGAGAGGGGATTGGAGGGTTAGAAGAGAGTAAAGGGGCGATAAATGGTGATGGCAGGAAACTAGACTTGGGGTGGTGAACATACAATACAGTTTACAGATGATGTATTATAGAATTTTATACCTGAAGCCTATATATTTTATTAACCAACTAGAGGCCCGGTGCACAAAAATTTGTGCACTCGGGGGGAAGGGGGGAGTCCCTCAGCCCGGCCTGTGCCCTCTCGCAGTCTGGGACCCCTCAGGAGATAACGACCTGCTGGCTTAGGCCTGCTCCCGGGTGGCAGAGGGCAGG
>NW_005369442.1:1994353-2019846 GCF_000412655.1 Myotis brandtii | reverse complement strand
TGCCTGGCTGCCGGTCGCCATCTTGGCTGACAGTTAATTTGCATATCTCCCTGATTAGCCAATGGGAAGGGTAGCAGTCATACGCTAATTACCATGTTTCTCTTTTATTAGTGTAGATGTCACCCCAATAAATTCAATTAAAAAAGAAAAGACAAAAATGAATCTAGATATAGAGATAGTCTGGCTCAAACACACAGGTTTCAGATCTTGTCATACCTTCCCCTTTAGGGTCAGCCTCTCTCCACACACATACCTTCCTCCCAAAAGGCCTGAGCAGTTTGGAAGGGTTTTCTTTTATTTTTTTAAAATATGTTTTTATTGATTTTAGAGAGGAAGAGGAAAGAAGAGGGAGAGAGAGAAAAGAAAATCCACAAGAGAGAGAAATATTGATCGGATCGAACCCACAACCTGGGCATGTATCTAGACTGGGAATTGAATGGATGACCTTTCATGCACGAACGATGCTCAACCACTGAGCCATGCCGGCCAGGGCTGGAAGGGTTTCCTGCACATTCTTTGTCATTTAACTAATTCTGAGAGATAGAGTTCATTTTACTTTTTGCTCGCATCCTAGTGAGTCCATTCGTAGCCAAAGACAAGAATTGGTCTTTAACTCACCAAGAATCCTTCAACTCAGAATATCCCTCCTCCTCAAATGATTGCCAGGTCCATTTAGGTTTGACAGCCACTGAGGCCCCAACCTCCATCCTCTAAGCCCTTCCTCCAGATGAAAGGAAACCATCTTAGGCTATTCCCTCCATTACCAAATCAATGCAAGAAGTTTGGTGGTGTGATTCAGGGCAGAGAGCTGGTTGGATGGAAATTGGGAGGGAGTGATGCTCTTTCACTAAAGCAAGGCTTGAGTATTAGTGAGAAATTGGGTCAAAATCATGTGGACTAGATGAATACAAATTCATTAAAATAGATGAAGGTCTTTAAAATTGAAAGGAGTTTAGAGACAGGAAAGGCAATATCAGGGAAAGGGGGCCCAGGAGGTATGAAGACATACATTCACAGAGGATAGAGGAATGTTACAAGATAAGGGGAAGAGGGGGGCACTGGGTGGGCTTTGAACTTGGAAATGGATATCCTGCAGGAGAGTGACCGATTAGGAGAGGACAGGGGACGTAAATTAAGGGAGGGTCCCATTAGAAAGGGTCATGAAGAGACAAAGAGCAGCCAGCCTTTATAAACCCATAGACAAAGAAACTCAGGAACTGAACTGATTTTTTCCCATTAGAGAGAAAGAGAGAGAGAGAGCAGGTTTTTCCCATTTGTCCCCCGCCCCCAGCTTCCCCGCAGGGGGAGTTTGTATACGCTTGTAATAAACTCCCACATTTTTATTTAAAATATTTCAGTCCTCAAATTTTATTCTTCAAACTTCGCAGGACAAGAACCCACACAAGGAGAGTCTGCTCGCCCCAAACTCCGCGTAACAAAACGAGAAAAGTTGCTGCCCTGGTGTGGGAGACCCTCTGTTTCCTGTCCCCATGCTTTGGGAGTAGAGCTTCCCCGCCATGAAAAGTCTGCGGGCACTGAGATCTGCCCTCCCTCTCCCCACAGGCAGGCCTGCAGGACTGTGACTGACATGGTATCCCAAAGGGTAGAGGAACAGCCCTGCTTCCACCAGCACCAGAAACATCTTTCTTAGTGGACAACACCAATTTGGGAATACTCTTGCTGAAAATGATGCAAAGAGATTTCTCCATTCTGTCCCACTCCCCCCAAAAGGTAGCTGGAGAAACAGCCTAAGGAGGACAAAATAAATTCGTACAAGGGCCCATCGCACTGTTTGTAGACGTAACAACCCAGCATCCATGTCAGGGATGGAGGCGCAAATGCCTCTAGGAATTTCAATAAAGAAAATAACCTGGTTAGGGTCTCTAGTCCAGTCTAAAGCAAGCAACCGTTGAGGGTCCTTGACGGCAAAGGGGCAGAGGTGGGGTTGCACCCCACTGGGGCCATGCTGACGGTCTCTGCCCAGGGTGAGGTTAGATGGGAAGCGGGATGCAGCTCTGCAGGGCTCTGAACGGCAGGTGGGGTGGGGAGTTTCCCATGTTCTGCAGAAAAGTGGTCCATCCTGAGCCGGGCGGGGGCCTCTGTCATCCCAGAGAAGCCAGGAGCCTCTGAGGAGCTAGAGAATGGAACCGGGCAGCTGGTGTCCCATTCTTCCAAAAAGGGGCACAGAGGGCTGGGCGCTGGACCGACGGGCGAATGAGTGGGCTGATTCTTAGCAGGGATACTCCAGGGGCCTCCTGCAGTTGGCAGAGCACTGGGAAGTACACGTATCACTCCCAGCTGACCGGGCTCACGGTGCTCACCCAGAGGAATCGCTCCATTTTGGGCAAGGGGTGGTGAAGACTGGTATGGAAGTCCCTAGGCCTGCTCCCAAACAAAGGGTCCTTTATGAAGGAGTGGCCATCATGATGACGTGGTGGTGGCTTTATGAAGGGAGAAGGGGTCAGTGGGAAGGGGGCCATAGCTAGTCTGGGCAGGCAGGAGAAAATGAGGCTGATATATGGGGCCAGTTCCCAGGGCCCAGAGTGAGTTCTGGTGGGGCTGGGGGAGACCAGTGTGCTCCCCACTGCTCCCCCGCAGGCCTGGCCAACACCAGGCAGGTCCCTGGGGAGCTCCCTTCAAATATCTTCTCCTGGGGAACTTCAGGGGAGGAGCTGGAGAGAGGAAGGGAAGGGGTAGCAGGAGAGGGGCTCCAGGAAGTGGGAGGGGATTTTTCTGAATGGGAACTCAATTCCGGCACGTGGGGGATGGTCAGGAGAGGGAAGCCACCATGCAGCCACATAGGGGGCAGTCTTTACAGACCCAAACCTGAGACTAGAGCAGTGGAGGCCTTTCCTCAGGGTGGCCCACCAGGGGTTTCAGGAAAAAGAAGAAAAGCTGCCCATTACCCTTCCCCTGCCATGAGTTAGGCGGGTCCCTCGGTCTCCCACCCCACCCCCAGCACCTGCGCTCCTTCTGCTCTTCCCTGGTACCCCAGCCCCAGCTGCAGGGCGCTCCCCAAGTTTACCAGACATTCTAAATTGTCAAGGAAGAAACAAGAGATCTAAAGTTTTATGTGAAATTTTCTAATTTTAAATTAGGACTGCATTTCACTAAATGTAACAGAAAATCCAAAACAGCATCTAGCATAAATTTGATAAGATGTTTTTCTTTTTCTTTTTTTAAAAATATATTTTACTGATTTTTTTACAGAGAGGAAGGGAGAAGGAGAGGAATAGAGAGTTAGAAACATCGATGAGAGAGAAACATCGATTCAACTGCTTCCTGCACACTCCCTACTGGGGATGTGCCCGCAACCAAGGTACATGCCCTTGACTGGAATCGAACCTGGGACACTTCAGTCCGCAGGCCGACACTCTATCCACTGAGCCAAACTGGTCAGGGCAAGATGTTTTTCTTTCAAGAGAGGCATTTCAGAACAAATTCTGCAGCTCCATAGTGACCAAGCATCCAGGTTCCTTCCAGCTCTCTGTTCTATTATTCTTAGGGTGTGGCCTTTATCTTCATGATGCAGTAAGGCTGTGAGAGCTCTAACAGCCTGTTCCAGGCAGGACTGGCTGAAAAAAGAACAGGGAAACGGGTACATGTCTTTTAAGGAAATGTCCACAAAACACATCTGTTTCTGCCATTCCAGTCGCTGGGCTTTTATATATATATATATATATAGATAGATTAGCTAGAACCTAGCTGTATGGCCACAGCTAACTGCTGTGACATTTCCCATTTGTGCATGGGTGGGGTCCAGCTGGCCCACCCCAATGAGGGCCCATTGGGCCAGACTGGTGGAGGGGAAGGGCCGTGGGCTGTTGGCCGGCCAGCCCTACCCTCATTTGGGGTGTTGGGGGCCGATTCAGGCTGGTTGGCTGCTGCAGTGCCACTGGTTGTTATGGTCGTTCTGCCATTCCAGTCGCTGGGCTTTTATATATATATATATATATAGATAGATTAGCTAGAACCTAGCTGTATGGCCACAGCTAACTGCTGTGACATTTCCCAAATTCCCTTACAGGATATATGTATATATATATATATATACACACACACACACACACACACACACACACACACACACACATATATATATGCATATATACATATGTGCATATATAAGTATACTAGAGGCCTGGTGCACAAAGTTCATGCACTTGGGGGGCCAGGAGAATGGGATCCTCAGCCCCGCCTGTGCCCTCTCACAGCCTGGGAGCCCTTGGGGGATGTCCAATTGACGGCTTAGGCCTGCTCCCTGTGCTGCCATGGAGGCAGGAGAGGCTCCCGCCACCGCCAGCTGTGAGCCCGGCTTCTGGCTGAGCGGTGCTCCCCCTGTGGGAGCGCACTGACCACCAGGGGGCAGCTCCTGCGTTCAGCGTCTGCCCCCAGTGGTCAGTGCGCATCATAGCGACTGGTCATTCGGCCGTTTGGTTGATTTGCATATTAGCCTTTTATTATATAGGATATATGTTTGTATACATATATAGAGTTATTGTAAGGAATTAGCTCAGGTGATTGTTGGGGCTGATAAGTCTATTTCAAGGCAGGCCAGCAGACTAGAAACTCAGGCAATATTTTTATATTACAGTCCTGGGGTAGAATTTTTTCTTCCTCAGGAGACCTCAGATTTTGCTCACCTTCAGCTTATTGGGTAAAGCCCACCAAAATTATTGAGGGTAATCTCCTTTAAAATAAACTGATCATAGATGTTAATCACATCTATAAATATCTTCACAGCAATTTCTAGATTAGTATTTGAACAAACAAGCATCATAGCTTAGCAAAATTGACATATCAAGTTAACCATTACAATCACATTTCAAAATTTTATAAAACTGTGCTGGTAAAACAACACCTACACAAGTTGGGTCTGGCATACCATCTGCCAGTTTGCTATTCTTTCTCTATGTGCTGGAGCAAGAAGCTTACTCCTTTCCAGATGTGTGTATGTGTGTGTGTGTGTGTGTGTGTGTGTGTGTGTGTGTGTGTGTGTGTGTGTGTGTGTGTGTGTGTGAGAGACATGCCATTGAGTCAGCTCTGACTCCTAGCAACCATGTGAATGAATGATGTCCACAGTGTCCTGTCCTTACAATCTTACCCAGATCCTGCAAAATCATGCCTATGGCCTCTTTTATGGAGCCAATCCTTCTCATATTCTGTGTTCCTCTTTCCCTGCTGCCTTCTATTTTCCCAGCATTATTGTCTTTTTCAAAGAACCCTGCCTTTTCTTCATGTGCCCAAAGTAGGATAGCTTCACTTTTGTCATTTTTGCCTCCAGTGATATTTTAGGCTTAACTTCATCTTTTTTAAAAATTTATTTTTACTAGTGACCCATCATGCGAAATCACGTGAGACCTGGGGCCCTTTCCCCCCTGGCCCTCCCTCCCCCCTCCCCTGCACCATGGGACTGCTCTGAGTCCTGGAGTCCCGCCCCACATGGCCAGCGAGCTGCGGAACAGCCCCGAGTCCTGGAGTGCTGTCCCGATGCCCTGCCTCCAGGCCATGCATAGCGGCCACCAGGCCCCGCCCCCATGGAGCACACACAGGGCTGCAGAAGTCGCACAAAGCGGCCGCCGGGACCCCCACACCCCTGCAGGGCCACAGGAACCCTGGTGGAAGCCGCACAGAGCGGCCACCAGCCCCGCCCCTGCTGCCCCACCCCCACTGTGTGCACCACCATTTTGTGACAACGTTACAGCGTGAGGGTCAACTTGCATATTACCTCTTTATTATATAGGATTGATTTCAGAGAGGAAGGGAGAGGGAGAGAGAGATAGAACATCAATGATGAGAGGGAATCATTCGTCAGCTGCCTCCTGCACGCCTCCTACTGGGAATGGAGCCTGCAACCTGGGTATGTGCCCTTGACCAGAATCAAACCCTAGACCCTTCAGTCTGTAGGCTGACGCTCTATCCACTGAGCTAAATTGGCCATGGCTTGACTTCATCTTTCTTGTGGTCTGGGTATCCATAGAGCTCTCCTCCACAACATACTTCAAATGAACCAATGTGTTTCCTATCAGCCTCCTTTGCTGACCAACTTTCACATACATACATGGTTATTTACAGATCTACAATATAAGAATACCCTAACCGTACACCCTCCATACAACTGGAATCACACCTAATGGGAACAAGAGGCTTGCAGCAAACATGCCACATCCCACCCTTCCTGGGATACTGCACCGGGATAAATAGTCTCATTTTTTATTTTTTAAATTTAACCACTGTGTTGTTGAGATACTATCTGATAAACAAGACACTTTTCTCTTTGACCCTGTTCTAACTCATTAAGTTATTTTCACTTTAAAACCAGAACTTCTGGTGCTAGGTAGTGATACAGAGAGGCACAGGCGGGAGGACTGGGTGGGAAGGGAGGGAGCAGGGGCTAATAAATGCTCACGGCTCTGCCAGCCTAGAGTCCCCAGTCATTCCATTCCATTCACCCAGTACCACCCAGACAGAGAAAAGCCTTTCTACTCTCTCCTCATTCAGTTCCTCTTCACTTGTTTTTCTCTTCCAATGTTAAATTACATTGTACAGGCGGCCTAGAAAATGGAGGCATGTTGCCAAAAATGTCACTGATTTATAAGAGGGCTTTATATATTATGGACATTTATTTTCTCATTCTATTCTTACATGCATTGCAGTTGTTTTTCCTAATTTTAAAAACATTGTTTAGGATGTCTTTCACTGTAATTCTGTACATGCTTGTAGCTTTTCTCCATCTACTGTCATAATATTAGTACTAGAAGTGTGGCTAAAGTGGGCTCATTAAAAGCACTGACACAAAATTATATCACTTAGAAATCCATACTTTCATTAAGTCAAGAAGATAGAACTAAAATTATTTTTGCATAAATGTGCATCTTCTTTATGTGTCTCAATCCCTGCAATACATTTGTTTTACATATTTTTTATAATCATAAAAAATAAAAACAATTATAATTAAGTGAATCTCTTTTAGCCTTATGGGAAGCAAATTGGGTTTAAGTGCTTGATGTTTTATTTTCAAATGTCAGTCATCTCTATTGTGATTTTGTTTCTGCACAAAGTTTATTGGGAGTTGTCAGTTCTGAAGGAACTAAGAATAGAACAGGGTCTGTATTGTGGTGCTGTTTCTTTGGAAAAATAGCTTTCCGTAACTGAAAATCACAGAATGCTGATAGAAGGACAGTCTGACAGGCTTACTGCTTATAATGTACCTGAGTTTGACCCTCATTTGAATTGCTATTGATTCCTGTTAAACTCGTTCTTTGGATGGCAAAAACCATAATTTTAATGAGATGCCAACCCAGTGGAAGTATTGTCTCAAAGTGCTTTTTTTGTAACATCCGTTTTGGATCATATACAGATTTTTCCTTATGCCAAATTCCGCACTCTAGCCATATTATTACACTGTTTTCACATAGATTAAATGCCTACGAGTTGATAGATTTTGTATGAAACATACCAAGAACATGCATTTTCTTGCTCTTTTTTACACTTTTAAAAAATATATATTTGTATTGATTTCAGAGAGGAAGGGAGAGGGAGAGAGAGGTAGAAACATCAATGATGAGAGAGAATCATTGATCGGCTGCCTTCTGCACCCTCTCTACTGGGGATCAAGCCCACAGTCCGGGCATGTACCCTTGCCTGGAATCGAACACAGGACTCTTTAGTCCACAGGCCAATGCTCTATCCACTGAGCCAAACCAGCTAGGGCTTTTTCTACACTTCTTAAGGATTCATAACCATGAGCTGTTGCCTTCCATAATAGCTTATGATAGAAATTTGTCAATACTCTTACCTGTTGGTCAGGCTGGCTACATAATTTGCTGGGCCCAGTACAAAATGAAAATGTTTATAAAGCAGGAAAAAAAAGTGCAGTGAGAGGTACCAATGTAATAGGGATAATAGTAATACATGAGTAACTCAATGAACTTAAAAATTACAAAAATGATACCTTTGCTGTTACTTCTACATGATACAATAAACAATAATAGTTTATTAATGTGATATCTTGATTGATTATGAAAATTTTCTAGCTTACTGGTCTGAAAGTTCATCAAGATTTATTATTTTATTTCATTTTATTTTCATTTTCAATAGATCAGAAGTTCATTTCATGCAGTTTCTTTTTCAAGAGATACGACTGAAAGCTACATCAGTCGCTTGTGGCAAATGTACAATCACAAATAAATTTAGATCATTTTCATTTTGAAAAGAACCTGCTGATGCAATTGTTAGGAATCTTTACAGGCTGTGACAACACTAAGATACATTTCTAATACATTATTTTGAAATACAAACGTTAGTACTTTAATTTTTCTAAACAGATTTAATTCTTCATATGAATTAGTTTTATGTAAATCTGAATTTATTTTTAAGTATAAATTTATACAATAGTGTTTTAGTTTCTTCAGTCAACAGAAAGTGGCTTCATGATTTGGGTGTAATTCAAAAGTCCTATTTATGCTTTCTGTCATTGTAGCTTCAATTACAAAGGAAAACAATTTTTTTAAGTTTTTAATTGATTTTTAGAGAGAAAGAAAGCAGACGGGAGGGGGGTGGAGAGAGACAGGGGGAGAGAGAGAGAAATCAGAGTGAGGGAGAAACTTCCATCCATTGTCTTCCATACACACCCCAACCAGGGATTAAACACTCAACCTGTGTAGGTGCCCTGACCAGGAATCGAACTGGCAACCTTCTGGTGCACGGGATGACACTCAACCAACTGAGCCACACCAGCCAGAGTGGGAAAACAATTTTAATTACCTTCCTCATTAACAAAAAAAAATTGGTTAATTCAAACCTTCATATGAAGCTAGTGTTATTTTCTATAGAGTGTGATGATCTTTACATTTGATTTCTATTTCTACAACTGTGGTTATTTGTGTTGCAAGGTTGCAGCAGTTTTCAAAACTAGAGATCCTAAACCTTTTAAGAAAATTCTAGTAATTCCTTGAAATGTTTTATTGCAATGCTCATATTTACATTCTTACTTTGTTCTAATTTACCTATAAAGTTTGCTGCCTGAGTGCCAGCAGTTACTGTCCCCAACAGATTGGAGAGCTGATATTTGTGTAGATGACACAGGGATTGGCAAGCTGGCCCACCACTGAGGGGCTGGGCAGTCCCCATGCAGAGCCACTTCCCTTCTCTGGAGCCAGAACTGCCATGGCTGCTGCCTCTGCTTCTACTGCTGCCATCACCATCACCACTGCAATGTGGCCCAGGCGCCCGCCCAGCAGCGCCCTGAACTGCTCTGAGCATGTGCGGGTATGCTGGGGTACCTGCACTGCCCGAGCCCTCTGCAGACGTGCAGGCGGTGCCTCCCGTTGTGTCCCACTGCTCACATGCATGCTCCATGGTCCCACAGGACTTCACTTAACCAAACACAGATTCAAAAATAATTATTGAGATTTTCCAAGGCAGCAACTGCATAGGATTAATTCAAGCATGGCGCCCTTCTGAGTGGGGCCCTGTGCAACGGCAGAGGTTGCATGCTCATGAAACTGGCCCTGTGGGTGGTCCTACACTCTATCAAGCATCAGGATTTGAGCTGTATATAAATAGCATGAGATGGTGGGGAAATGATGGCACTGATATATTCCTTCCATGATCTTAAATTGAGGCAATAGGTTTTTGAGAAATCTACCTTATCTTCATACTTAAGTGTGTGCTCCTTGAGAACAAAAAATCTTGTCTTCCATTACCCTGCATTTACCAGAGCTTGCAAATAGTAGATGTTAAGTAAATTTGGTTGATTAGATAAATTGTTATTCTGTTTCCAGAGGAGTAACACGTAAACAGCTGGAAATAGGTAGGTGCTCTTTTAATATAAGGCACTGAACTGATTCAGTCAGTGAAAAAAAAATCTGATCTGAGCATCTGATCCAGGGGGAGGAATATCATAACCATTGTATTTCCTGTACACTCCACAAGAGTGCATGTGTGTAAACTTCCTGAGTTCGGTAGGAGTCTTTCTGCCTTTGCCTGTACGTACAGAGAATCTCATGAATGATTTCCATCCCCCCACTTTGTTTCCCAAGAGGACTTAATTCTTTCCTAGATCTAAGATTAAGATGGCATTATTCTTCACCAAGAGTGTGCAAAGATAATTTTATAAATATTGTCTAAGACGAAACTATGAAAGACTGCTGACTAGGAAATCTAATCAGAATATACAGTATGCAAGTGGGAGATGATGAGGGGAGGGTCTTTATAACAGAGCCTATAACACTTTCTTAAAAGCTGTTTCCTTTAGTAGGCAAATCAGGGTGCTATGATGCCATTAAGTACTTTCCTTGGGGGTCTTTCTTGATTCTTACTATATACAAGTTTGAATTTTATGGTAAAGGACAACAGACCTTGTCAAGTCATGAAAATGAAAGGTAGGCCTGGATATTGCAAGGCAAGTTGAAGTGAGTGCTCAGTCTGTAGGTAGCCATGCCCTTTGTTAACTCTACTAGCCAGTTTTAGGGTCTACCTGTATCCAAAATGCCTTTTGATCTTGATGAGAAGTCTACACCCTAGAATAAGTAAAAATGATTAGTAGGCATGCCAAAAAATGGCATTCTCAGACCTTACTTATTCATTCCAACACACCCTCATAGTATCACACTCTTCTGCAACTAAATTGCCACACCCTGATAGACATTCCAGAGAATGCAATCCAGGAAATGCAAATAAAATTCATCTGAGTTAAGAGCCTATGTCCTTCTTAACTCTTGCCATTTGCAACAGCATGGATGGAACTGGAGAGCATTATGCTAAGTGAAATTAGCCAGTCAGAGAAAGATAAATATCACATGATCTCACTCATTTGTGGAATATAGAGAACTACATAGACTGATGAACAGGGACAGAGAAACAGCTATCAGACTATCAATCCCCAGAGGGAAAGTAGGGGAGGGTGTGGGTAAGGGGAAGAGATCAACCAAAGGACTTGTATGCATGCATATAAGCCAAACCAATGGACTTGGACGACAGGGGGAATAGGGGGGATAAGGAAATATTTGTAATACCTTAACTAATAAAGAATTTTTAAAAAAATAAAAACACCCAGTCCAACTGGCATGGCTCAGTGGTTGAGCGTCAACCTATGAACCAAGAGATCACAGTTCAAATCCCAGTCAGGGCAGTTGCCTAGGTTTTGGGCTCGACCCCCAGTGTAGGGTGTGCAAGGGGTAGCCAATCAATGATTCTCGGTGGAGGGGGGTGGGGGAGGGTGGGGGGTTAAGGGGGGGATGAAGACACATTTGTAATACCTTAACCAATAAAGAAATTTAAAAAAAAAGAGCCTATGTCCTTCTTATATAAAACAATAAGAACAACACAATTTAACAAATTGACAACCTGAAGTTGCTCCGAGAAGGGGAAATAGTAAAACATATAAAACCATCATTATGGATAGGACTTATTCTATACATTCTGGAATTCTGGAATAGAAAAACAAAACTATTGAACAATGAAATAGGGAGTTTCATAAAAGATAAAAGATGTCTCTCCCATCTCTAAGTTTTTGAGTTTAGTTTCATGGAGCGCACTCATCTTCTAACAAATTTTACTTTCAGCATTGTAGACTCTGGAGTATGGGAGAGAAGAAAGAGTATCCATTCCTATGTCGTGTCCCACACCAATTGCTGTAATCCTGAATTGCATGAAAATCCTGAACTCTAAAGTTTGCTTTAGTGGGTTGAACATACTGACTCCCTTATAACAAACAGAATATGGCCAAAGGATGAGATGTCACTTCCAAGATTAGGTTACGGAGAGACTGTGTCATGTGTCTTGCACACCCTTGCTTGCTTGCTCGGATGGAACTTGAGGACCATGATATGAGCTACTCCACGGAGAGATCCATTGTGATTCCAGGCACAAATAGTACAAGCAAGAAAAGAACAAAAGCCCTGACTGGTTTGGCTCAGCGGATAGAGTGTCGGCCTGTGGACTCAAGGGTCCCAGGTTCAATTCTGGTCAAGGGCATGTACCTTGGTTGCGGGCACATCCCCAGTGGGGGGCGTGCAGGAGGCAGCTGATCGATGTTTCTCTCTCATCGATGTTGCTAACTCTCTATCCCTCTCCCTTCCTCTCTGTAAAAAATCAATAAAATATATTTTAAAAAATTAAAACAAAACAAAAACTTGCACTATAACACCATCTACTGGAAAACAAAAGAAAGTGCCCTACCTATCAAGTTGCTGCACTGTTGAGAGCAAAACAAGTATCTAAACAAGAAAAAAAAAATCATTACCTCAAATGTGCAGGCAGAGAAACAATCCATCAGATACCAGGAACAATCAAGGTCATTTGGAAGCACAGGAAGAAAACGAAAAGTCTCCAGCAACCAAAGTCCTGGAATATTGTGATTTAGATGACAGAGAATTCAAAATTGCAATTATGAAGAGGCTCAATGAGATAATAAGAGAACTCAGATGGGCAGCTCAAATAGCTCAGAAATTCAGTAAAGGAACAAAAGGATTACTTTACCAAGAGAGTGAAAATGTAAGAAATAATTAAATTCTGGAGTTGAAGAACTCATTAAATGAAATGAGAAATGCATTAGAGAGCACTGGAAATAGAGCAGACTAGATATGAGAAGGAATTAGTGAGCTCTAAGAATGAAACCTAGAGGAAGAAGAGAGTTAAGAAAAAATAAGGAGTTAAGAAAAATAAAGGAAAGACCTCTACCGAGAGCTCTCTGAATCTATTAAAATCAGCAACATAAGGATAAGGGTATATCAGAAGGAGAGAAAGAGGAAGGGAACGGGGAACCTATGAGAACTTCTCACACCCATGGAAAGACTGGACTTTAGAGCAAGCTAACTGAACACCTGATTTCAACACAAAAAGACTTTCCCCAAGACACATTTTATTCAAACTGTCAAAAATTAATGACAAAGAAAGAATTCTCAAGGCAGCCGGTGGGAAAAATTGTAACCTACAAAGGAAGCCCTATTAGATTCTCATCAGATTTTTCAATATAAACATCACAAGCCAGGAGAGAGTGGAAGAAAATATTCAAAATATTAAAGGAGAGGAGCCATCAGCCATGGGTAATATATCCAGCAAAGTTACCCTTCAGATATGGAGGAGAAATAAAGGCTTTCCCAGACAAACAAAAGCTGAGAAAACTTACCACTCTAAGACCTGCACTATAAGAAATATTGGAAGGAGCTGATCTACCAGAAACAAAAAGACAAAAGTATATAAAACTTTGAGTACCATGACTGACAGACAGAAGCAGGAAATTGCAACTCTACTTCAGAATAGGTTTTAAATAATTATAAAAGTTAAAGGCGGGGAAATGGATTAAAAATAACTATAATTATAGCCCTGGTCAGTGTTGCTCAATTGGTTGGGTGTCATCTGTTCAATTCTTTATCAGGGCACATGACACAGTTGCGGGCTGGATCCCTGGGAGGCGGTATGCAGGTAGGAGGTATGCAGGAAGGAGGTATATAGGAGGCAGCCAATGGATGTTTTGCTCTGATATCAACGTTTCTCTCTCTCACTCTCCCTTCCTCTCTCTCTCAAAAAGAATTAACAAAAATATTTTAAAAAACAACTACTGCCATTTGGTTACGAATGCACAATATAAAAAGAGAATTTAGGTTAAAATCATAAAAGGGGAGGCGGTAAAAGACTGGACAGGTACAGTTGAATGAAGATAAAAGACAATCAGAAGAGAAAGGACTATTTGTATGTCTGAGACATTTACACATATGTAATGGTAACCACAAAACTAAATCCAGGGCAGAGACATGAAATGTACAAAAAGTAATGTGAAAGACTGGGCAGAAATTGCTTACAGAGGTATAAAAAATGTCTACTTGCTCCTTTACTATTTGAAGGTATTCTTTAATATATTAGTTCATTTAGAGCTATATTACTCATCAATGGTTCTTGAGTTTTCAGGTACTTTAATTATGCAAATGTTTATAGTATCTTTAGACTATCTATTAAGCTTCATATAAAATATCTGCAAAGGCTCTTTTTTTTTCTTTTTAGTCCTCACCTGAGGATATTCTTCCAATGATTTCTAGAGAGAGTGGAAGGAAGGGTGGAGGGGAAGAGAGAGAGAAACATGGATGTGACAGAGACTCATTGATTGGTTGTCTCCTGCATGCACCCAGGAAATATGCCCTTGACCAGGAATCGAACTCGAGACCCCTCGGTCCACAGGCTGACGCTTTGACCATTGAGAAAACCGGCCAACGCTCTGCAAAGACTCCTTTATCTTTGGTATGAATTCTAGCAATAACCACTCATTGAATTATAAACATAATATGGGGGTGGGGAGAGATTAACCAAATAATTTATAAGCATATTTGCTTAACCCATGAACACTGACAATAGTGTGGTGAAGGCCTGGTGGAAGATGGTCAATGGAGAAAAAAGGGGACATCTGTAATACTTTCAACAATTGAAGATAAATTTTTAAAAACCGCCTAATACAGAACAGTCTTGTGGATATAAAATCATCCCTGCTTGCTGAAATCAAGTGTTAGCATAAGGGATGAGTTACAACTTGGAGACTTAACAAAGGCTATTTTCTGCACACTTTTTATAGGCAGTAGGTAACCCAGGGAATGCTGTTATGAGGTAGTTCAGTATCATTTCCCCCTAATTTAATAGTAGTAGAGAATGAAATGAGGTTGCTCAACTAAGCTTGCAGGAAAATCAAGAGTCCCCACCCCTAAGTGATTTCCGGATTCCCCGTGTGATGAATTTGCTGACTCTCTTCGGTGCTCTCCCTTTAGGCACAGGGACAATTTTCATTGACACAAAAAGCAGTGCTGACTGTGATCTTGCAAGTGCCGCGCCATTCTCAGTTATTCTCCGTGGCTAAGCTTTTGTCAAAGACCGCGCTACTTTGTTCTGAGCCCCTCTGAGGACATCATGACTTCCTCTTTTATCTTCACACAGAAATGCAATGTTTGGGCAAGAAAGGGAAAAGTAAAGGGAGGAGCATGAAAGAGCGTGCAAGGGACAGCAAGGATAGCAGGGCCTGGGGACGCTTAGTCAAGGCCCCAAGAATCGTTCTTCACAGGGATGCTCATTACTTTAGTTACGAGTACAGTGACATTCCAGAACATTGGCCAAATTCTAGTCTGACCCAGTGTAAAATGGCATGCTGAAGCAAAATACATTTCCTCCCAAGTAATTTGCTGTTCAAAATTATTCATGCCATTGGTGTGGACGTTAAGGCCAAACTACAATATGCTTTACATTTCCAATGTAGAAAGTTTGGTTCCTGAGTCCCGGTCCTGAAGATGGCAAATCTAAATGATAAATAAATAAATATGTCACTTATTCGAATAGACTGAGCAACTCATTGAAGTGGTATTTGAATGATGGGAGGGAAAATGCGACAGCAGAATTATTGTAAGAGCTTTAGAATATGCTCTGACATGCATATATTAAAATTAAGTAAAAAGAATCTCAGTTTAACAGCTTTGGTCTACTACTTGAGGTACTTTAATTATGCAATGAAGATAAAGGGCACATGATGCAGGGGAGGAAATACATAGACTATGTTTGATATGTGCCTGATTCCTAATTAGGTTCTTTCCTCCTTAGCAAGATATATATTAGTACAAAATTTTAGTACTAAGTAGACCAAAATACTACATCTACATAATAGGAATGAAGTTAATACCCCAGTCAATAAGCCAGTAAATCTTACGTTGCATGAATGTGAAATTTTTGCTGCATCACTCAGCAAAAATTATTTTTCAAGTTTGTTTTTCTTTCACATAATGCATTTATTTCCCTTTGATTTAACCGTGGGTATTTTAACATAAGCTATTTTAAGTGTCAACTTTAATCCTCAATAGCTTCAATTCATTCTACTAGTTAAAATAAACTCAGGCAGACATTAATCCAATTTGAATAACTACATATGAATGAGGCTACAGTACTATCTAATCCGAAGTGTAACTCAATTTCACTCAAGGCTTCTCATGCATGAATACAAAAATACTTTATTTTCAGATGCTTTCATTTTAAGGTACTCTCCTGAAAAGGGTGTCAAAAAGTATTCAATAAAAGAGGTTTCAGACTTTCTGTTGGGCTATGATGTGAGGGGGAGAGGAGTGGAAATGACTAGTGATGATTCCATACTGGAAATCTGTGGTAATATGTGAAAGTATAAATTAACTACAATGGACTCATTGTTCCCTGAATCTTTTGGTGTGAAATGGCATATTGTTGTTATTTTCAGAAGCTATTCTGCTTTTATTAAAATGCGACAAGCAGTCACTGAGCACTTACTGTATCACTTATTATGATGTCCTCATTTGTCCCTAAGGGAGAGGAGTGGAAATGACTAGTGATGATTCCATACTGGAAATCTGTGGTAATATGTGAAAGTATAAATTAACTACAATGGACTCATTGTTCCCTGAATCTTTTGGTGTGAAATGGCATATTGTTGTTATTTTCAGAAGCTATTCTGCTTTTATTAAAATGCGACAAGCAGTCACTGAGCACTTACTGTATCACTTATTATGATGTCCAGTTCATTTGTCCCTAACAAAGCCACAGATGATCTCCTCTTCCTCTGTGGCGGTAGGTGCGTGTTTGGAGCTGTGTGCACGCTCTGGGTTAGTTTGCTTTGAAGCAGCCTGGAGGAGTCTCATCCAGTTTTTAGCAGTTGGCTGGTTTTGTAAAGCAACTCAGCACTCCCGGGTCTGCCAGAAGCAGTGCTTTGAAGTTTCATTTTCTTGATGGACATTGCTTTGCTCATCCAGTGAAGACTTTGGGTATAAACACAGAGTTTCTAATAGCTCTGCCGAAACTGCGCTTTGGTCTCTAGATGTCCTTGTCCTGAGGAATTGAGCCAGCCACCTGGCCTGCATTCTTCATGACTGAGGTTCTCTCAAAACAGAAACGGCAGGAAGGCTTTCCTATGCTTCGGGTAGGAGGCAAATTTGCTTTTGTAAAACTTGTGGCTGAGGAAAGCTGCCAGAGCCTGGCTGAAGAAGACGTATGTTACCACCAGCCACCAAGTTATGTTATGGAATCCCAAGGTGACGGCCATGGAGACGTAGATCATCAGCTCTGCTAAGTAGTTAGGGGAGGAAACATAGTCAAACCAGTCTCCAAAGGGGATCCGGTGGTTACAGTGAATGATCACTCCTGAAATGAAAAAATAAAACTTCCTGAACGTCTGAAACTGTGAAAAGAAGGTTCTACCATATCACGCTCCCCCCGCCCCCCGCCTCCAAATCAGTTACAAAAACTCCTATTAGAAAAGAGTATGACAGACATGCGTGCAAACCACCCTCCTGCCACACTTCCATTGCCAGTCTACTGTGTATTAGAGTCACATGCTCAGGTCACACTATCAACTGTAAATAAGCACAGGGGAACCTGTTACGCCAACAGTCCTCCAAGCTGGAAATGAAGAGCTCAGACTCCACAAAGCCTAGAGAAAGATCCTCTTCTCTCCTGCCTGCCAGTCGTCATGTCAGTAGCCTGTGCAGAGCCCTCCGAAGCTGTGGCCGCCTTCTTTCTCTCACGGGGAGGAGGGCCTGCACCCTGGGCAGCCTTTACCCAAGTTCAGTGTCCAGCGGGCCGGACTGTAGGTGTCTCCTTGGGGCCCTGCACAGAGTATGAACTGCTGCAGCAGGAGTCATGGCAGGACAGGCACTCGGAAAGTTTTTTCCCCGCTCTGACCCAGTACTAGTTGAAAGGAGTGCTGCAGAAACTGTAACCAAAGGAGGCATTATGCTTCCAGAAAAATCTCAAGGAAAAGCAATGCAAGCAGCAGTAGTGGCTGTTGGATCAGGCTCCAAAAGAAAGGGTGGAGAGACTCGACCAGTTTGTGTCAAAGTTGGAGACAAAGTTCTTCCAGAATGGGGAGGCACCAAGGTAGTTCTAAACAACAAGGATTATTTCTTATTTAGAGGTGGTGACATTCTTGGAAGATACACAGACTGAAATAAATCGCTTGAAATGGTATCATGTGAAGCTGCCCATTTCACTGACGTTCTGAAATATTTCATCACGTAAATAATTTCTGTGTCTCTTTTATAACAAACTAATGATATACAAAAAATGGCATGCAGTGTCTCTTAAAATTTAGTTTCACTGTAATGACATAAACATTAAAAAAAAAAAAAAAGGGCTCAGACTCCGGAGTGAGACTGCACAAGTCCAAACCCAGGCTCTACACCTACTGGCTGTTACCACTAGCCACCAAGTTATGTTATGGAATCCCAAGGCGATGGCCATGGGGACTTTAGATAAGTTGCTTAACCTCTCTGTGCCTCAGTTTCCTCATCTGTAAAATGGAGATAAGACTGCACCCACCTCAAGTGAGCATTTGTGAAGCTATATGTAAAACACTCAAGTAGGGCCTGGCACAAAATAAGCACTCAATAAACGCTGAATAATACTATTCCATTTTTAATATTTCAAAAAGTCTAATAAAAACTGTACCTGTAATAAGTTAACACAAGTTTTAAAACTAATAAAAAAGTCAAGAGTTTTGGCTGGGATGATACTAACTCAGCATGGTCATACTAGTGCTCACATACTGGTCAGACACATATATGCAGTGCAGGCCCTAAATCAGGGGTCCTCAAACTACGGCCCGCGGGCCACATGCAAATACAAATATTGTATTTGTTCCCGTTTTGTGTTTTTACTTCAAAATAAGATATGTGCAGTGTGCATAGGAATTTGTTCACAGTTTTTTTTTAAACTATAGTCCGGCCCTCCAACGGTCTGAGGGATAGTGAACTGGCCCCCTGTTTAAAAAGTTTGAGGACCCCTGCCCTAAATGGTGGGAACAGAATCTATAATAATAAAAGTTTAATATGCTAATTAGACCAGACAGCCAAATGACCTTCCAGACGTCATTCAGATGTCCTTCTGGACAAAGCTGCCACAGCAGGGGCTGAGGCAGAAGCGGTTAGGGGTGATCAGGCAGGCAGGTGAGTGGTTAGGGACATGAGGCAGGCAGGCAGAGTGGTTAAGGGTGATCAGGCAGGCAAGCAGTTAGGGGCGATGAGGCAGGCAGGTGAGTGGTTAGGGGAAATGAGGCAGGCAAGTGGTTAAGGGCGATCAGGCAGGCAGGTGAGTGGTTAGGGGTGGTCAGGCAGGCAGGCGAGCTGTTAGGGGTGATCAGGCAGGCAGGTGAGTGGTTAAGGGCAATCAGGCAGGCAGCTGAGCAGTTAGCGGTGATCAGGTAGGCAGGCAAGCAGTTAGGAGCAATCAGGCAGGCAGATGAGCAGTAAGGGGCATCAGGCAGGCAGGCAGAGTGGTTAAGGACGATCAGGCAGGCGAGCAATTAGGGGCGATGAGGCAGGCAGGCGAGTGGTTAGGGGTGATGAGGCAGGCAGGCGAGTGGTTAGGGTCAATGAGGCAGGCAGGTGACATAGAAACCGACCAATCAGAACCAAATTGGCCAGCAGAGGAGGGCAGTTGGGGGCAAGATCAGGATGGCAGGGGAGGGCGGTTAGGTGTGATCAGGCTGGCAGGCAGAGGCAGTTAGGAGTGATCAGGCAGGTAGGCAGGCAGGTGGGCAGTTAGGAGATAGTGGTCCCAGATTGCGAGAGGGGGCAGGCCAGGCTGAGGGACAACCCCCCACCCTCTATGCACGAATTTCATGCACCAGGCCTCTAGTAGAATCATAAATACCAGGACTAGTGGGGCCAGAGAGAACTCTCAGTCTAATGCTCTCATTTCACAGATGGGAAGATCAAGACCCAGAGAGACGTCTTACCAAAAATGAATATTTGATCCATTAGTCACCTAATTAGGGCAGGAAGGAAAAGGATGAAAGTACATGGACAATTAACTTCTGAGTGTTAAAATCCACATGCAGTGGCTTGAAAAGATCTTACCTGCTTTATTTTTCCTGAGATTGCCGAGAATGACGTGGCACTTATACTGATGGACCGATGACCAGATGAACATCATCATACCGAGGATATGGAACCACCGAGTTTGCATCAAGAGATTTTTCCCTACCACATAGACTGCAGAAATAAGAATTGTGTTAATAGCCAATGCTGCAAAATTTCAGAGGCTCGGGGAACTGAAAAATCACACAGTCAGCAGAACACATTCATCCACTTATTCTGTTCCTCATGGCTATAAAACTATGCTGATAGAATTTCCCAAGTACAGGAGGAAGAACACCAAAGCAGATTTGTTCTTCAGCCAGAGGCAGCTTCAATGGCACCTGGCAGAAAATTCCACAACGATACATTCTCTTGTTCCTTCTTCAAATGCTTTAAGCACAGAGTTCAGCTCTGTCTCCTACTCTTGTGATGTATTCTCGTGTGGTGTGACAACCTTGCTAATTTCTAAGCCTGGATTTATGCCTTCTTTCTTATATTCTACTGTCAGAAAAACACTTTCTGAAACCGCTCCCTGAGCTACTATCCTAAGCCATTGCTAGGGAGACCCTGAAGGCAGAATGCTGACTTGTTGGGCTCCAGTCAATCAAGAAAACTACTGCAAGTGAAGGCTAAGGGTGGGGGCTTCCCACAAAGAGGAGAAAAGTCAACTCCAAGATGGAAAACAAAACAGTACCCCTTTCTGATTAGACAGAACCTAGTCAGAGAGATTTCGTTTTAGGAAAAGAAATACTCAGAGTATTATCTTCTCTCTTCTCCAGCTATGTGGAAGAAGAGAAGAATGTAGAGCTCTTAAGTACTGGCATCAGAAAAACAAATTAAGGACTTCCCTATGATCAGCAGGAAGCAGTCGGGCTAGTTGGGGACTTGGCTCAAGAAACAAAGTTGTCCATTGATAACAAGGACCAACCAGCCTGAGGCTCTGGAGCCAAGAGGGAGCCCCTACAAAGTTGATCCAGGTAAGAGAAGCAAGGATCATGCTATTCCATGTGGGTACCTAGGAGTAGGACTTTGAGATGACGACTAATGAATGTCCACCAAAGTCTACCTGTGTTGATTTCTTTTAAACCTGGCTCTATATAAACAATCTACTTAGAGTCTCTTAATATTCACTAGGCTTAGCCACATAACTAAAAAGTCATTTTTTATAAGTAAAAAGTAAGCAAAATATGAAAAATTCAGTTTTTAATCAAAAGGGCTTTAAGAACAAGTCACTATAGAATTAAACGTTGAAGCAAGTGTCTGGGAATTCACATCACTACCCAGTCACCTACTCTAAATGCAGAGAAACTACCTGGGAGGGAAAAAAGATTTGTAAGAGTAAGCTGGAATTATCATGCAGGAAAGGGGAAGGCTCATATTTACTGAGCATCTTATCTGTGTAGCATTTAATCATTCATTTATTTGTTACTTAATGGTGTTGATTGAGCTTGGAACTGTTGTAGATGTGAGGCATAAAACAGTGAATGCATCAGGCAAGATCCTAGTCCTCATACATTCACATTCCAGTGGCAGCTGCCACTAGAATCGAGTAAACAAATCAATAGCCCAGGTAACTTCAGGTAGAGATAGTACTCTGAAGAAGAGAAAATAGAACTGTGTCATCAGAGTGACTGGGGGAATTCTCTAGACTTGAAGACAAGGAGGTGTGGAGATCTGGGTAGTTTAGAGATATTCTTTCTTATCACTTTCACACCAATCCTCTGAAATCTGTAAATATCCCTGATTTCAGATGAAGGTTCAAGGCTAAGAGAAGTTAAATAAGCCAGGCTCAGATTCAGCTCCATCTAACCCCAAGCCCATTTCTATTGGACCCCACAGCTGACAAATGCCCCAGTGTATTCTCTCTCAATGAATTCCTGAAATCAGTTCTCCCCATATTGACCCATATGAAGGACAAATAGATGAAACAAAAGACAGCTGCAGAAGGGAGTATCAGGAAAGCTTTTTGTGGGTGCCACGGCTGCCTTCTCTTCATTAGTTACACAGGAGTGAGGGCAGAAGGTGGGGCCCGGCCACCAGAGAAAACTCCAGAAGAGACAGGTGCTGCCAATGGGAACGAAGCAACTGAAAGCTGGTGAGTTACCAAAGTCCTTAGGCAAGTTCCTTGGGGTGGAAAACCCATACTGTACACCAGGAATGACAGCGCAAGCCTTGATACTGGGCTGCACAAGAATACCACAGCAGAAAGCTCAGGGAGGAAGAACATACTTCAGTTCAGAGCACTTAGGTGGAGAGATGCTAGCTGAGTAGCTGAAGCCGATAAATAATTCATGAATTGAGAAAACAGCATCAATAAGATGTACTTGAAAACCATCCCTCAAGCCATGGAGGCCTGAGTTGTAGTATAGCAAGAGAGAGGGGCACGCTGATACTGAAATCCAACCTGAGGAGAACGCTCCCTCACTGAGGGTTGGAAATGTCTAGATCTTGGTCTCAGTTTACGAGGATGAATGTATGAAGCCTTGGACTGAGAGACAACAGTCATGAGCGATCCACCCGACAGTGCCTGGGCTGCAAGGTGAAGTTAACCTCAGTCCTAAAGATTCATTTCAGTTACCACAAACAACTTGATGCTTTACAGTAAGCACGTATTGTTTTCACAAAAATGACAGTCATATATGTTAGCTATTCACCTCCCCCCCACAAAATAAAACCCACTTCATTTCCTCCTCACAAACAAAAGTCATGATTTTGGTTCCCTCTTCCTGGTTAGTAAGAGGTCAGACTTGTTAAGACGCAGTTCTGATTTACCACAGGACTCCTCTGTCCTCGCCCCACAGCGGCCTCGCTGACAGAAAGCTGTGTGCAATGGCACAGTCCCAAGACCTAAACGGCAAAAAAATGGCTCCCTGCTCCCTCTTCACATCACAAGTATCCACCCCGAGTCAGGCCGCCCGCTACTCCTCTGGTTTTCTATGGTCAAATCCTACGCCACAACTTCCCCTTCCCCAGCCTCACCCCTCACCTTCCCACACAAACAGGAAGGCTGAGGCTCTGGGGAAGCCACTGTCTTTGCTGACCCTTTCTCCTGTTTGTGGGTGATCCTGCTCCCTGGTCATCTCTGGACCACACTCCTCCTGTCTCCAGACTTACTCCACGTGAGTTCACTGCCTCACTCCCACTGAGGGAAACCTCACGTCCCATTTCTTCTGACCCTCCTGAATACTTTGCCCTTTACCGTCTTTACTGAAGACGTTATGGATTGGGCAGGTCTCCTGCTCTCCAACTTCCATGGCCCCCGGTGACTCAGGTAACAGTGCCCAGGGACCACTCACCATTCCTGCCGTCCATCGGCACTTGGCTCAGCACAGTTAGGCCGACGAGGACGTAGTAGACGAGTCCAAAGCAGTACTGCGCGATGTGAATCACAGCGTTGGAAAAGACACTGACATAGAGGCACTCGAAGAGTCTCCGCAAGCTGTGCAGCCACAGAAACACCAGTACTAAGAATGCAGACAGCGCCAACTCACCCCCTGCGATTCAGAAAGCAACACATTCAGCATGTCTCTCTTCGGAGTTAAGCCAGAATTATACATTCCTACCGTTACACATAGTATTACACAAAAGTAGAGCTAGGAAAGGGCCTAGAAATCATCCAGTCTAACGCTTCCCTGCTTTTCTTAGCAGTGGGGAAGTGGGCCATGTGAAGTCAACATATTTGGCTCAAGGTTACACAGTGAGCTAGTGACAGAGCTGGACAAACTCAGGTCTCCTGACTCAGCTTCACCCTGTGAAAGCCTTTGAGATGGCATGGCCCTCACTGTGAAGGGGCCTATGCTCACAAACAGGGTCTCGGGTCTCGGGTCCCGGGCATTAATAATAATGAAGACAGGAAGAGTTCCGGGGTGACCTCTGAGCAGCCCCACCTGGTGGGATCCCTGGGATTTGTGGAGACAAGAGACACAGGCACCCACAGAGGCAGAAAGGAGGACAGGAACTGAAGAAGAATTCTGCATTCCTTTCCAGGTTAAAAAAAAAGAAGAAGAAATTATACTTTTAGGAGTCTGTAATCCCCGAGATCTACCTTCCTACCTGCCTTTCACTCCTCTACCCCAAAAGAAGTCAGAAGAAATGCCGGTTTTAAAAATGACATAAACCCAGCCGGCGTGGCTCAGTGGTTGAGTGTCAGCCTAAGAACCAGGAGGTCACGGTTTGATTCCCGGTCAGAGCACATGTCCAGGTTGAGGGCTTGATCCCCAGTTGGGGGCTTGTAGGAGGCAGCCGATCAATGATTCTCTCTCATCATTGATGTTTCTATCTCTCTCTCTCTCTCCCTTCCTCTCTGAAATCAATAAAAATATTTTAAAAAAATATCTTCAGAAAAACAAAATAAAGAGATGAGTTTGAATGTGAGGCGGGACTCAGTGGGGTACCCTCCCCTCCAAACAGGAACTGCGTGTGCTCTTCCTCCTGACCGTCATCTTTTGCAACAGGTTCCTCTGCTCACACAGAAAGGGATTGTTCCTGGGGAGCCAGTGGCTTGGCTGCTGAGCAGAGCCAGCACCAGAACAATGTTTCTACTTCTGCCCCTCTCCCGGCCTGACATGCACTGAGGCCACTTTGTTTTCACCTTCAACTCTTCATTTTAAAATTGTTCTTTATCTGAGGCAAATTTAATGTCTGTTTTGTAATCATTGGGTCAATGTCTTTACAGTCAATTTTATCAGGAAACCAAAGCCTTATGCTATCACAGTTGTAACCAGTGATCAAAAAGTAATTTTCCAGCACGTTTCTGGAGTTCTGAGACACGGTTTTGGTTGGACGGTATAGATGTTTCAAGGCAAACACAAGGGAATCCTAAAAGCTTTTCTCCTAAGTCTAAAGACGTCTATGTAAATTTACCAACAGTACAAACGGTATCAGGGGGAGAGCAGCCAGTCCGTACACCACCCAGCAACTGCTGTGGAGTCGGGGATGAAGAGCTAAGTCTCAGCTCTGCCAAGATCTCAGTGAAAGGCTTGGGGGCATCCCCACGGGGATGGGTATGACGAGGCAGAACTCTTTTTGCTCACAGTGGCTATGAAATACCAAGAACAGCTTCCTGCCGGCAGGAAAGGTAGGAACAGGATGCAATGGTTGTGATTACCGCGGAATTGCACAGCCCCAAGAATTCTGAGTAAAGTGTACAGCCAGTCTGGAAAAGGCGCTCCCAGGAACAGGCATTGAGTAAGGCACCAAAGCAGGAAGCCATTCCACAGCACTGAGATGACATAGAAATGAGAAAAGTACCTGCAAAGGGAAAACAAGTTAGGCAATTGTCAGGATAGAGCCCCTTTATTACGCAGAAAGACTATTATTATTATTATTATTATTATTATTTTATTGTGTAAAGTTTTACATATGTCTCCTTTTCCCCCAGTTGACCCCCAAACCCCAGCCATTCCTACCCCAGGCAAGCCCCCACCGCCCCAGTGTCTATGTCCATTGGTAAGACTATTTTTTAGTGTCCTTCTCTTCTCTCCCCCCATCCTCAGAGTCTAGTTCAGTGATGGCGAACCTTTTGAGCTCGCTGTGTCAGCATTTTGAAAAACCCTAACTTAACTCTGGTGCCGTGTCACCTATAGAAATTTTTTGATATTTGCAACCATAGTAAAACAAAGATTTATATTTTTGATATTTATT